>NW_012267224.1:19661237-19716029 GCF_000151885.1 Dipodomys ordii
GGGACCTATGTTTCTTTGGGCCTGGCTTACTTCACTTAATATAATTTTTTCCAAGTTTTTCCATTTCCTAACAAATGGGGCAATGTCATTCTTTGAAATAGATTCTTAAAAGTGTTCACTTTTTGGTAATTGTAAACATTGTAAATTACAGTCTTTCTAAATTGTGTTACATTATATTGTTGTTCTCTTAAACATAACGCTATATTATAAATAAGATAATTTTATGTCTCTCTCTGTGTGTGCTGGTCCTGGAGCTTGAACTCAGGGCTTAAGCAATGTCCTTGAGGGTTTTTTTTTTTTTTTTGCTCAAGGCTAGTGGTTGTTCCCACAGCACCACTTCTGGCTTTTTTGGGTAGTTAATTGAAGATAAGAGTTTCAGGGACTTTTCTGCCTAGGCTGGCTTTGAAACTGCTATCCTCAGATCTCAGCCTCCGGAGTAACTGGGACTACAGGTATAAGCCATCACTGCCCAGCTTTAGTATTGTTTTAAATAATTTTAAAGCACAAGTATTCAACAATGGATAAATTTCTTAAACTGTTCGACATAACAAAATGGGCAAATATTCTTCAGCAGTACTCACTAGAAAAATAGCAGTAAAGTGACATGCTCAAAGACTGTCCCAATTTTATTTAAAAATGTCTTATATCTCAAAGAAAAACTGAAAGAAAAAATTATGCCAACATTTGAAAATCTGCTAACTACAGATGGCAGAATTAGAAAAAAAATAATTTTTACTTTCTTTGTATTTTACATTTTGTGGGATTCAAATACTTTTACCCCTGCCCTCACTTTGATTTCATAACAGAGCCCAGCCCAGGAACAAGGAATACATGAAGCTTCCTGGTCAATGACAAGGATTAATAAGTCTAGCCATGGCCAAAACTTTGAAATTACTTTTTATCTCACAATCCAAAGACAAATAGATTCTCAAAAAGGAAGTTTAAAGTATCTAAAACCACTAAAGAGGCCAAATCATAATTTGCTTTTACTGGCTGAGTCATGGAATTTTAGTAAAATCCTGATGAAAGATTTTTAATTATGCAATTATATCCAATCTGTCTTAATGCCTGAAAGAAATTTCATTGTCCTTGGGATAAAGCTCCTTTCACATAAGATCAAGATTAGACAAATATAAGGTTTGGGTCTGCTGATAAACTTCTAAAGTAGATTTTAAAGTAGAAAAAGATTTGATCTTTATAACCACCAAAGAAACTTGGCTATGCTAAAATTTTTCCAACAAAAACAAATTGGATTTTTTTTAAATTTTGGGGATTTGTGTTGTGGAAACAGGGTTTCTTGCTTCATAGCCTAGGCTGGCCTTGGACTTTAGATTCTCCAATAAACTATTCAAGTAATCAGAAGTGGCTCTGTGGCTCAAGTGTAGAGCACTCAACTTAGGTAAAAGCAGCTCAGGAACAGTGCCCAGACCCAGAGTTCAAGCCCAAGGACTGGAAATTTTTTTTTTTTTTAAAAGGCTAGAGTTCCAGAAAGAAAAAAAAAAATCAATCCAAGGTCAAGATCCATCTCAGCGACTCCATCATTGCATCAAATACACACTGATTACTTTGGGAAATATTATTGAAATTCTTGGCTTCTATGTCTCACAAGTTGTCTACAATGCTATAAATATGCATCTATAGCAATTAAATATCTAATACAATCATTAGCAAAAAATCCAGATATTACATCCAATTATGAGAACTCAAATTTAAAACTAGTATTTTTACTTTTTTAAAAAAGACACCGAAACATACATCCATCTATGTATACATTACACTGACTCTGAAAATATAGAATTTAAATTCTTGGTATGGAAACTATATGTATTTGTTATGCAAACTACACACACATATGGAAACTATATGTATATATATTTACACACGTGTGTGTGTGTGTGTGTGTGTGTGTGTACAGCTCAGGGTAACTTTTTTTTTTACTATTACTAATTATGAAAAAAAGCCAACCAATTTTTGGAGTATGTCTGGAACATGAACAGACATACTCTCTAGTCATTCCCTGGATAGACCCCCAGTGTGATCTAACTTGGTCTTTGGGACTGGTGTTTCTCCCCTTTTGCATCCCTCTCTTACCTGTAGCCCAAAGCTCCAGTCTCCACATTGGGTAATCCTTTCTTCCAATATCTAAACTGCCAATGCCATTAGGAGAATAATCTCAGCAGAAAGGATGGTCAGGATCTAAATAAATATGTGGCTTTGAACTCTGTCTGGATTATAAATATATTTAAGGAAGTTCTAAGTACCCAAATATTGGTTGAAGTATCTTATTTGGCTCACTGAAGAAATAGCTGAATCTAGGTCCGGGGTAAGGAAAGCATACAATAAATGTATAATGTCTTAGCAGGGCCCCAAAATAAAATTGTTCAAATAGTCATGCACACATGACAAAAGGACACAGGATCTAACTTGTGGGAAGTCTGAACATGACATAGATGAATTGTAGCACAACATATTTTTAAATATTCAACCATAAATCTATAGGTATTCATGAGAAAGGGGAAGAGGAAGAATTTCTTTGTAAAGCATGCCAGTTAATACACCTCAAAGGAATAGTAGAAAACATTGACACGTTGTAACCACCAAGGCACTAATTGATTCAGTCAAGGATCATTAATGGATCTAAAGCCATTAGAGAAAAGGATTGTTGTAGAACAGGATACTCACACAGTCTTAGGTATCAACCCACAGATTACTGGCCATTTTCCTAGGGGAAAAGTTATCTTTACAATGTAGAGCTAAAGAAGACCAACCCATCCAAGTGAAGCTCAGCATAATCAGTTCTGGGACAAATACCATGTATATCCACAGTGCTATGGAGTATACTTGGCCAGACATGTTCTGTCTAAATCAAATCATAAGATAACAACTGGAAAAATTCATATTGTGATATATTTTATCAGACAAATGTTCTGTTATCTTCCATGGTATCAGTGACATGAAGAATAAAAATAAAACCAGGATGATTTATCCAGATTAAAGGAAACTAAAGGAACAAAATGCAATGAATGGTTGCTGACAAATCTTGGATTGGGAGGTGATATAAAAGACATTGGGATAATTGGTGAAATGTGAACATATACTCAAGCATTATCTATACAATAGTATTGACAATGGCATAAATTATGTAGAAGAATAACTTTTTGTTTGGGAGATACATATTGAAGGCTAAAGGGTCATGATCTCTACAACAAACTCAAATGGTTCCAGAAAACTTATTCTTGATGTGGATGTGTATAAACACAGAGAAAAAGATACAGACAGATATGATACAGAGAAACAGCACAGAGCCAATTTGGAAAAATACCAACATTTTATGTAGCAAGCTAACCATATCCTACAAAATCCAGTAACCATGGTTACACTCCCCAGTTTTATTAAAGTAAGATAATAAAAGGAAACTGACACAAATAGTCATGTAATTTCTTCAGTGCTAGAGCATTCAGTCCATTAAAAAAGAAATCTTACTTTGCTTCTCTTCTGAAGTAATTAATAGTTGGGAGGACCTTGTAAAAGGAAAGAAACCCAGGGAAAGAGGGTGCCCATGGGTAAAAATTATCAACAGAATACTTCAGTTCTCCTCTACATAGTGAACAAAAGGAACATCTGCCTTTACTTCCCTTCTGCTAGGAAACTATGTGGGGGGGGGCAGGCAGTCATGTAACACTCTATGTAATCCAGCACACATCCCAGACCTACATCTTTAAGCAGCTGTGTCCAACCTGACATGTCTGAAAACAGAATTCATACCACCAGACTGGACCCATGTAGGAGACCATTAACAACTCTTCCTTTAGCCTATACAATGTCAAAGCAGTACCTTCATCTTTCAATTCTCTCTTTTAGTGGCCCACTCTTCACATTTCTCTGCCTCATCGCTACCCTCAAGACCATATGGGCCCAAGGCCTCATCTCTTCCAGTCAAAGCAGTATTCTCTGTTCTTCCTCGGTATTTTCTTTTTTTTTTGCCGGTTGTGGGGCCTGAACTCTAGGCCTGGGTGTTGTCCCTCAGCTCTTCACCTCAAGGCTAGCGCTCTGCTTATGTAGTGCTGAGGAAATGAACCCAGGGCCTCATGTATGCAAGGTAAGCACTCTACCACTGAGCCACCTTCCCAGCCCTTCCTCAGTATTTTCTTTTTTTTTTTTTTTTTGGGTCCGGTCATGGGGCCTGAACTCTGGGTCTGGGCGCTATCCCTCAGCTCTTCAGCTCAAGGCTAGTGCTCTACCACTTGAGCCACAGCGCCACTTCCGGCTTTTCTTTTTGCTTATGTGGTGCTGAGGAATCGAACCCAGGGCCTCGAGCATGCAAAGCAAGGGCTCTACCACTGAGCCACCTTCCCAGCCCCTTCCTCAGTATTTTCTATCCATGCAACTCACCTGGCATTTCTAGACATCTGTGCTACACAGCACTGAATTAATACTTGGTGAAGGCTAAGTATTTCACTATATTGTCTCATTTTGTAAAGCCCTAAATTCTGTAAAATCATTTACATCACTGAATACTTATTTTACAGAAAAACTGGATGGTCAGACAGGGGTCATAGAATTATAATGCCAATACTCAGGTTCTATTCTAATACTAAAGTGCTTCGGTGTCTGAAGGGATTTATTTTAACCATGCTTATTCTCTGTCTGGAACCCAACAATGCTCAGAGCTCATTGATTTGCATTTCAAGTTTCCACCTAGAGATCATTTGTGTTTCTAAGCCAATCTCTCATCCTTTGAAGCATCAGCCAGTCTCCCCTTTTAGCCCCCTGACTCTTGTGTTCAGCACCCTGAACTGCAGGGCCTGGGGCTAGACATGCCTCCTACACAGAAGGCTCAGAGCTGATGGCTATCCATGAGACTACTGAGCTTCTGCTGGTTGCTCTGCCCTAGTTAAAAATTTTCACCTCATTTTTATCTTCATTATGTTCTGAGGAAAATTATTTTAGGGAATCATGACAGAGAGAAATGGAGAAGAACAGAGAGTATAGGTATATCTTGGCCATTGGTTCCTCTCTGCTCAGCCCTGGGTATAAGGAGTTAAAGATTGGCACTTCCAAATTTTCACCTACAGGTAACAGTGCTCTACACAAATTATGATTCAGATGTTGGAGATGTTGAGGTCCACAAAGATGTCAACTCAGTTCATCTACAAATCTTGCTTTAAAGGATCAAAACATTCTAGACAGTTACAGTTCAACAGAGCCCACTAAAAGCACAGAACCGGTGGGCTAAAATGATCCATGTAAATTCACACAGTGTTTGTCCTAACTATCTCTGGGTTTCTTTCTCCTGCTTTTCCACAATTTTCAGGTATTCCATAATGACTCATGCTGATGGAAATAAAGTCCCTATGTGCTCCCCCACACTAGATTTGGACATTTTCATTCAGGGCTTTTTTTTTTTTAAATGTCAGTACTGGAGTTTGAGGACTTCATTATTTCATTCAGCTTTTCCACTCAGGGCTGGAACTTGAGCCATCCCTCCACTTCTGGCTTTTCTGTTCATTAGCTGAAGATAAGAGTGTCCTGGATTTGTCTTCCCAGGCTTATGTCAAACCAAACTTCTCTGATCTCAGCTCCCAAAAAGCTGGCATTACAAGTGTGAGCCACTAGTGTCCAGTAGGCTAGCAACATCTTTGCTGAACACACCTTAAAGGGCTAGACTATGGAAATAACATGATGGTGAATTCAGTTATTTCCCTAACACAGCAATTATCCTTAATATGTAGTCATCCTCACCAGTACTGTTTTTTTCCTCAGGTTCTTTTCCCTTTAAAAAAGAATTGACACAGTTGGAATGTAATAAAAAGCAAGCCAAATGAAGGACCAAAGAAGAAACCAGCAGGCATTATACTGAATGTCTTCCAAGTGGGTCAATAGAACTGCATGAAAGTGGAAACTGGTGGAAACACTTTTCTCTCTGCAGAGGCGTGATGAGCTGGGCTGTGCAACAAGGCTAAATTAAGGGATAAATTAAAGCCGAGCTCACTGTGCACCTGCAGAAGGGAGTGAAATGATTCCATACAGCCCCTCTTCCAAAGCACAAGGAAGGGGAGATCATTAAGTTCACACGTGCAAGGATACATTTCCAGAGCACGTGACCCATCTCCTGTGAAGTAGCAGAGCAGACCTGGTTAGACTTGAGTTTGTAGAGGGGCAGTCCTGGCTGGTGAGCTTTTTACACTCACCTTGATGCCTGCAGCAATTCCTGACACTAGATGACTGTGATATCGAGACAAAGACAAAGGAAGAGGTTGGACATCCCATGACTTAAGCAGGACTCTGGTTAAAGCAGAGCCCTCCCACGCCTGTCTGATCCCTTCCCACTACAGGGCAAGTACTTCTCACCACGGCTTTGGGGAGTCAGACTGATTTCACCCCCAGTCCTGATATTTTGTCTTCAAGAAAAATTGTGAAATGCATCAGGAAATTCCACCCAAGGAGTGAAACACAGTCCAGCAGGCTTACAAATGCAAGGAAGCCACAAATCATTTCTGTGGTGTCTACTCAGCACTGTTAAGGATGTGGTTTCCTCTCTGTGAAGGTGAGACACATTAGACACTGGGCTCAGAAAACAATGTAGCGTTGTATCCCTGATGAATTAATTTGACTCTAGTAATCACAAGTAAGCATTTGCTGAGTTATTAAAAATGTGATCACTTGAGATTGCAAAACCAGCATCCAGCCAGGCACTAGTGTCTCATGCCTGTAATCCTAGCTACTCAAGGGGCCCAGAGAAAGAGAACAGGCAAAAAAAATTTATAGGACCCCATTACAAACAATAGCTAGGCATGGTGACATTTGCTGATCATGCCAGGAAGGATGCATAGGAGGCTGAAATCAGGGGGATGCCTGTTTCAACCCAGTGTAGCACATACTTGTCATCCCAACTATCGCAGGAAGCGTGGGCCAGACCATCCCAAGCAAAAGTTGTCACCCTATCTCAAAAACAAGTAGAGCAAAAGATTGGAGGTACGAGTTAAGTGTTAGAGGACCTACATTATCTTGGTAGAGAAAAAGGCAGAACTTATTTGGATTTCTTCCATTTGTTTCCTGTTTTTACTCTGAATTACATTGTCACTACATAGGGGTAGAGCTTGGGGTAATCTCTACAATATTCATGGTGTGTCATGGCCTTAAATGTCCTAGAAAGATATTTAGGGTCTCCATAGCTGAGTGAAATGCCATCCACAGTTATTTCACCTGTGGATTATTTATTTTTATGCCAGTATTTGGGGCTTGAATTTAGGGCCTGGGCACTGTTCCTTAACTTTTTCATTCTAGGCTGGTGTTCTATCACTGGAGCTACAGCTCCACCTCTGGCTTTTTGATGGATAATTGGAGATAAGAGTAACACAGACTTTCCTTATCAGTCTGGTTTGAACCAAGATCCTCAGATCTCAGCCTCCTGAGTTGCTAAGATTACAGGCATGAGTCACTAGTGTCCAACTTTAATTTTTTTTAAGACCATAAAAAATAGGATGCTGGGAAGGGATGGTAGGGGAAAAACAAAGGAGGAGGCAACAATGCTGGATAAAAAATGTACTCATTACCTTACTCATGTAACTGTAACCCATCTGTACAGTAACTTTACAATAAAAAATATTAAAAAACAGGATGCTGGATTTAGCAAATTTGACTATAAACTAATATTACATAATATTGGAAACTATTGTTAGTTTTGTTAGGTATGACAGTGGACTATGTTTAGGTACGGTAGGTAGTGTCCTTATATTTTGTAGATGCATTTACATAAGAGTAAAATGTCATGACTACTATAATTTATTTTAAAATAACTCATCAAAAATATGTTTCTACAGATAAAGCAAGCAGAAAAGAATGGCAATAACTATTCATATCAGATAGGGGTATGTGGGGGTTTTTGTATCATCCTTTCTACTTTTCTCTAAGTCATTGTGTGTCAGGCAACAACTGTCCCCTGAGACAGGATGAATCCCAAATGGAAAAGGATAGGTTTTAACCTAGCCAGATTTCATAGCTCATGCATGTAATCCCAACACTTGGAAGATAAGGCTGGGTGGTTCATTTTAAAACTTATTCTCATACATTTACATCCTATCTCTCATACAACACTAAGAAGTTTCAGGCTCCACATTCTCCAGCTTAATTCAGTATGTTTTTATCAACATGGCCAGGAAGGCATTTATCATCTCTCTTCCCTTGCAAGTCATGTCAAATAAGTCTCAGAAAGGCAGTAAGAAGTTCAATTTTTTAAAACTTAAAACAAAAGCAAAAACATTTATTCATTCATTCGCTGTTTAAAATTTTCAATTCCCCAGGTCTATAGACAACCTTAACCCCAGAACTTCATGCATGGCTAGAGTATATTAATGAAGGTATTATTATTATTATCATTATTATTGGAGATATTATTAATGAAGACATTAATATACTCCACTCCTCCCTGAAGAAGGAACGGGGCCTCTCAGACACCTGGCCGAGGGTCTACTCTCTACTATGTGAAATGACTTTCAACACTATACTTGTGAGATCTGCTATACTTGCACATATAAACCCTTTCTAGGTGAAGCTAGTTCAATAAGTCATCAGAGTGACAATGATTCTTCTTCCCACCAAACTCCTAGAAAATACAGGAAAGCCAGCACACTGATTACCACAAACATAAACATTCAACACACCCTGTCTGATAATTAATGACAGAAATTACATAGCAACATTAAGATATTTCACTATTTGAATTCTGTGTATGGATGCTAATAGTATCGCCATTGTTTTACACATGAGGGAAATTAAGGCTTATGAGCTAAAGTCAGACACAGAACTCATTCCAATTTGTGGTGGCTAAATTTGGGTCTCCTGGGGATTCTTCAAGGCTTGCTCTCTCTAGCCAGATACTTAGAATCCCTCCCTTCTGGCAATTTGTGCAGTTCCTTGACTTCTGGTAGTCTTACTCCTGATGAAGTTATTAGATATGGAACAGATCAGTAGCTAAGGATGCATTTGATCATCTCTTAGCAACACAGTACACTGCAGAGAAAGAGGGCTTCCCCTCGGGACTCCTCGCTAACCAGGAGCTGAGCTGACTGCCACAGTGGAGCAGCCTCATGGACAGGTACCCTACTGAGTTCAAAGTACTTAGCCAAGTTCCAAGAACAACTTTTATCAAACGCATATGGCTTTTGCATCATCATAAAGTCAGAAGAATTCTAAGCCATTGTGAATCACGTGTGTCTCCTTCATACCTGGAGGTTCTGTTTCTGCAGACCACACACTGTTCGTGTGTTCCATCTTCTGAGCAGAATTATGGAAGCCTACATGGAACCAGATACATTCACATCCAACTCCTCTCTGCTAATGCAGTGCCACTCACATGGTGGGGACCCCCCACTGTCCATGGCCTATAACCACATGGACAACCCCACACTGGGAGACTTGCCCATGGGCAAAAGTCACAAAACAAATGCATACCCTGTTCCAGATCTTCAAAACATATGAGAAGTTCCAGGGGGCTTGTTCTTTGACTTAAAAGAAACAGTATTTTTAAGTTTCACAAGATAGCTAATAACCATAAGCAGGGAAAAAAAAGGTTCTTCCAACGCAGAGATCCCCAGCCAAATCTCCAAAATTAAGTCAAGGCCCCTTAGGCACTGTGCCACAAGGCCTTCAATTAGCTCCTGCATCTTGGTATAAGCTTATTGGGTGAATTTACTATTTTGTTACTCAAAACTTTGCATTTCAGATTCCGATAAAATGTCTTTTTTTTTAATTGCTGAGGTTTGAACTCAGGGCTTTGTGTTAAGCAGGGACTCTTGGGCACCACTTGGGCCACAGCTCTACTTCTGAGTTTTTGGTTAACTGGAGATAAGAGTCTCATTGACTTCCTTCTAGCCTGGCTTCAAACCTCAGATCTCAGCCTCCTGGGTAGCTAGGATTATAGGCATGAGCCCCCAAACCCAGCAGAGTCAAGTATCAGTTTTAAAAATTTAGCTGTCTGTCTACTATAGAGCCATGATAACAAAGACAGCTTAGTACTGGCACAAAAACAGATCTAAAGACCAATTGAACATATTAGAAGACCCAGAAATAAACTGCATATGTACAGAGAGTTGATATTTGACAAAGAAGCCAAAGACCTACAGTGGAAGAAGCACAGCCTCTTCAACTACTGGTGCTGGGAAAACTGGACGGCCACATGCAGAAAATTAAAAGTGGGTCCTAGCCTGTCACCATATTAACATCAACTCAAAATGGATTAAAGGCCTTAACATTAAACCTGATACTCTAAAATTACTACAGGACAGAGTAGGAGAGACACTTGAACTTACAGGCACAGGCAGGAACTTCCTAAACAGAGTCCCAGGGTCACAACAAATTGGAGAGAGACTCAATAAATGGGACTACCTTAAAATAGTAAGTTTCTGCACAGCTAGATAAATAGCAACCAAACTAGAAAGAAAGCCAACTAATTGGGAAAAAATATTTACCAGCAATATATCAGACAAGGGTCTAATATCCATTATATATAGGGAACTCAAGAAACTAACCCCTCACAAATCTAACAAACCAATCATGAAATGGGCAAGGGAGCTAATGAGAGACTTCTCAGAAGAAGAGATAAAAATGGCAAAGAAACTCATGAGGAAATGTTCACCATCCCTGGCTGTAAAGGAAATGCAAATAAAAACAACACTGAGATACCACCTTACCCCAGTCAGAATGGCCCACATCCTAAATTCAGCCAACGACAAATGCTGGAGGGGAGGTGGAAAAAGGAACCCTATTGCACTGCCTGTGGGAATGGATACTAATACAACCACTTTGGAAAGCAGTCTGGAGGTACCTCAGAAAGCTAAATATAGACCTTCCCTATGACCCGCCATAATGCGCCTAGGCCTCTACCTTGAGCAACAAGAAACCAGGAAACAAGGACACATGCACCTCCATGCTCATTGCAGCACTGTTCACAATAGCCAAGATATGGAAACAACCCAAATGTCCCACTACTGATGATGGATCCAAAGACTGTGGTACCTATATACAATGGAATATTATGCAGCCCTTAGAAAGGACTAAATAATGGCATTTGCAGGGAAATGGATGGAACTAGAGCAAATCATTTTGAGTGATATAAGCCAAGAGCAAAGAGACAAATGGCACATGGTCTCCCTGATATGTGGATGCTAAAGCCAAAATGCAAAGAGATATGACAAAATAAACAGGACTCAAGAAACAAAGGACTGCCACTCATTTTGTCCTATCATTGCTAAATGACTCCATGTTATTAACCACATATATGGTATATATATGCATGCAACATAGGGAAGCTAGGAGGACACAGAATCAGTGGGAAACAGGATAACATACAACACAGGGGCCCCATCAGCTGCACAGAACATAGATGAAAATGAACTAAGCAACCCAAAGACAGTGATGGCATGGGAGGAGTAAGAGGGAAAGAAGGAACAGCTTACACTAAGCAAAAGGAAAGAAATGTAAGTATCACCTGCTGTGGAAGAAATAATTATATTGTCAAAGCTCATAGAATTCACAAACTTTATAGACCATCATAATGACAATTTGCCTTGTGAAAGTTAAAATGTGTTTGTGACTTTAACTAAGTATCACTATTCCACAATACTGTGAAATACGAGAAATTTATGTAATCACCTAATATCAAGTTTTAAGAAAAAGAACAAAAGTGAGAGGAGTGAGTTAGGAGCGATGGGTGACAATGTTATTGGACACTTTGTAATCATATACTGATTTGTAGAATGGGAACTTCCTTGTAAAACCACTTAAAGATAATTTAAAAAAATTTTAAGAAAAAAAATTCAACTGTCTGGTTAAAAGTAAAAAAAGAAAGAAAGTGACTAATTCAGGATGCTAACTACTCTTCAATCACCAGGACATCACAGAAATCACTGAAAGAAGCAGTTTACTGAGAAGGACTTCTGGGTCTTCAGTTCACATGTCCAACAGTAGAAAATGAAAACCATGTGGATTGAAGCAACTAGCTTTCAATACTGGCTTTGTTGGTTTTTAACCAGAAAAACCCAAACTGGATATAGTTCAGCAAGGTTTTATATTTCCACCTAGCTTGCTGTATTTTTCCTTCTGTGCTTAACTGTAAGAGATACTTTGTTTAAAAAGTTAAAAAAATACCTCAGTAACACCCATGCTCTGAATTTTTAATCAGGAATGAAAAGATGAGATATATAAAGCTATTTAAACCTTCCTTGTTTGTCCATATGTTGTAGAGCAAAACATAGAAATGAGAAATGTCCTTAAACTTCAAGTTAATGCATGTTCCTCTGCCCTAGTTAGAAAAGCCATCATGACAGCAGAGAGAACTGTGTTTGTGCATACATGTTCATGTGTGCACATGTGTCTTGTTAGGGGCAGGGTGAGGGAAGGCAAGCTAGAACCCAGGAAAAAAAAGTCCGCAGGATGGATATCATCCATCTTCCCTGTACACTGCCACCCTGGTCTGTGCTCTCTTACTATTAATTCACAGCTGGATTCAGCCAGTGGGGGTGGGGGCAGGGCCTACCTAGGAATGGCCAGAAAGAAGGAGAAGAATGAATTGGATCACATCAGCTGACCTTCTGACATGAGGTCTGGGTTTCAAAGTAACTACTCCTTGTCCCATCTGTCAGGATCAGTAATGGGAGATGCTTGACTGCTATAGCCCCACATAATGGCACCATCTTTTGGGGTTCCTTGCTACTGTTCCTAGTATGGAGATGCCATCAACTTCCTAAGGGTGCCAGGACTAAAACAGAGATTTCTGAACACTACCTAACTAGATACTACCCAGTAATTACTATGGCTCTAATGCTATGTTAAGACAGCCTTGCATCTAATATGACAAAATTGCTCTAAAATATTCCAGGACTGTTTGGACTGAATAGTGACATGTTTTAGGGATTTCCCCTGCCCCTAATCCATAAACTGTCATTATCTGTGATAAAGCACACAGAACAGAAAATATTTTGCAGCTTAAGTGATCCTTTTAGAAATAGTAGTAAATCAGAGCCAGATACCAGTGGCTCATATCTGTAATCCTAGCTATTTAGAAAGCTGAGATCTAGAGGAACACAGCTTGAAAAAAAAAAAAAACAAGTCTGTGAAACTCCATTTCCAATCAGCCTGTAAGACGTAGGACTGGAGGTGTGTCTCAAGTGGTAGAGCACCAGCTGGAAGAGCTTGAGTCCTTGAGGTCAAGCCCCAGGACTAGCACAAGAAAAGGGAGGGGAGGAGAAGTGAGGGAAGCGGGGGACACAAATAGCTGCCCCACTAGAGCATTTGTGAGGAAAGGCTAAGCATGCTGAAGAAGCAGGGAAGAGCAAAAGGACAAAGAGACTGCTGATGAGACACCCGTTGTGTAAAATCTTCTGAGAACTGACTTTCTCTCTCTCCCCTTCCTAAATATCCAAAGACCATATTGGTCAGTATCATATCACTTTTTCCTTCCTAACAAATATTCTGGAAGCTGATGTACGTCCATATGAGTAGGTACAAAATGTACAATGTTATTTTAGGAGAAAAGTATTTTACTATTTTCCTATACAGAGCAAGTCTTTCTAATGTGGCTATTTTTCTTGTGGCATCTTTTCTACATGGTACTCCTGGTATACTGGGTTATTTATGGCTAATGACTGACTCCGGGGAAAATGTAAGTAGTGGCTTTTTTCAAACTATTAGAATAGGAATATCTGTTTAGTTTTCAGTCCCAATTCTGTCCCACTCTTACCATAGGCTACTGTCCTTGAGTGGTTAACAAGCTACATAGTGCTGTTAAAAAAAATAAACTATAACAAAATCTTAGGCAAGACAAGAGAAGATGGCTGCCACAAAAGCAAAGTAGATTCTAGCATAATATTTTATCATGGAGAATACAACATGTTGCTTACTCTTTGCTATGCAGCACTTGCAAACACACCCTGTTGTGTGGTCCTGGGAATGAGAACTATTTTGATTGCAGGTGCTGCTGGAATTTGGGGTCATCTGTTCCCAGGGGCTAAAAAATTAACTGAAAAGGGCAGGCTGGGTGGAGGCACAGCCAAAACATGGTCTGTCTTAACTCGAAGCACAAGATTTTAAATTTCACTCGATTATAATGATAGCTTCATTCCTCTTACATTACAGCAGTGGGTGAAAATAAGGAGCTTGCAGCACATTCCTCATGGCCTTACTCAGAAGAGCGGACCACACATAGAAAAGAGGTACGGCTACATCAAACGTGTCTATTTGACCTTAGAATCACAGTAGAGAATGAAAACACTCCCCTTTATGTCTTTAAATGTTTTAAATATCCTGAAGTCCTAGCATCAACCAAGAAACTCGACTTTATTCCTTTTTTTTGTTGTTGTTAAGCTTAGGAGACATGGAGCCAAACCAAAATTTACTATAACTTAATTAACTCCAGATTCTACTTGCCATACCCATTTTGAAAGTAGATTTGCTGGAATCAGAAATGAATTTTCTTTTTTTAAGTTCTTTAAAAGACCTCTAAATACTCTGCTTCTCCAAGAACTTCCAAGTGAATCAAATGCAAAACACAGGCCAGAAAGCCAATGGCTTTCCAACCGCACCATAAGGAACACACTCAACAGATTTACTGTCGGGGGGAAAAAATGAGATTCAACTAATCTCTGCTTAAATTCTAGGCTGCTGGATCAGATCTCCTGAGAAAGCAGATGTGGCCCCAGACTCAGCATCACATGCATCTGGTCCAATCCACACTAAAGCCAGCTGTTCACTAAGCTGCCCTGGGTCTGCACGCTCAGACCATTCTGAACTAAGGACTATGTCCAAAGATGATAGATAAGGCACCCAATCACAGAAGGCCATCAGCTTCATCTCATTCCCTTAGTTGAATTTCTCTGGGAAATGGAAATGCTGGCTGACAGCATCACACAAAATGATCAGAAATGGAGGCATAAGGGGCTGGGAAGATGGCTCAGTGGTAGAGTGCTTGCCTTGCATGCATGAGGCCCTGGGTCCGATTCCTCAGCACCACATAAGCAAAAAGAAAAAAGCCGGAAGTGGCGCTGTGGCTCAAGTGGTAGAGCACTAGCCTTGAGCTGAAGAGCTGAGGGACAGTGCCCAGGCCCAGAGTTCAGGCCCCACGACCGGACCCAAAAAAAAAAAGAAATGGAGGCATAAGGAATCATTGAGTGCAGTTGCCTGGCAATCCCAGGAAGCTCAAATGGACGCAGTCTTCTTAGGACCCCAGGGCATCATGAAGAGCCTCAGACTGACTTCTGCAGGCTGCCAGACTAGAAGGGTGAGGGAAGAAGTTCTCTGAGCAACCATGGCTTCTAACTGGCATCAGTTTCCAGAGCTGCCACAACCCACGACGGACAGGTGACTTAGACAAAAGAAACTATTTTCTCATAGCATGGTGACAGGGTGGGAGCAGGGTTTGTTTCTCCTAAGGCCTCTGTCCTTGGCTTGTACACCCTGTGTCTTGTACACTGTGTCTCCTCATCTTCCCACAGGAAGCTGGGGGCGGGGGGCGGCGGATACCATTCATCTGGATTGGGACTCACCTTAATGACCCTTAGCTTTAACTTAAGTATCTTAAAAAAAAAAGACCCTATCATCAAATATACCTCCCTCCATTCTCACACACTGGGAACAGTTTCAGTTTTAACATATAAATTTGGGAAGCCACAATTCAGTTCATAACCCTGCAGGAACCACTGCCAAGGTAAGGCTATTACCATTTGTTCTTATCAGAGCCATAGGCTAGACAATATGCAGAAACACAATTCTCAGTTGTTTGAAAATGGACCTTCACTTTTCAACAAAAAGAGTTATATAGTACAACATCCCAGTACCATTGTAATTGTTTTCTGTTTTTTTGTTTTTTGCCAGTCCTGGGGCTTGAACTCAGGGCCTGGGCACTGTCCCTGACCTTCTTTTGCTCAAGGCTAGCACTCTACCACTTGAGCCACAGCGACACTTCCAGCTTTTTCTGTTTATGTGGTACTAAGGAATCAAACCCAGGGCTTCATGCATGCTAGGCAAGCCTTCTACCACTAAGCCACATTCCCAGTCCCTACCATTCTAATTTTAACTACCAAAAAAATATCCATTTTGCCATCTTATGAACTACTTCATTTTGTGCCATCATGAAAAAGTCTTTTGGGGGAAGGGAAGACACTCGGCTAAGCAGTGATTGACAGACCATATTTCACAAGCAGCTTGTACTGTGACAACAATCCAACACAAGGAAAAACCAGGGCATCCACTTGGCATTCATCATCACGGAAGGCAAGTGTAAGGGAAGTCATTCTCACTTGCTGCCGTGCGCCTCGCCACGTTCACTCACTTCTTTGCAGGAGGATTTTCTTTTGCTGCATTAATCTGAACTGCTGTTCCCCATATCACACTGGTTCGATCAATGACCATACTATTAGAGATCAAGGCTTCTTTTGAAACCAGATATGTGACCAAGGGTATCATCTGCCAAGTGTAATGCTTGCAAATGATCATCAAATCCCTTAAAATAATAACCATCTACATGAATGCCTTCTAACAATTGATGACTTTAGCTCTGTCCTCCAAATACTTGCTGGCAATTTCCTCTATCACAGGCATGACAAAGGTGCCACAAAAATAAATACTATAGAGTTGGGTGAGTTATTTATCAGTCTCTTTTAGGAAATAAAATTTCTGAAGATCTGCTAGCACTAGAAAACTCACATTGTGCTCTTTTTTTTTAATGAAACACCAAATTTTATCTCTTAAAATGTGGATAGATAAGGGATGTCACAATGGGTTTATTATATAGACCATTACTGCCTATATTCTCAAGACATGGTCACCTTCACATTTGTTATTAAATGTGAGTGTCAAAGTAGTATCAAAACCATACCATGGAAAAGCAAACACACCAATTTCCAAACACACTTATCTCAAGTTAAAAAGTGAGGCAGGAATTGTTATTAGAAGAGCTTAAAGTTTTCACTTTTGACCTGTGACCTTTGTCTAGGAGTTTTAATTAAGAATAAAACAAAATCTGGACAGAGAAGTCAAAAGCTACTTAGAAGTCCCCCTGCTTTATCTGTGCATCAGTCATATCTTCAAGCCCAAACAACACTCCTTATTAGCAATCAAAACGAGGAGCCTCTCAGGGCCAGCTCCAGCTCTGTGGTCTGAAAAGCAAACATGGTTCTGGCCAAAGCTGCTTTTACAGCAAACAAACTGAGCAGAAATGTACCTTGAGGCACACTGCAGTATGATGGCCTCTCTGTCCTTCAGATTACATTTGTAGATACCCTTTTCCTTATTATTTCTCAATTTTATGGGTTCTTTTAGTTGTTTGTTTTTTGTGCAGTACTGGGGAATTAAAAACAGGGCCTCATGCATGCTAGACACTTAGCTATATCCCCAGAGCACAATGTTTTAATCAATAAACTTCCAAGGATGTTTACTGGCCTAGCAAAAGTTTTGCTACTTTTCACACAAATAATATCTAACTTCTGCACTCACAGAGCATTAGTGAAATTAAAAATGTACCATAGGGGATTTTTTTTTTTTTGGTTGTAGGGCTTGAACTCAGGGTCTAGGTGCTGTCCGTGAGTTCTTTTGCTCAAAGCTTTGAACCACATCTCCACTTCTGGTTTTTGAATCGTTAATAGAAGAGTCTCACAGGAACTTTTTTGTCAGGGCAACCTTTGAACTGTGATCCTTAAATCTCAGCTTCCTGAGCAGCTAGGATTACAGGCATGAGCTACTGGCAACCAGCCAATAGGGGATGTTTTTAAAAACATTCAGTAGTTTTATAAAATACACAAAGGCATACAGATACCAAATGGTTTATAACGATACTGTCCAGCAACTCTGGTTTTTCACTCTTGTTGGTTTTCAAAAGAAATTGTGGGGTGCAGGGAGGAAGGGAAGGGATGGGAAGGGGAAACAAAGGAGGAGGCTACAATGCTTGATAAGAAATGTACTCATTATCTTGCCCATGTACTCCTCTGTACAGTATTTTCCAAAAAAAGAAAATGGGGGCGGGGCTTGGAATGTGGCTTAGTGAGAGAGTGCTTGCCTTGCATGCATGAAGCCCTGAGTTCGATTCCTCAATACTATATAAATAGAAAAGGCTGGAAGTGGCGCTGTAGCTCAAGTGTTAGTGTGCTAGCCTTTAGCAAAAGAAACTCAGAACAGTGGCAAGCTCCTGAGTCCTGGTGCCAGGACTGGCACCAAAAAAAAAAAAGAAAGAAAGAGAAATAGGGGCTGGAAATGAAGCTCAGTAGCATAGCCCTGGGTTCAGTCCCCTGCAAAGCATGCACATGTGTGTGCATACACACACACACACACACACACACACACACACACACACACACGAAGAAAAGAAGAAAATAAATATAGAAAATGAATGAAAAGTTTTCAAAATACTAATGGTTATACTATATTAAGAGAAAAAATGTACATGCTAGTGTATATACTTTACACACACACACCAAAATAAATGGTATTTTCATGATTTTACATATTTTTTCATTATGTGTATATGTGTATCTCATAAATCTTTGAGACTCACCACATACACAGAACTACTTTATTGTTTATAAACATGCTACAATGAAACTGTTTATACAGATACCTTGGCATTGTTTTAAGTAAAAATATTTATGGAACTGCTATAATTTTAATTTCTGAAATACACAGCCAAACCACTCTCCAATCACACCTAGTTCAGAAGAAAACAATCTCAATCAGAAGTCCCTTTTCTGCACAAAAGTTCCTAAACTAACCTACTTTGTCACCAATGGCATCATAGAACTGGTAGACAACCCACCGATGGCTGGCTAAGCCATAGCTTTTCTCCATAATACAGGTTCCATAAACCAAATGAGAATATTCTTTATTTTTACACCTATGTCATTACATTTGAAAGGGAAAAAATCCAGATTTAAATTTAAATGCGTGGATGTAAACTTTGGACAAAATCATATGACATCTCCAATCTCTGATTATAAACCAGGGTAACACTGTCTCTCACACACACACACATTACCTCTGTGAGGACTGAAGGAATTCCATTCTCCCTCCTTCAGCCCCACCAAAAGCTGAAAAGATGCTTAACCCCTTAGCATCCAAGATATGGTCAACAAACTGCTATTCTCCTCAGAAAGGCTTTTACTCAGGCTGATTCCCTAGAGAAGGATTTTTTTCATTCTATTGCTTCCAGCACCTTCTTCAGCAGCATTCCACACAGGATACATTACCATGTGCACTTGGGATTTAACTGAATTGCACTGAACTAAGTACTATAACTAATTCAACATCTCCTGTCACTCAGAAGTTAATGCCTTCTCAAGACCAAAGTCATTTTCTTTCTTCTTTTAAATTTTATTTTATTGTAAAGATGCTGTACAGAGGGGTTACAATGACATGAGTAAGACAATGAGTGCATTTCTTGTTGAGCATTGTTACCCCTTCCCTTGTTGTTCTCCCACTATCCCTTCCCTCCCCCACTTCCCTCAGTCCTCCCCACACTGAAGTTGTAAAGTTCATTTCAATATACTGTCTTGTGAATATCATTGTTACAATGGGTCATCCTGTGTCCTTGTTTCAGCATTTTGTTATCCCCCTTCCCCTCCCCAAATTAGACAAGTGTATATACAAGATGCAGGATACCAACATCAAGTACAGTGACAACAGGGAATAGCCTGTAGGGGGAAGAACATAAAAGGAAACAAAAAAAATCGCATAGTACTTTAAAAATAACAACAACAAAGAAAGAGCTCTTGTGTCCATATCTGGGGGTTCATGTCACTTAGCATCATCTTTAGGGTCATATGTACATACATAACTTTTGAGCTTTTCTGCTCATCTGGTAAAATTATCCTAGACATATACTGATTATTGCAAATGAGGGAAACCATGGGACCTATATTTCTTTGTGTCTGGCTTACTTCACTTAATATGATTTTTTCCAAGTCTTTCCATTTCCTAACAAATGGGATGGTGTCATTTTCATGGTCATTTTCAATCCTCTCTTAGAATCCTTGGTCTAGGATCTCAAGCTGTGGTTAGAATTTCAGACCCTTTATTTCTGTGATAAGTCTTGCTACAGTCACTAATTACTATGTACTTACACATTTTAACCAGAAAAGTCGCAGCAGTAACAACAATCTGCAACTTTAAGCATCCTCAAGATAATCCCCCTTATAAAACCAGCAGGAAATAGTTACTTAAAGTTTGCACTTTGTTAAACCTAAAGGGCCTCACCAATAACAAAAACTATTTTCTTTCCATCTCAAAAAGAACACAGTAAGCAGATTGAAAAAATAATTCCTTTAATGCAAGTTAGCCTAATACTACTATACATTATTTTTTATATAAAGTACTAATTTAGAAACTTTATGTAAAAGCATTCCAGAGGCTTTTTATTTTTGAATAAAATTAGAGATCAGTAATTATTTGGGCAGATATTAAATTTGAAGTTCCAGTTTTAAATAGTTATTGTATCATATACAGACCTTACTTGACAATATAATCCAAACTTAATGCTTGTTCTTAAACCAATCATTACATTAACATATACAACACATGTCTATATGTCAGTCACATATGGTATCTTTGAAGATTTTTTAAAGGAAATCTGTTATTTCACAGGTTAACATAAAGATGTAAAAACAAGAAAATATCCAAAGATGTACTATTCTAAATTTGATGAATATACTTCATACATCTTTATTGCAAACTGAGACAAAAATGTGGGTTCTACTAATGAAAGCAAGTTCTAAACACTCTTTGTTCTTGAATTGGTTCAGGAATTAACAAGTTGATAGGCTTTTGCTTCATTTACAGTCAAACTAGTACAGTCTGGAATATTCACAAATACAATTTTACCATAACTTAAACTTCAGTGGTTTATTCTTTCTGTATCCCTGACTCTAGTGCAAAAAGATTTCTATTCAAAGTACAGGGTAGTAAGCAGGTTATCCTCGCCTGAGCCATGTTTGTTTCAACTCTCAAACACAAGACCAACACTATCTTCCTAAGATAATGCACTACACTCATCAGAGGGTCATTCTGTAATTAGGCTTCAAGATGTTCTGATCACCAAGAGAAAGAAAAAAGGAGATTTAAAGGAGTTACTGGGTTAAGAAGCATGGCATCATATCTGATTCATAGAGACATAAATGAAAGCTTATCTATGGCTTTTGATTTTAAATGAATGTTAAAAAATAATTTCACACTGTATTTTTTTTTATGAAGCAACATTTTCTAGGAAGGGGTTGCTCAGGAAAGAAGGGACCAGGTAACAAATGTGACAATTTCCATCAAGGTCCACCCAGGTTAAAAGATTACAAGGAAATCAGGAAGCAGATAAGCTGTCCTAAGAACTGGGCTCTCAGGAACATGTATCCTTACCTAACAAAACTGCAGAAAATAGTCTGTGAATCTAATAGTGTAATTTTAAGCCCTGATCAAAGCTCAGTAACAGAATCCGCCTTTTGCTTTATTCCAGAGGAAGGAAATGTCTGAATTTCACCAAGACTACATTTAGATTTTTTTATACTAAAAACAAAATTATAACTAGCACACAAAATAAAACAAGAATCTCACAAGAATCTAAACACTGCAATATAGAGGTGCCTTTTTAAAAAAACATTTCCTTTTGTATTTTTATGCATTCATAATTCTTAGAGTCACAATTAAGACAATACATAAATGTATAGTTTTCACTTTCTAATGTAATTATTTTAATGTTTTCACAATGACCTATTAACAACCTCACAAATACAAAGATAAAAACAGAATAGTAAGTTTAAAATACAGGTATTATTTTAATTATACTATAAAAGTGTCTAATTTTTCTCTTAATGATAACAAGGATCAAACCCAGGAACTTGCTAGGCAAGCACTCTACCACCGAGTTATATTTCTAGCCTGAAAAATGTCCAACTTTCACAAAACAGTGGGCAAAAGATCATTTCCCCCAAGGAAGATATGGAAGTGGCTAAGAAGTTTACAGATTGAGTAAATAGGTCAACTATAGAAAAGTAAATTCTATAATTACTATTTTTTCTGTATTAAAAAGTTATATAATAGTGTGATTTCATTGGGAATGCCAAAGTACACAGATCTGTATTTTTCATAGCACAGTCAAGTTTTCAAATCATTGCATACAAATGGTAATGACATTCAGACTAGATAAGAAATAAAGCTATCTCTACTTGCAGATGACACATCTGTTATAGATAGAAAGTCACACATAGACTTAAGGAAGTCACACATATAATAAAAACTATCAGTTACAACAAGTTGGACATGGATGCAGTAAACAGGTCATTATACAAAAAGCAATGGAATTTCTACATATTTTTAATAAATAATTCAAAAATAAAATGAAAAATTCAATTTACAAAGTCAGCAAAAAGAAAAGTATTTACTCAGAACAATATCCAATATTCTTTATAAGTTTTTCAAAAACTCTCAGCAAACTGGGAATAAAGAGGAACATTTTTGTATCTAATATAATGAGAAAAAATCCAAAATGACTTAAAAACAGAGCCACATAAAATCCTGCAAAAAAATGTTTACTGTAGCCTTCTTTATAACTGCCTAAACTTGAAAACTATGAACTATCACACAATGGAATATTAAGTAATGACAGGAAATAAAATATCACACACAAAAGGACATAGAGGAATTTTAAGTGAACATTACTAAGTGAATAAAACAAATCTGAAAAGGCTGCATACTATGGTTCCAAGTATACTATTCTGAGAAAAGTAAGCTATAGTGAAGATAAAATGCCAGGGATTTAGAAGGATGGTAGAGATGAACAGTTAAATCCCCACTGAGTTTTAGGACAATGAAATCATTTTGTATGAGAGCATAATGGTAGATGGATGTTATATCTGTCAAAGCCCATACAATATATAACACAAAAAGTAAACTTACTATAGATTATAAAGTCTATAACATATCAATATTGGCTCATCAATACTAATAAATGTATCATATTATCATTCACAACCAACCTATGGAATCAGCCTAAGTGTTCAGTAATGGCTAAACAGATAAAGAACACGTGGTGTACATATACAATATCATATTACTCTACCATTATGGGAGAGAATGATGGAAGAGGTGACATTAAAATGTAGTACCATAAATTGACAAATTGAATTGAAATTTTTTTGTACAACTACTATAAGAGCAAGAAAATAAATGGATGAATGAAATTCTGGCATTTGCTGGAAAATGGATAGAACTTAGTACCATAGTGTGAAATATACCAGTTCCACAAAGACAAGAATCACATGCTGTCTCTCATTTGTGACAGCTAGGAGAGAACAACATGCATATACATTAAAAAAGAAGTCATGAAAGTAAGAGAGGGAGTACTATAGAAGTGAATAAGAAAAGACAAGGGAAGTAAGAGAATAAGAGTAACACAGAGGTAAATACAATCAACGCAATTATTTTCTCCTTTTTTTCTTTGTTTTTTTTGTCCATATATTTTTTATTGTAAAATACTGTACAGAAGGGTTACAGTTACATGAGTAGAGTAATGAGTACATTTCCTACCGAGCATTGTTACCTCCTCCTTTGTTTTTCCCCTACCATCCCCTCCCTCCCCCAGAAATTGTAAAGTTCATTTTCAACATAGTGTCTTGTACATCTCATTGTTACAATGGGTCAACCTGTATCCTTTTTTTTTTTACTTCTTTTTTTTTTCAACCTGTATCCTTAATTAACCATTTTGTTATATCCCTTCCCCTCCCCAAATTATAAAAGTGTATATACAAGATGCAGGACACCAGACTTAGATACAGTGAAAACAGGAGTTATACTGTGGGGGAAGAACATACAAAAGAATCACATAGTGCATTGTAAGTACATTAAAAGTAAGAAAGAAAAAACCACTTGTGTCCCTGTCTTCGGGTTCATTTTGCTTAACATCATCTTATTTGGTCATATGTATATAGCTTTTGACCTTTTTTGCTTGTCCTAGACATGTACTAGTTACTGCACATAAGGGAAACCATGGGACCTGTGTTTCTTTGGGCCTGGCTTACTTCATATATTTTTTTCCAAGTCTTAACATTTCTTTCTGATTTTACTAGCATAAACTGATTGCACAGAGAGGTTTCATTATGATATTTACATGCATGCATAGATAGAATGCATTTTGATCAAATTCACCCCAATCCAAGAACATTATATACATGTATGGAAATGTCAAGATGAACACTCTTAATACATGGCAATAAATACTTTTTGTATGTGCCAGACTAATGCAAGATAATAATATTCAGGAAACTGTATTATATGGAAACTCTAAACTTTCTCCTCAATTCTTCTATAACCTACCCTGAAAAGACTATTTGCTTTAAATTAAGCAAATAATGTAAATCAATTTTTAAAACTCTAAATAATGGGGCCGGGTGCCAGTAGCTCACACCTGTAATCCTAGTTACTCAGGAGGCTGAGATCTGAGGATCACGGCTCAAAGCTAGCTCGGGGCAGGAAAGTTTATGAGACTCTTATCTCCAATAAATGGCTCCGAAAACTGGAAAGTGGCGCTGTGGCTCAAGTGGTTGAGCGCTAGCCTTGAACTGAAGAGCTGAGGGACAGCGCCCAGGCCCAGAGTTCAAGCCCCACAACCAACAACAACAACAACAAAAATCTAAATGATGCTCATAAGGTCTACCATTCAGAAGAGGAAAAAAGTTGTAAATGCATTGGGCACACTGGAATTTGCTCAGGACTGAGCAGCTCAGGGTTGTGGAAAGAAGAGCAGCTGCTGCAATTTTCAGATAACCTCTTATTTGGCTGCTCCTGAAACAATTGTATTTACTGTAAATAACAAAATTCTATTCCTAGTAATACTCTGAAATTATCCTCCTTATCTGCAATTAGCTTTAACTATGGGCTCTGGAAAGCTTTTCTGTCTTTTACACAAGTAACTGAATTAGATTTTCAAAAATGTTCCCCAAACCTAAACACCATTCTCCTTTGTGACCAGCTCTGTCTCTCCGCCACCCTGCCTGGCTTACCATCCACCTCTGCTCCCTCCCAGCTGTGTGCTGCCTCTCCCAGTATCTTCAATGCTGGCAGGTGCCTGAATATAATATGCACAGGGCCTCTGCAGTCAGGGACGATGCAACAGTCCCTTTACACTGAAGACAACACCACAGCAAGGAGCGATTTCCAAGCAGGGTGTTTTAGAAAATGAAATATGAGAAGCTGCATGTAGGCTAAAGTATATGTGTGTGTATGTGTGTGCAGCTTTCTGTGTATCTGTGTATATGTGTGTCCTCTCTCAATTCTGTCCTCCATCTCCCTACGCTAACTGCTATGTTGACTTAATTCTCATGGTTTTTCCTTACACAGTAACAAACAATTACCACTAGCAGCTCCACCAGCAGCAGCTCTAGCTTAATGAACTGGCCGTGACTCACCAGGCTTGTCACGTGCCCACAACTCACGCAGTGGAGTCACCTCCCCTGACCACAAGGCTGAAAACCAGGCAAGGCTAAGTGCCTAGTGACTTATTAAAGGGAGGCAGAAGAATAATGAGTGGACAAGGTCAACGGATAGCCACCACTCTATTGGCTCTCAGTCTCTGTGGGTGCCTCCCTCCCTCACAGGCCCTGCTGACAGCTTTTGTGTGTACACGGTGCCGAGTTCCCCACCAAAAAGCAAGGAGAAACCATCTACACATGGAATCTCTCCCTGAACAATGGCCTTCCATAAAATGAATGACTTCCCACCTTACTGCCACTCATGGACTTACGCATGCTGTTTCCTTCTAGTTCACAGAGTGGCTCTTCTGCATTCATGCAAATATCTATTGTTTTCTGGACATTTCTCTCCCTTTGTCCTCTATGAGTACCTTAACACCGAACGCATGCTACTGAAAATCAGTGTGAAGGTAGCTTCTATTTGAGGGAAAAAAGGAGTACTGACATCTTCCCCAGCAAGATATATGCACAGCCAGAAGGACCTCAAGAGAAATGAGCGTTTGTGTCTCCTGAGAGTACCAACGTAAATGTGTACACAGTTAGAAGTAGCATAACCCCATGAGGGCTGACGTGCCTTCCCTCCAAAATAAACCAAGACCATTAAGGCAGTGCTGTGCTGTCTTCTCTGAGAGAGGAGAGGAACAATTAGAAGACAGCACAGAAGATATGAAGAAAAGGAAAGAAAGAGACAGGAGGCACTACACCAAATATACTGCCAAGATAGATTGCCATGTGATGCTGAGAATCTTTCAATTAATGGGGAAACTACTTAGGGTGGTCCACAATACAACATTTTGTTATTTTGTACTTTCTTTGGAATGTCTTATACCAACCTGATTATGCTTAAGTTATCTGTCTGCTTTTCACAGGACCTTTCTTTTATGGATTTTCCAACCAGCAAAGGTTTCTGTTCCACGGCTGGGCAGGTCCGACCACAGCATGCTTGGCTAGAGATCGTAGCTCACCCAAAGCAGCTCCAACCTGGAAGGGGCAAAGGCCAGAGCCATTATAAGGATTCACGATTCACAATCTCTCTTTCTCTATCTCTATCTGTGTATCTATCTTTCTGTCTTTCTCGATCTTTCTCATACATGATTGAGAGGATAATCTCCAATACCTTCCAGAAGTTTAAAATCATTAATGAACAGAGACCACAGCTTATATAGCATCCTAAAGACAAGTTGAGGCTCTTCTGAGAGTAGGATTGAAGTAGTTAACAATTATTGAAAAGATTTGCCTGAATGATGAAGTTCTGTTTGTGGAAATTTTTAAAGCCAGATGTTTTAATTAACCATGGAAAACAGGCTATAACTAAAATTTCTTGAACACACTGATCTGCCCATGGAAAACCACAGGAATGTTCTGGCAGGCCTCAGTCTGAATTCTTAGGACACGGAGGCCTGGAGCTATTCCCCTTAGGAACTCAAACAGAAAATTAACTTGCTCAATATGTTTCAAAAAGTACAATGAAACCCAGACTTCATCTCAATCAAACATGAAAACATTTCAGGACTTCAAAGGACACAGAAAGACAAAAAGGGAAGTGGGGGGGGGGGGAAGATCCGTAAAAAAAATTCTAATGGCTTCAGAATTCAAGTACATTTATATTGCAAAACTATATAGTTGCAATAATCCAAAGGGGAAAATGAATTATCCTTCATTTCCTAACAGAGGAAATTATATACTAAACCAACATTCCACAAATATCATAAGTGCCATCAAATGTATATCTGTGGAAAAATAAAGTCCCTTAAACATTCTACTGCCAGGCCTAGGCTTGAGGAATCAGGAGACCCAGAAAAAAGTACTAAAATAAGTTATGCCAGCTGATGTGGCAGCACGTAATTGTGGCATCTCAAATGAAGTAACCTTACAAAAGCAATTAGTGCAGAAGCAGAGCTAATAAAGAAATAGTAGTTTGTTAACCATAGCAATTCTTATGGCAACATCTATATATGCTAAATAATACAAACCTTTTCAAAATGCAACAGGAAAAATGTTAGTAACAGATACTGCTGTACAATTCTATTATTGTAAGTCAAAACAGTACCCCATCACAAAGTGTGCCAAGCATAATATTACATCAATCTCTACTTTCCCTTGAAACCTCAGTCTCCAGGAAGGTATTAAATCTGTAGGGTACAATGTTGTTCTATAGTCTGAGTATGTATAATCGAAAGAAAACACAGGGCAAATAGTAGCATTTCTGGAAGCTATTTGTATTTCCTTTATATTTCCTATAATGTACATTGATTACAGAATTATAAATTTTAAATATGGATATTTAAAAATATGAGAATAATCAAGTGTTGGTGGCTTATACCTATAATCCTAGTTAATCAGGAGGCTAAGATCTGAAAATCAAGTTTTGAAGTTAGCCTAGGTAGGAAAGTCCATGAAATTCTTTTCTAAAAATATTTTTTATTGTAAAGATGATTTATAGAAGGGTTATAGTTGCATAAGTCAGGTAATTAGAACATTTCCTTTTGAATAATGTCACCTCATTCTCTCCCAGTTTTTCCTTCCAACATAGTGCCTTTTCCTTAGCTGTACAGCCAGGAAGCAGGGATGTGAGTCCAGATCACTGGCCTCTGCCTGAGCCAATCGCTCTTTCCTCCACAAAGGCATTTAACATGCACTCAGAAATGGCATCTGTATGAGTCCCACACAGGTTAAATTCATATCAGCAAAGCCAGAAATCAGACAGGAATGTGTTCCGCCAAAGCTGAAACCCAGGCAGGAAGAAAGGTGAAGACAACCCCAGGCTAAAAAAGACCCAACTCTGCTCCTAAAGTGTGCAAAAGAAGAAAACAATGGTTGCACTGTAAAGCTGGAAGCAGGTGTCTTCAACAGAGACTGCCTATCAAGACGAAAGCTTTCTCATCTTAGTACTGGCCCTCTTAATACCAGCACAATCCTCCAGCTCCAAGTGGGATAAAAAGTTTCCAACAAGATAAAACTAGACCGGTACCAGCCACCTACAACAGACAGGAAGGACAAGCGTCCTGTTTTCAGAAATAAGTGATTTATGGCATCAAGTTCCAGCCCTTCCCAAAATGATTCAAGTCTAAGGAAAACACATTAATGGCTTCAAAATCAAATCACCAAGAATGAGAATAAAACCGTGATTCTAGTGATTCACACTTTTTCCTTTCCTTCATAATTACTGCTTTGAAATGGTGCTCACTTCTTCATTAATATCTACCTGCAGTATTCACACCAAACCAATCAGAAACATAACAATCTCACAAATGGGACTAGCCTGAGAAGTAAGGAGGGCAAAGTGGACAGATGGCAATGATCAACTTAGAAATGCTTCCTGAAAGGCTTTCATTGAACTTCATCTCATCAGCCTTTCCCTACTGCACAGCTGGACAACAAAGGCCTGAACTGTACAGCTAATAAAAAGAGCCGCATTAGGGATGATGTGATCCAGCTTTGTCACAGCCCAACACACACAAAGGCTCTCTCCCTGGATGAAAAACAAAAGGCTTGCTTTCCACCCCAAACTGCTCCTTAAATCCCCACTGTCCACCATGGCCAGATTCTACAGAGAACACAATATCAATTGTGATTCATTCCCTTCTATACTTCACTTCTAACAGTAAAAATTAATGTCCACAGAGAATAAAAGAGATGTGATTCTTGGTGTTATTTCACAGAGAAATCTGAGCTTTGTGGAGAGCATTGTTCAAGTAACTCTTTAAAATCATTTTTAAGACAATGATGGTAAGTTTAAACTTAGAAATCTGGTGGAATAAACTCAACCACAAGTTGAACAGAATCTTGCTGAAGTCACCAAAGTATCTTTCTCAATAGAAGACTAAACAGAATCAGATGAGTGTTAGAGGTTTTGAAATCCATTATGGCTTGGTACCCTGGCAGTGTGATGTTTGATCTCTGGCTTCAGTAAATGGCTATGGTGGAATGTGGCCTGGGCACTGCCACCCTTTGAGAACCTTAAATGTTTGCCCATCTTTTTCCCCCCTAGTTAAATATCACAGGGAAGGGAGGGTTCTGCTTCCTGAACCTGATTCTAGACATATCAACAGAGCCAATTCAATACTGCTAAAATGTCTATCTCAAAATGACCAGGCAGAGAAAGAAAGGAAGTGCTGGTGACTATTGCCATATAGAGGTGAAAATTTAATTTTAAGTTTAGATTCTGAGTCTTGGTTTTCTTACATCTTAAAATGTTCTAGAGAGGGGAGAGATAAGTTGTTTGAAAGAAAGTGGGCTAGTTTAAAAACTAGCCAAGGGCTGGGAAGGTAGCTCAGTGGTAGAGCGCTTGCCTTGCATGCATGAGGCCCTGGGTTTGATTCCTCAGCACCACATAAGCAAAAAGAAAAAAGCCGGAAATGGTGCTGTGGCTCAAGTGGTAGAGTGCTAGCCTTGAGCTGAAGAGCTAAGGGACAGTGCCCAGGCCCAGAGTTCAGGCCTCATGACCGGAACCAAAAAAAAAATTTTTTAAAACTAGCCAAAAAAGAAATGGCACAGCCCCTCATCACAGAAAATAAAAAGGGACCTATCATGAATACCTCAAACAATGCCTAACAATGCTGTAGCTGATGCTGAGGTTGGAAAATGCTTCACATTATAAATAACTTCCCCTATCATAAGCTCAAATAAAGAGGGCCATCACTGTGGAAAAGGAGGAAAAGTAATGTTCATCATTGTTCTGAAACAAGCAAGGAGGAAATCAACAGATTTAGAAGCTATGTGTTCCAGCTCTCCACCTTAACATCCAAGGCTTTCTGATGTCGCTACCTTGCTCATTTTTATCTTTGTCATTTGTCACATGGGGACAGCACCATCAGCCAAACTTCCGTAACTGTCCATTGTCAAAACCTAGTAGGGAATCAATACAGAAATGATAACTATGGTTATAATTGGATCCATCCAAAATATTTAGGAAAACTGTGATGCTGCCAGACAGCACTATGAATGGACCACGAGAAAAGGAGACCTGATCTTTCCAGGGCAGACCTTCATTAAGGCATGCTAGAACCTGCTAAGAGACTGGATCTAATCAGCCTATCAAACAGGTGTCAGGTAGTGTCATCTTACAACAAATCCACAACAAAGTTTATCAGTGGAAATTGATAAATGCAATAATTAGTTCTGGTTGCTTAATTATTGGAAGCTCATTCATTTAGTACATTTTGTATTGAGCAATTATTACTGGCCAAGTACCATTCTAGGTGGAAGGGATCTAACACTGAAGAAAGTTTCTGTCTATCTAATGTGGCTGATATTTCCGTGATTCCTCAACCACAGAAATGTAAAATAGGTGTAACAAATACATGCAAGCAATCATGTGGCTTTTGCTGTAATACAATGTTTTGGATTTTTTTTTAACCAAAGCCTTCACACAAAAGCTTTACAAGAATATTCTAAATGATTTGAATGTGATATTTTATTTCTTATTTCTAGGCCACATTTTACAATCTACCAACTAACTGCCCCTGTAAGAAAGGTGCCCTTGGGCTGGGAAGGTAGCTCAGTGGTAGAGCACTTGACTTTCATGCAGGAGGCCCTGGGTTCAATTCCTCAGCACCACATAAGCAAAAAGAAAAAAGCCAGAAGTGGTGCTGTGGCTCAAGTGGTAGAGCGCTAGCCTTGAGCTGAAGAGCTGAGGGACAGCGCCCAGGCCCAGAGTTCAGGCCCCACGACCGGACCCCCCCCAAAAAAAAGAAAGGTACCCTTAGGTTGGAGGGATTACTGTGTGTGTGTGAGAGAGAGAGAGAGAAAGAGAGACAGAGAGAGAGACAGAGAGAGAGAGAGAGAGGGAGAAAGGGAGAGAGGGAGAGAGAGAGAGAGGGAGAGAGGGGGTGAAGGAGGGAGAGGAAGAGTGGGTGTGTCTGTTTTGACATGGACCAAAACATTTTCCCATATTTTTCTCCAAGGAAAAATAATCTACATACATATATCCAATAACAACCCCAGTTTTAACAAGGGGAATATCAATTCTTTTAGAAGCATTTCCTGTAGACATTTTTTAAGGATTAAAAAAAATTGAATTATTTATTTTAGAAATGAAACTCAAGCTCAATGTCAACATGCCAAACATCTGTCTTAGCAAAGTTTCTATTTCTAAAAATTCTACTTTTTTTTTAAGTCCTGAGAACTAGGCTGTCCAGAACACTGTCATCTCTGTTATTCAAAAAGTCAATATGGGCTGGAGGAAAAGGGACAAGTGAAGAACAAGAAAAGCAAAGAAAGGTATGGGAGTGAAAATTCATGCATTAATCTGTGGGATTAACAACCCAAACCACACACACACACTCTATGAGTACCCAGAGTCAGTGCTCTAAATATATAATGAAGGAGGAAGTAAATGAAGTGACTGAGATGGGGATTGGGGATGAAGCTTCGTGGCAGGCCAGGGATTTGATCATGATGCATTTGACCAGATGCTACTCAAGTCTAGACAGAGCAAGGATTCCTAAACATGAGGAAATACAAAGCAGGTGTTCCACAGCAGGCAGGTCTGAGGTAGTGTCTGGGAATCTGTCCCCAAATGATGATAATGCCCAGACATGACCCAACACTGACTTACTGGTTATTTACTGAAAGATACACTATAAACTATATAGTTTAATTTAATAGGGGTAATTTTTTTGTTGAGTGCTTTCCACAAACCCTCACATTTATCCAGAGGTAGGCTGGGTTGTTGTCCTTGAACTTTTTTGCTCCTAGTACTCTATCACTTGAACAGCAGCTCTACTTCCTGCTTTTTGTGCTTAATTGGAGATAAGAGTCTCATGGAATTTCTTGCCTAGGCTGGTTTTGAACTGTGATCCTCAGATCTGAACTTCCTGAATAGCTAGGATTATAGGAGTAAGCCACTGGTGCCCCATTTATAGCTGTTTTATTTTTTAATTAATTTTTATTGTGAAAATACTGTACAGAGGGGTGACAATTACATGAGCAAGGTAGTGAGTACATTTCTCATCAAGCATTGTTGCCTCCTCCTTTGTTTCCCCTTACCATCCCTGCCCTCCCATCTGCCAATCCTGTGTCTCCACAAAGTGGTAAAGTTGGTTTTTTGACATGTCTTGTACATCTCATTGTTGCAATGGGTCCACCTGTATCCCTATTTAAACAATTTATTTTTTCCCTTCTCCTCCACAAATTATACCAACATCAAATACAGTGAAAACAGGGGTTATACCATGGGGGAGGGACATACAAAGCAACAAAGAAATCATCTTATAAATATGTTAGAAACAAGAGCAAGAAAGAAAAACCACTTGAGTCCTTATCTTGGGGTTCATTTTGCCTAACATCAACTTATCTGGCTGTTTTTAAATGAGGGAATGTAGTAGAGCAGCCAAATAACCCTGTTGCTACATGGCTTTTAAAACAAGGACCAGGACTAAAAACAGGTTTTATCTGCCCTATATATTCTTAATTCTCTGATCTGGTAATCTATAACAAGCTAAGTCTCTTCTACTATTGGCTAAAGATGTCACATGATTATTCATGTCAATACTAGGCATATTATACATTAGTTTTTACTCTATTACATGAATCCCCATATTCAATAATAAACTGTGTATTTAATAGGATATTATAAGCCAGAGCTGGTGGCTTACACAGGAGCCTGAGATCTGAAGATCATGGTTCAAAGCCAGCCCAGACAGGAAAGTCTGTGAGACTCTTGTCTCCAATTAACCACCAGAAAACCAGAAGTGGTGCAGTGGATCAAAGTCGTAGAAGGCTAGTCTTAAACCAAAGAGCCCAGGGATAGCATCCAGGCCTGGAGTTTTTTTTTTTTTTTTTAATTTTTTTTTAATCAGGCCTGGAGTTTAAGCCCCATGACTGACCAAAAAAAAAAATGTTGTTAAGATCTTTTATTAAGTAGGGTCCTTAGCCAGGTGTCAGTGGCTCAGGCCCACACTAGTTCCTCTGGAGGCTGAGATCTGAGAGATCTGAGGATCATAGTTCAAAGTCAGCACAGGCAGGAAAGTCCCAAAGACGCTTATCTCCAATTAACCATTAAAAAGCTGGATGTAGAGCTGTGGCTCAAGTAGCAGAGCACTAGTCTTGAGCTACAAAGGTCAGGGATAGCCCCAAGGCCTAAGTTCAGCCCCAGGACTGGCACTGGGGAAATATGTGGTCAGCTCTAGAGTTCTCTTGCTTTCCACCTTAATGGCTGGAGATGTCAATGGCTGAACTTCTGCCTAGCATGCACAAGGTCCTGGGTTTGATTGCCAGCACTGCAAAAGGAAAGAGGAGAGAATAAATGCTTCCTCTTCAACAGTAGATCTCTATTTAGAAGGAAGCTAGACAGTAAGGTCCAGGTCATTAGGAACTAATGCCAAGACTAACACCTTTTTGGAAAAACATGTTTGCTGTGATTTCTCTCTCCAGACTGTCCTGCCACTACTACTGTCACTAATACCCTTCGAAGCCCAACCCAAACACTACCTCCTTCATGAAGCCTCCCAGATGTCCCAGGAGAAATAAGTCTTAAACTGGGTGCCAATGGCTCACACTCACAATCCTAATTATTCAGAAGACTGATATCTAAAGGATCACACTTCAAAGCCAGTCTGTGAGACTCTTATTGCTAGTTAGCAACCAAAAACCTGAAAGGATTGCTGTGGCTCAAGTGTTTGCATGCTAGCCTTGAGCACAAACGCTCAAGGACTGCACCCAGACACTGAGTTCAAGCTCCAGGTCAGGTGTAAGGGAAGAAGAGAAGGAGGGAGGGAAGAAGGAATCTTGAAAACAGTGATTTTTCAATGCTTCTCCTATCAAAGAGAGCAAACTGATGTTCACTTCAGTAATTCCAATACCTTGTCTTGGCTGTGTCCCTGCAGCATTGCCTCACCCTTCTCTTAGGTGATCTGACTTCTAATTCTGGTTCGCCCCAGCTCTCTGAAAGATCATTTTTAAGCTCCATCTTTCTATGTGACCACAAGAATATCAAGATGTTAAAACCTGAGCGACTTCTAATACATGGTCAGGCTCAGGGGGTCAAATGTACTACTCTGATGAGTCTCATCTCCCCATCAATATACCACTTGCTGACTGGACATTGACCTACATGCCAAGCACCACACTTAGTCTCCAAGATGGACTTCTACTGCACCATAGCCCCTGGGCTTCAATACCTTTCATGCTCTAACTATATGTTGTATTCATTTCCCAGAGACACATTTCTTCATGTACTCACACTGGTAAAATTCAGATGTATGTTAGGAAAGTTTCTTTAGAATTTGTATGCTAGAAAGGTTTCTTTAGAATTTGGCAATGTTTTTCTTAAAGTATTAAAAAAAATACAGCGTTGATTTCACAAACAATGGCATGTTACAGTCACTGCATAGCAGTACTGTCCAACAAAACAACGTGGTTTCATTTTAACAAATAATATCTACCAGTTTCTTTACTTTCCATTTCGTTTTCGTTTTCTTTTTTCATTTTGGCTAGTTTCAAGGCCTGAACTCAGGGCCTCCCACTTCCTTAGGTTGCTTGCTTACAATTGGCTCTACTATCAAAGCCTAGCTATTTGCTGATTAACTGAAAATGGAGTCTTGCAGACCTTCTTTCCTTAGCTGGCTTTGAACCTTGATCCTCCAGGTCTTAGCCTCCTGAATAGTCAGGATTACAGAAATGAGGCTCTGGCCCGTGGCTGCATACCACTTCCTTTTGCATCTCAGCCCTTTCGTATGGAATTGCTTTTTTCTTCCTGAAATATTGCCCTTAAGAAGATTTTTGAAAGGTTTGCTGTCATAAAATTAGGTTGAGTTGCTCCAAAACTATACATTGGCCTTTTTTTTATAAGTGACAGATCTGATACCATAAAATCAAGTTTTCTTTCAGCTGTTTTTGGAGTCTTCATGCAGGGTCCAACCACTTGAGCCATGCTTCAACCTCTCTTTTAGCTTTTTTCCTGTTTGCTCTTTGGAAACTTTGTCTTTTGTGTTTGCTTCCAAACAAAGCTCTCAGCTTTGGTTTTGCCTTACTATTTGAAGACTGATCTTACCAAAATGGGAACTTTAGAGATATCTTCATTTCTATGAGTCAAGATGTACATTTAAAACTGTTTTATTCAGAATACAGTGATAATAGGGAAGCGTGTCACATTATCCCGTCCATCACTAAACAATCTAAGCAACATTAGTCTTCTACTCATCTTCCCCTAAATTTACTTTTCTTCCTTTTATCCTCTCATTTGCTAAATAGCAACCATTAATTCTCACCCAAATCTTTAACCCGAACTGCAGGTACCAATGATTCCTCTCCTGTCTGCTCCACCCCATGTGCAACTAGTCTCCAAGCTCTAACTTCTTGCATGACCAAAAGTGGGTTTATGCCTGGTGCAGTGGTCCATGATTGTAATCCAAAAATCCAAACTACTTAAGAGGCAGAGATCAGGAGGACCAGTTTAAGGCTACCTTGTACAAAACAAACAAACAACAACAAAAAAAAACCTACTGAAATTCCATCTCAATCAAACTACAAATTCAATGTGATATTTATTTATCTATCTATCTTCATTGATCATTCATCATTCTTCAAGGAAACAGAAGAGGCAATCCAAAAACTCATATGGAACAATAAAAGGCCCCAAAAAGCAAAAACGATCCTTAACAGAAAGAACAGTGCTAGAGGAATGTCAATACCAAATTTCAAACTCTACTACAAAGCCATAGTAATCAAAACAGCTCAATACTGGCACAAAAAGAGACCTCAGGACCAAAGGAATAGAGTTGAAAACCCAGAAATGAACCCACAGACCCACAGCCACCTAATCTTCTAAAAGAGAGCTAAAAAAAAAATAGAATGGAAGAAAGATAGCCTCTTCAGTAAATGGTGCTGGCAAAATTGGTTAATCACTTATAGAAAACTAAAGCTAGATCCCTATATATCAGCCTGCACCAGAATCAACTCCAAGTAGATCAAAGACCTTGGAGTCAAAGCAGACACCCTGAAAACATTACAGGGCAGAATAGGAGAATTCTTAGGTTTCCTTGGCACAGGCTGAAATTTTCTTAATAGAGACCCAGAAACACAACAAATCAAAGAAAGGTTGGACAAATGGGATTGCCTAAAATTCCAGAACTTCTGCATGGCAAAGGACATAGCTAGAAAGATCAATAGAAAGCCCACTGATTGAGAGGAGATCTTCACTAGCCATACAATGGACAAGGGTCTCATATCTAAAATATACTGGGACTCAAAAAATTAAATCCCCCAACAACAAATCCTCAAAGAAACAACTGCCCAATAAATAAGTTGGCTAAAAACTTAAAGAGAAACTTCTCTGAAGAGGAAAGAAGGATGGCCAATAGACACATGAAGAAATGCTCAACCTCTCTAGCCATAAAAGAAATGCAAATCAAAACAACATTGAGATATTACCTCACCCCAAACAGATTGGCTAGAATCAAGAACTCTAACAACAGATGCTGGAGGGGATGTGGACAGAAGGGTGGGAGTGTAAACTTGTCCAACCACTTTGGAAAGTAGTATGGAGGTTCCTCAAAAGACTCCACATAGAGCTCCCCTATGACCCAGCAATCCCACTTTTGGGCATTTACCCAAATGATCACAAACAAGACCATACTAAAGCTACCAGCACAGCTATGTTTATTGCAGCATTATTTACCATAGCTAAGATATGGAACCAACCCAGATGCCCCTCAGTAGATGAATGGATCAAGAAAATGTGGTATATATACACAATGGAATTCTATGCCTCCATCAGAAAGAATGACATTACCCCATTTGTTAGGAAATGGAAAGACTTATATTAAATGAAGTAAGCCTGGCCCAAAGAAACATAGGTTCCCATGGTTTCCCTTATTTGCAATATCTAGTATATGTCTGAGACAAGCAGAAAAGGTCAGATAAGATGATGTTAAGCAAAATGAACCCCAAGATAAGGACACAAGTGGTTTTTTTCTTCCTTGCCATCATTTCTAACATATTTATAATGTACCACGTGATTTTTTTTGTTGCTTTGTATGGCCCTCCTCCACAGCATAACCCCTGTTTTTACTGAATTTGATGTTGGTATAATTTGGGGAGGGGAAGGGAAAAAACAAATTGTTTAAATAGGGATACAGGTTGACCCATTGCAACAATGAGATGTACAAGATGCTATGTCTAAAAACTAACCTTACAATTTAGCAGGGGTGGAGAGTAGTTGTGGAGGTGGGAGGGAAGGGATGGTAGGGGAAAAACAAAGGAGGAGGCAACAATGCTTGATAAGAAATGTACTCATTATCTTGCTCATGTAATTGTAACCCCTCTGTACAGTATTTTCACAATAAAAACTTATTTAAAAAAAAGACAGTCATAGTGGTATGCACCTGTCATGTTACCTATGGAAGCTTTAAGTAGGACAGCACTCCAACTTGGTCCAAGAGACCCTACTGAAAAAATAACTAAAACAAAAGATCTAAAGCATGACTCAAGTGGTAAAACTCAAGGTCCTGAGTTCAAACCCCAGTACCATAATCAAAAAAGTGTATTTGTACTTTCACTTCTGATTTGGTAGCACAATTTTAATCATGTAGTCAAATAAGGCAGAGTAAGGTCTAGATCACACATTCTACTCAATGAAGGTACTTTGTAAGAAGGAAGTTTAGGATATAGTAAATGAACAGGAAGAGCTGAATTTTCCTGGGGTAACAGAAGAAATGGCACATTAGTTGTAGAAACAAAACACCACATTTGAGTAGATGTTTAATTATAGTCAAATGAAATCACCTGTCATAAATTAATGATTAAGTTGGATTTTACTGGGTTTGTAATTTTCAAATCTGTCACTGTTTTATAGTTGTATTAGATAGGCACATAAGGCGTTTACACCTAGTTTTTATGTTCATGCATATTTAAGCTGCTCCATAATAAAAATATTTATTACTGAGGACTTGTGAGGCATTTTTCCTTTAAATAAAGAGGTCCATAAATTACTGAGATTTAATGCACACTGGCCTTCATACACTTTGCCACCTTTGGTACATAAATGGCAGAGAGAAATGGAACAAAAACAATCAAGAAGAAATCATTTGTTCAACTTCAGTTTCTCTCCAGTTCTCTAGGTACTGAGTATGTCCTTGTTAATTGATCTGTGGAGGCACTGGGTTTTGTTTCTTTGTTCTAACGGAATTGCTTTCTAATACTTAGGAGGACTGGATCACAGCTCAGCCTGGCTCTCAACATCACTGACTTCTACTCAAATTTATAATGTAACACAAATGTACCTGGCAAGAGTACAACAAATAAAAATGTGTCAAACAAAACGAGTCCTTGCCTTAAGGAAGTCTGTTTCTTGGCTAGGTTCAATCACCGGGAATCAGCATTGTTCTTCTTAATGACTACAAGGAATTCCCATCATTCCTTTCTAAGTTCTATTTTCTTCTTCTTATGAACCAAACTACCACTGCCAAGATTAAACATGGGCTCTCCAACACATGTCCATGTACACTACCTTGAGCTTCTCTCTTCCAGCACTGACTCACTAGGAGCCAAGAATGCAGTCATAGCACAACTATGCCTCTTGTGGGGGTGGGGGTGGGCCCGCGGGGTGTGTGTGTGGTCCTAGGGCTTGAATTTGGGGCCTAGGTGCTGTTCCTGAGCTTTTTTGCTCAAGGCTTGTGTGTGTGTGTGTGTGTGTGTGTGGTCCTAGGGCTTGAATTTGGGGCCTAGGTGCTGTTCCTGAGCTTTTTTGCTCAAGGCGTGTGTGTGTGTGTGTGTGTGTTGGTCCTAGGGCCTGGGTGCTGTTCCTGAGCTTTTTTGCTCAAGGCTAATATGCTACCACTTGAACCATAGCTCTACTTCCATGTTTTTCTTTTTAGTGGTTAAATGAAGAGCCTCAGGAACTTTCCTACCCAGACTGGCTTCCAACCCTCATCCTCAGATCTTAGCTTCCTGAGCAACTAAGATCACAGGTGGCACCTGACACCATGTCATTTGTTCTGGACAGAGGGCCACATGGGGGCCTGGAGCCCCAGTTCTACCTAGTCTTGCCACACCATCCAATTATCTGTCTTATGTGATTCTTTTTAAATAATAAGTACTTTCAGCAGTACTTCAAGTGAATGAGTCTGATCGTTGTTAAACTTTAAAAAAAACCTAGTCAGCTGGTGGCTCACCCCTATATATCCTAGCTACTAAGGAGGCTGACAACTGAGGATCACAGTTCAAAGCCAGCCTGGGCAAGAAAGTCAATGAAGCCCAGAGTTCAAGCCCCATGACTGACAAAAAAAAAAAAAAGTAAGTCAATGAGACTCTTATCTCCAATTCACCACCAGAAAGCTGGAAGTGGAGCTATGGCTCAAAGTGGTAGAGCAAAAAGCACAGGACAGCACCTAGGCCCTGAGTTAGAGCCTGATGACTGACAAAAAAAAAAAAAAGCAAGCAAGCAAGAAAGGAAGAAAAGCTTATTCCAGAATTCTTAATTTTGAAAGTCTTTTTAAATTGCAGGCATTAGGGCTTGGAATGTGGCTTAGTGGCAGAGTGTCTAGCATACACGAAGCCCTGGATTCGATTCCTCAATACCACATAAACAGAAAAAGCCAGAAGCAGCACTGTGGCTCAAGTGGTAGAGGGATAGCTTTCAGCAAAAGAGGACTGAGTTCAAGTCCCAGGACTGGAAAAAATAAATAACTGTGTATATGTATATATATATATATATATATATATATATATATATATATATATATATTTGTAGGCATTAACTTGGGGGCAGGCTGAGAGTACCTTCTGGTCTAACAAGAAAAACAGGACAGGACATTCTCCTGATGACTTAAAAATAAACTAGTGACTTCAAATAACTCTTCAGTATTTAAGTCAATATTTCAGTATTTCTTAAGTTCAGGTACCAGGTTTTTGGGATTTGAGGTTTGTTTTTTTTTGGGGGGGGTTGGGAGACAGACAGAATACCATCTTGTATCATAATGGCTCTAAGGCTGCTAGGTGAGCACCATAAATCCATTCAATGTTTCTAGAAATGAAACAAACTTTGTGCTATTCGACCCAGGCAAGGAAGGAAGACAAGGAAGGAAGAATGAGAGAATCCAAAAACCATACTGCCCAGTCAGGCTAGACAGACTGCCAGATTAGACAGACATGCTGTTACCCTTCAAGCATGTAGAAAAGTAGCTGTCCTGGAATAACATTACTCCTCAACTCTAGCCTAATAAACTATGCTGCAAGCTGTTGCTAAGGCATTTTAAAACCAACTCAAAGCAGAAACAGAGCTATCACCAACCAGTAGGTGAAATCAAGTCACAGGTTAGAACAGGGTTTGGCAGATGTCAGGCCCTCAAGAGATACTTGATAACTTACGGCCTAACTGGAAGTCCATTTAAGCACAGGGGTAAAATCATAATTAATGTGATCCTATCCCATTCTCACTGTGAGTATTTCCTCAGGGCATGTGTAACAGCTGAGTTAAAAATAACAATAACAACATTTGCTGGAAGGTTCATCTTCTAGTTAAACCGTTCATATATTGAACAGTATGGTTTTTATTAACTCTTCTCAGACTTTGTCAAAGAAACCTGAACTTTATATAACTTAAACCAAGCAGTGTGTACAGAAGATCAAATACCAGAAAGGATAGACAGGGGAAAAAGGGGGGGTGAAATATGAGGTATAATTAATGAAGACAAAAATTAAAAGAAATCAGGAATCAGTAAAAAAACAAAAGTGACTGCTGGCTTTTTTAACGAAAGAGAAAGAAAGAAAGAAAGAACGAAAGAAAGAAAGAAAGAAAGAAAGAAAGAAAGAAAGAAAGAAAGAAAGAAAGAAAGGAAGGAAGGAAGGAAGGAAAGAAGGAAGGAAGAGAAAAATTACGAAAGGAAAATTCTTCAGAATCAGAGCTCCTGGGTCCACTGGGGTAGGAGGGATGTCCTTGGGCTCAGTGTTGACACCACTTCACTCACTCACTCATCTATTCCTCTTTACTTCTTTCCTTCCAAGGGAGCATGTATCAGTTTCAGTTATTTATTCAAAAGAAAATTCTCAGGGCTGAGACTTTAGTTAAATGGTAGAGTACTTGTCTAGCCTGCACAAGGCCTTGTGTTCAATCCCAGCACTAAGAAAAAAAAATAAGAGGGAGGGAGACAAAGGAGAGAGATAAGGGAGAGAGACAAAGTGGGGGGGGGACAAAAAGGGAGGGAAGAAGGAAGGGAAAAAGTGAGGGAAAGGAAGACGAAGGGATGAGGGAGAGAGGGAGGGAAGGAGGGAAGGAGGGAGGGAAGGGGGGAAGGAGGGGAGGAGAACAAACACTTCGCAAATTAATATCCACTTTAAATTGAGGATGAAGTTAGTTCATGGGCTTTAGACTCCAAAGGAAATGGGTTCAAATCCTGACTGCATCACTTATTATGATATGCTCTTGCAATTCATTTAACTTTCTGAGTCAATTTCCTCTTTAATTGAAACAGGGACTGTGGCATCCACCTTGCAATAAGAATCTGGAATTAAGTGTCACAAAACACTTAACACCATGCCTGGCATTTAGCAAATGGCCATTTTTAGTTTTTCACATCTGCTGCATTTACCTGAGGGCTTAGAATTTTCTGGTTTGGACAGGAAGTACTGAAGCAAGTTTTCTGAGGCTAACAGAAAGCTGCTTGAAAACCTTTCCCACATATCTAAAAACAGGCTTGCTGCAGGACTTAGGAGCTGGACTCTGGTCTCTCTCAAAATGGAATGAAAGCCATTCTTGCTTTCTAAGGGAAGAGCGTTTCTACTATACTTAAGCTATAGCAGAAGCCAAAGAAAGAAATTACCTCCAAATTCTTCCCCCCCATCTTTCTCTCTTTCTCCCTCGCTCTGACACACACACACACACACACACACACACACACACACACACACACACACACAGAGTCCAAAGAGGGAATGTGAGGAACAGATTCCCTAGCAGAGCTGAGATTCCCTCCCACGTATGTCCATCCACTACGTCACTCTGCCTCCTGGTCTATGGCCTGGGCTCTGGAATTCTGGACACAGCTCTGAATGAAGGCAATGGAAGTGACTCAAGTTGGAACTATACACCCACACAGCCCAGGTTGTCTCAGGCTATAAGGAACCAGAGACAGAGGTGAAGTTTAAGAGATGCATTCTCCTCATGCTTTTTCCAAGGAAGACTCTTACAAGAATCTCACAAGCTCACTAAGTCTCAATGCTACCCTTGCACAGGGCAAATGTGCTCTCAGCCAACCTTCACCTCGCTCCCTCGTTTTCCACTGTTTGTCCCTCCTCTCACAAAGTAAAAAGAAGAAAGGGAAAGGAATTCATGAATTAACAGAAACTGTCAAGGAAAAATAGAGAATCTACCTCAAAACAGCTACTTCTCTAAGAAACTCAAAGTGGATCACAACATAGTGATATTAGGTTAAGATTTACGGAACGGCATGAGGGCCAAGAACACATCTCTCACAGCATTTTCATTCCCATTTTTCAGATGAGAAAACTGAAGTTGAAAAAGGTAAAAAAAAAAAAAAGGTAGTAATAATAATCTGTCCAAATCTAAGAGGCAACTTAAAAGTTGCTTTTGTTGGGTCTGTGAACTAACTAAAAAGCAGGATAAAATCTGGGCATCCTAGACCTCCCTCCCTCCCCCCGCTCCCTCTTCCCCCCCCCCATACCTCACATCTGTCTTTTTTCTTCCAGTAGCCATCTTAGTCACCTTAAGCTCCAAGACAGTTAGGATTCACCACTTGTAAGCATCCTGTGACAAAAGGCAAAGTGCCTCAGAAATCACAGCCAAAATCATAGAACAGAGCACCCGCTGGGCAATAGAACCCTTCAAGTGGTGAAGTGATATGAACTCCTCCAGAGACTAAGACTGAGATAATGGTCATCCAGGCCAGTCTCAGACTTGGGACTGTTTTAAGCATACATACCTTCTCACCCTTTGCCCCCAGCCCTCCCTATTTAACCTAAACATCTGTATTCCTGAAGATAGCTGAAAGTTGTACTGGAATGCTTTCTGTTTAGGTCTGAGGTCTAAAAACTTCTGCTTTGAAAGACCCAAAGTTTATGAAGGAGAATTAAAAGCCAGGGTTCAACCTATCTTTTTCAATTCTTATTCCTAGCCTGCTATCTGCTCTGTATAATCTACCTAACCTATCAAGTCTCATAGAGATAGTAAATTCGGTTATTAGGAAATTGTCAGGAGCTATGAAGTACCTCAAAGCTGCAGAAAATCAAATTGAAGAGATAAACTAGAGTCACATCCCTAGAATAACATAAGAGAAGCCTGTAAACTTATTTGCAGCTTCATGAAGAAAAAAATAAAACACTGGAATCCAAAGAAAAACAAGAAACAGCATGAAGGAAGAAAACAATAGGCTTTGGGTTTAGAAAAAAAACCTCAAGCTTCTTCTTCGGAGCTGGAGAAACAATGCTCTGGAAAAGCTCAAGGGTGAATGAAAACCAAGGCCAGGAGGTGACTCAGCCTACAGAAATACAACGACAAGGCCGTGCAGGCTGCTTCAGGAACAGGAGGGGCCCCACAGGTGCTGCCGGCCTGGACAAGGAGGACGAGGGAGGAAATGACAGCAGCCTGGCCGCCTGTCCAGGGATTAGTCAGGCTGCTGAGGAACACCACTCACCCTCCCACTTCCGCTCTGAGCAGTGCAAGAGCGTGACCAGACATTCCTTCTGGATGGAGGGGATGATCTGATCATATGAGATTGGCCAGGGAGGCAGAGATGGGTTTTTTTTCCCACAGAATGAACCCTAGCCAGCAAGGAGGATGTCAAAGAAAACTTCAGAAAGCTGCCTATGGGATTAAAGATCACCTCTAGTTAGGATGCCTGGTCAGACACTGTCTTATCCCTAGGGTCCAGGTAACTCAGACCATGATAGATTCCAAAGACAGGGCAGGGCAGATGGCCTCAAAGGACTACACTCTGGGAGGCTGGGAAGGTGGCTCAGTGGTAGAGTGCTTGCCTTGCATGCATGAGGCTCTGGGTTCGATTCCTCAGCACCACATAAGCAGGGGGAAAAAAGTCGGAAGTGGCGCTGTGGCTCAAGTGGTAGAGTGCTAGCCTTGAGCTGAAGAGCTGAGGGACAGCGCCCAGGCCCAGAGTTCAGGACCCATGACAGGACCCCCCCACACACACACACACAAAAAAAAGACTACACTCTGGTGATGAAACTCCCTTCTCAGGTTGCCCTGGTCCTCCTTTTCCACTGAGGGCTGCAGTGAGCTATCCAGCATGCTTCCAAGTCCAGAGTGAGGGAGGGAAGAAAGGAAGAAGGGAGGAAGGGAAGGAAGGAAGGAGGAAAGCAGGAAAGGAGGGAGGAACTGACAATGACAGATGCACTTAATTCTCAACAGGCCTTATAATAACTGGAAATCCAAACTAAGAATAAAACTAATGGATCCAGCGACGATCATGTCTTCCATTTATTAGCTATTACCATGTGCCAGAGACAGGCTTGAAGCACTTCACACAATTAGTTCACTTCATCCTCATGAGAACCCTAGGATGAGGGAACCTGTCCTGGAATTTGAACTTGGCCTCCAGAGCCTGTACTCCATCACTATACTTCAGTATTAAGGGGCTAAGACTGCTCAACTTATTATGATGTGAAGCTTCTTTGCTTTTGACTGAAATTACCTCCACTGAAATTGACAATGTGTATCACAGGATGCTGTGGGTTTTCCTGGGGGGCATGAGGCTGGGAACTGTGATCTGATAAACACACAGACATCACTCCTGGATTCTAAAACAGTTCTGAGCCCAGGCTCAATGTCTCTCCCAACAGTACAGGACTTGGGTGACCACAAATAGTGAGTACAACATGTTCAACACCTTATTTACTCAGGAGAGCCCACAACACATAGAAGTATTCATGAAGTTATTCTGGAGAGGGCACTGGGGCTCTAATCTAAGCGCCGCCCCCTGCCCACAGAACCCAGTTTCAAATTCAGTATTCCATAGTACCAACACAGGAGTTGAAGATAAATGTACACCTTCCACTTTGATTCTAGAAAGAAAGGGAAAGGGTGAAGACGAGGGAGGGAGGTAGAAATAGAAGCCGGCAAATCTGACACAAACACTACCCTCCAAAACCTCAAATACCACATCAAATTAAAACCACATTAAATACATTCTAGGGTTTCAAACACAAGGAATGTGAAAGAAAGGAAATCAAGTGTAAAGAAAGTTAGTCTTTAAGTTTTGCGTTAGGATAAAATATGAGAAGCTTATAACCACAATCTAGCTCTTTGAATTCACAACCAATCAGAGTGCTCGAGTACATTTTGGTTCCAAACCAAGTAATTTACCTTTGATCTATTTAAGAGACCACAAGGAGTTTCTCTTCCACCCAGACAGCGCAAGCCCAATTAAGTGCCTAATCAGTATTTTCTGTGATAATAGATTTAGACTGCCAGAGAAAGTGGAAATCAACTCTAGTTAACTTTTAAGTAACTACAACAGCAATTTTACTCTCCAGATTTCAAATTCAAATTGCACTAACATTGACACATATACAAAGAGTAAATTCCACAGGTTTGTGGAATCAACAGCTGGTTATAACTAGGAAGGTGATTCTTTCCACTAAAGAATTTTCCTACACCATCTCTTAAAGCATAGCTTTTTTAGAAGGCTGATTAAATCCAGGTGTTTACGGACAAACCAAGTGAACACACCGCCCACCTTCTGGTAGTAATTCTATGTTTTCATTTTCCTGTGTGACTTCTATTTTACAAAATATTTTAAGTGGGGTATTTCTTCTTCATTGTCATTTGCAGAACATTTCAGCATAAGTTTAACAAACCACTTCCAAAAACCACTGAGTCACAAATACTTCCTTCAACAAAACATTGATTATTGATTAATTGGTTGCTTGGGGTTGTTTTTTGATTTTTTAAAAACAGCATCAGACATTAAACTCAGGGTCCAAGCCTCCAGTCCTTTTTGCTTTTAGTTTGCTTTTTGATGCTTTTGCTAGACCACAATCTCTACTCCTTCTCCCAAGTTGCTTATATACTACCACACCTGGCCACTCAATATTCTGACTATTTGAGATGATTAACAAACACACAAATAGGGAAGAGAGCTTGAGGTTTGGAATCTGAAGATGCCAAATCAGCTTTCAGTTGTGTAGCACTGGATACTTAGCTGTTTCCTCTCTGCACATGCTAGGTATGTGCAGAGATGTATGCAGGCATCTCTTCAAATAGACATAGTCTATCTTTGATTCTCTATCCCTCCTGCACAAATACAACACAATCCAAACCTATTCTGATCCAACCATTCAAAACGAGAGTCCAAACCCATAACACTTATTCAGTTCCCAGGTAACCCATGCTTCTGAATTAGCTATAAATTTAGGGTTTCCACACAATCTACCAGAATTGCTCCCAGAAGTCAGGAAAAAACTAAGGTTTACCAGTTTATATAAAGGATACAACTCCAGAACGGTCAAATGGGAAAGATGTACGAAGGTGGGGCAGGGCACAGTTTCCATGCCCTCACCAAACCCAGAAGCTCTTCCAAACATCATGGTTTGGGATATTTTATAGTAGTTTTAACTTCCATTCTGTAGGCATGACTGATGAAATCACTAAACTCTTCCTGTGTCCATGGAAGTCTGGAATGGAACTGAAAGTGCCAACACTCCAAGCATGGCTTGGTCTTTCTAGAGAGGAGTCCTCTACCTGAACCTATCTAGCCACAGTCCCTATCCTAGGAGCCACCTCATTTCACAATAGAGACCAAATGTTTGTTCTTAATAATATATCAGAAGACATGTTAGTGTACTGCCCATATGCATTAGTGACTTCAGTAGTTAAGAATTTGGGGGTCTTGCCAGTATCACAAGGCAGTCATGAAGTATAAGTAAGGCTTAAATCCCATCTGTAGGGCCACACCCTCTTACAGTTGAAGAAATGGAAAAAATAATCTAAATAGGCCCCAATGGTACTCCTCTGATCTCTGTGACCAGCTTTGAGTTGACCCAATTAGTAAAAGATGTACTTTGGAACAATCATTCAGAAGGGAAGAAAGGTACATATCATTCTGGATGCTGCTGATAAAGCCTTTTTTTTTTCTCAATGCAAAACCTGGAAGAATAGGCCAGTGCGTCTCAACTATATCTAACAGCTTTGAGCTGAAATTATGAACGAATATGTGCAAAAATATTTACAGTCATTTGACAGAATAACCTCTATTGAATTAAATCATGTTAAAATATTGGGCTTACAAGAGTATCACAAATCCATAAGGAACATATTCTAGACCTCTGGTGGATACCCAAAAACCGTGGATAGCAGATAACACTATATGTATATAGTTTTTCAATATGCATAACTATAATAAAGTCTCACCTTTTCACTTATAGAAAGTACTATGATGATCTCTTATGAAGTGCCAGTGTTGCTATTCTTACACTGAGACATTATTCCATAAAATAAGGATTATTTAAAAACAAGCACTGCTATAGGCACCAGACAATTAGAAAACCAAGCAGGCTACTTAGTGACTGATGAACAGAACATACTGGACACAGAGCTGACTCAAGTCCCAGGCAGGGCAGAACAGGACCTCACAAGATTTAATTTCATTATTCAAGACACTGCATAAACGGAAATGGCAGATCTCTATTTCTGGAATTTCCCATTAATATTTTTAGGCCATGGGAAATGAAACTGTGGAATGTAACATGACAGGTAAGGGGGGTGTTGTTGTGATGTGACAGTACCAGGGGGTTAAACTCGGGGCCTTGTGCTCTTGCTTGTTTTTTTCACTCAAGGACACCGCTACCACTTGAGTTATACATCTGCTTCTGGCTTTTTGATGGTTTACAGGAGATATGAGACTCATAGATTTGTCTGCTCAGGCTGGCTTGAAACCTGGATCCTCAGTTCTCAAGCCTCCTGAGTAGTCAGGATTACCAGAGTCCATTTTTATTTTGTTTTGTTTTTCACAGTATCTTGCTTTGTTTCTCAGGCTAGCCTCAAATTTGTGCTCCTCCTGCTTTAGCCTTCCTGAGTGCTAGGATTACAGGCATGTACGACCAAACTCAACTGATTCAGAAATTTAAAAATACCTAAGTAAAGCTCCTTCACTCAGATAACCTGAGCAGCACTGATCTAAACTCCGAGGCATAATCACATCAATTAAGCAAGCCAATTAAGTAGCCCATGTTGCTTAAGTTTGGTTGAGTTTTCTACAATTTATAAATAACTACTCTATCTGCTATAAGAAAGGGACTAAGCAAAGTAGGGTAAGCACTTGCACTGGCAAGGATAGAGAATTCATGCACTCCATAAAATGGAGGGGGGGAGGTGAGGAGGAGGAGGAGGAGAGAAGCAGAAGAAACAGAAAGGAATAGAAAGGAGAAAGAAAGAGGAGGGAGAAGGGAAGAGGAAAGAAGAGAGAAAGGGAGGGAAGAGGAGGGAAAGGATGGAGGAGAAAGGAAAAGGAGGGAGGAAGAGAAGGAGGAAGAATGAGGAGGGAGGAAGAAGAAGGGAGGAAGAGTGAAAGGGAAGGTGGAGGAGGGAGAAAGAGGAGGGGGAAAAAGAAAATAAGAAAAAAAATCAAAGATCCAGAATCAGATAAAGGTTTTTCACAAGCCAGCAATGGACCACCTTGAAGAATTTCCTTCCTTCCCACCACCAGGAATCCTGGCACAACTTCATTGTTTCACCCATCTGGACTTCTGCCAATTTTGAGCCAAGTAAATTAGAAGCCATAGCGAATGCCATACAGTGGGGACTGATGTCATGTTCCTAAATTTGTTGTCAAAACTCTACATGCTTCCAAGAAGGAGAAGTGGAAAATGACCATTTAATGGGAAAGAAATACGAGTTAGGTCAAAAGCAGCAGCCTGCAATGTGGAGAAATCCTTATCCAAAAAGCCTTCTGCTAACACTGTCCAAACTGTAATAATTTCAACCACTGGCTTCTACTGAATCTATGCTAAAATTCAGTCGAGTTGTTTATAAATCCTATTTTATCAGGGTAACCCAAAAAGGAACAGGAAAGAGTTTTACAAAAGAAAATATTACTGTAGATTTTAAAAACAGCAATGATAAGCACTAGAAATGGAAGGGGTAATTGTAACCCCTCTGTATTTTCACAACAAAAAGAAAAAGAAAAGAAATGGAAGGGTAAGCAGAGAATGAAGAATGAACGTTCTTAAGGAAAAAAATGTTAGCCCCCCAAAATAGAGGAAGTGGGCTGGAGGTGTGGCTCAAATAGTCGAGTATCAGTCTTCCATATGCAAAGCCTCAAAAGCCCAAACCCCATTCTGCCAAAAGATGGAAAATGTTGGCTAGTGTTACTCATTTTATTAACCTATGACAATCCTAAAACAAAATGAGTTCACTCTAAATTAATGTCCCTTTATAACAGGAGGGGTAAGTCATAGTGGGAAATATCTACCCTAAATAATTAGTTCAAGGCCAATGATCCCCTCAATTCCTTAACAAGTAGGACATGCTCAGCCTCTGATCAGGGAGGTATTTAGAATAGTAAAGTTTTCCTGACAAGAGTCTAGGGACATTTTCTGCAATTTCTGCATTTCTGTCTCAATGAAGAAACTTTTTTATATTATATTTCTATTCCTCTTATGTTTGCATACTGGCACCTGGGTCACCTAAAGTAAAAGCAATGCTCACATTACTGTCGGACAAGCTCTGGTGGCCCCAGACATAGTCTCACAAGTCAACAGTGCCTTACATTTCCAATATTGGAGCCTTGGTAACTATTCTATCCATTTGGAAAGAAGGAGGAGCCAATGATGGTTAAAAACAGGGAATGGTGATCAGCCCTAAGTAGCTCACAGTGTTACTTCTGTAATATTCTTAACTAAACCTTGTGTGGTGAAAGCCAGTCTTCGGAGCCAGAAGCAAGCTGGAGCTACCTGGCAAGATTGGATCTCTGGTTGGTTTTGGTTTGGGGTGGTTTTTTATTTGTTTGTTTTTTAAAGTATCATGTAAAAATCTCAAATTTGGGAGCATTCCATAAAAGAACTTCCCAGTACTCTTCAGAATGACAGGCTGAATGAGATCCATAGGTGACAGTATTATATCAATGCTAATTTCCTGATTTCAGTGACTGTACAATGATTGTGCAAGCTGTGAAATTCAGAAAATATGGATGAAAAATGCAGGAGAATTCTTAGACCTATTTTTGCTGCTACTTTGAAAGCTTGAAATTGATTTTAATATGATAAATTAAAAACAATACAGATTTAAAACAGACAAGGAAGATGATACAGGCCAACAACAAGGATGACCAAATGGCAAGATTGTATTCACTTATGCAGTTCATGTCCAGCAACTGCAAATCTTAGCAGGTCTGCAACAGTAAAGGTGCGGCCAACTCTACTCACTTTCTCCCTTGGCTTTCTGTGTAGGTTTGCCTGTAGAATTCCTGACTATGCCCCTTATCAGACTTAAGTCTTCACACCAACATTAGCCATCTGGCAGATTCGTTTATATGACTCTCCTGTGATTTGGGTTAACAAGAACCTGTCCCTGGAGTACAATCACCAATCACTTGACAAGCATGCTGAGAAAAGCACAGATTCCCCCTCCCCCCCCCCCAGTAATCTAAGCAGAGAGCCAGAGCCTGGACTGTGGTGATAAGCACTACGTGCCCTGTACTCCTTACCCAAAGACCATTCTGTAAGCCTGGAACATACATTGTTTTGTTTCATGGTTTCCTGTAAAGATGATAAGCGCTCTACAAATGATGAGAACCTTGCATTCACATTACAGGGCAAGCTATGCAGTGGATAGTAAGTATAGTAGCAAACTTTGAATCTTCTGCTAAAAAAAAAAAATCAAAGTTTGACTAAGAGCCAAACTTATATACAACTTAATGAAAGATTCAGCAAGAGGCTGGTAAGAATGCATGCTTAGCAAGTACAAGATTCTGAGTTTGACCTCCAGTACTGAAAAAAAAGATTGAGCAGATTGCCTACAATTAATACCATTCTGCAAGACTTCAGCAGGACTTGTATCTACTGTGACCCAGAGTGAACCTTCTAAAACAAATCTACTATGTCTTTCATCTACTCCAACCCTGGAGTAGTTTTCCATCACATTTAAAATAAAGGCCAACATCCTGGTTATCAGGCATCCTGGCTCTTTCCTGTTGCTCCAACTTGACTAACCCCTCAGCCTGTCTTGACCATCACCTCAAAAACTTAATGTAGACTGTGCCCTCTGCTCAGGATATCTTCCCAGCCCGGTCCCCCACCCACCACACAAATCCCAGCGAGCTCACTTCACTCTTCAAGATGCTCTCAAGTTTCAGCTTAACTATCACTCCATCTGCAAAGGAGTCCCTGCCAAGACTGGATCTAAATGAGCCGATGTTTTACGGTCTCACAGTAACTACAGTTCATCTACCATCATTTCTAATTACAAAGTTGTAAGGTTCTTGGCCTCCCCAATTAGATGAAGAGCATGACGAGAATCAGGGCAGAGTCTGGTGGTCAGCCTGAACTTGAGAGAAAAGGCACAGTTTATCGTACCCTCAGGCTGGCTCCAAAGGAAGGATGGAGTCTTGTGGACAGAGCTCTCGGCCACTGAGAGCTTGCTGTGTCACAATGCCCTCCTCTATAGGTGCTTGAAATTTTCCACTGTTCTTTCTTTCACCTGGAAGGGAAGACAGCCTAGAAAAAGATCCTGAACTATCATTTTTTCAGTAATATTCACAGTATCTCCAAACTCTTAAGGCACCTGGAACCCAGACTAAGCACCACGAGGGCAGTTTAGGTGCAAAACCACCATGGAAACCACTTACCCAGCCTACAGCCCATCTCAAAAATTAGCAAACATATGTTTAAGTTTAAAATGCTTCAGATAGGAATTAGCATTTTCTATACTTCCCCATTGTAAATAACTGACCAGCTGCTAGTCACGGCAACCCCAGATAAGAAAAGCTTACACTGTGAACATAAAACTCTCTATAGAATATTCAAGAGATTCTGGCTTCCTGGCTCTGCTTCTGAGACATAAATGGGAGGTAATAAAACAGGACAAAATACAGTATCTGGCAAGACTCACACCAATCACAGAAAGCATAAGGGGTCCAAAATGAGAGCCTAACCAAGTAAAGAAAAATAAGACAATTTGTGAAATTGCAAGTTGTGTCTCCTCCTTAACAACATAGTACCCAATTGATTCCCACAGAGAATGTTCTTTTCAGCAGTTAGCAGTATTAACCAAATTAAAGCAGAGCCCTCAGGGAATAAACTCAGCTACTAAGAAGCATCATTTTCCTCCAGCCTAGCCCAAAGGTCAAACAAAAGCAGAATCTAAAAGTAAAATATAAAAAGCCCCCTGATGGGACATTGCAAAAATAGTTTCTCTGACTATTGCTCCCCCCCCCCCAATTCAACCAGGGGGTGGGGGAGAAACGCTCATTTTAATCTGAATTTCGGCATTCTTGTTGTGTATCCACGTGGCCCACACTGGAATTAAAATTTTTGATTTGGTGTTAAGCAAAATAAGCCAAACAACTGAAAACTGTAACATACGGGAGAAGGCTCCTTTCATCAAGAATTCTGGGTTGACAAAACTAAAATTATAGAGGGGAGAAAAAAATCTTAAGATCTTACTAAATATATAAATTAAAATAATCTAAACACAAATTTCTTTGAAATAAACAGCAAACACCTCTTCGCAGCACTCTCCCCTCAGAGCACTGAGATGTATTAACACAAATTGTTTTTCACTGTTGATTTGCTTCCGCATTTGTTTTTTCAGACGTAGTGGAGTAGAAATAACAGAGTACACAATACACACAGACACATGGGGTCTTGGGAGCAGAGGGCCCTGGATTGATGCTTGGAGGCCTGCATTCTGGATTTGGTATATGACAGTGATCATCTCCCTTTTGGGTGTCCACCTGTGAACTCAAGGAGTCAGCCACTGGGAAGATTCTGCTGCCCCAGGGTAAACTCACACTTGATAATGAGCTGAAGATGCTTTTCCAGGCAGTAAAAGATGGGTTATAAACATGAGATCAACCCCTGTGAATAATGGGAAAAATGGAAAGCCATGCAGTCCGGAAAACAGTGGCAAAGGTATCATTGCAAAATGCAGAACACACCACAATCATAACACATTGTTTAAATAGGGATACAGGTGGACCCACAGCAACAATGAGATGTACAAGATGCTATGTCGAAAAATGAACTTTACAACTTTGGTGGGGGAGGGGGAGAGTGGGCAGGGATGGAGGGATGGTAGGGGAAAAACAAAGGAGGAGGCAACAATGCTTGATAAGAAATGTACTCATTACCTTGTTCATGTAATTGTAACCCCTCTGTATGGTATTTTTACAATAAAAAAACTTATTAAAAAATAATAATCTGGAGCCAGGTGTGGTGGCTCATGCCTGTAGTCATACCTACTTAGAAGGCAGAAGTGTGGGGAAGATTATGCTTCCTGATCAGTCCAGGAAAAAGTCAGCAAGAGCCCATCTCAATCAATAAACTATTTATGGTGGGGTATGGTAGGACAGATCAAGCAGGCAAAAGTTTCGATCTCTCCAGCCAGCTGGACAACCCTGACATCCCTCTCAGGCTTTTACCCAAAATAAAAGTCTGGGGGCTGGGAAGGTGGCTCAGTGGTAGAGCGCTTGCCTTGCATGCCTGAGGCCCTGGGTTTGATTCCTCAGCACCACATAAGCGAAAAAGAAAAATCCCAGAAGTGGCGCTGTGACTCAAGTGGTAGAGTGCTAGCCTTGAGCTGAAGAGCTGAGGGACAGCGCCCAGGCCCAGAGTTCAGGCCCCATGACCGGACCCCCCCGCAAAAAAGAAAAAGTCTGCTGGTCTGTTGTTCACATTCTGCCCTTTCCTTATTCTGACACCTTCATGACTCAGTTTCCTAACAATGCACATCTGTCATCACAGCTATTTAGGAGGCATAGGTATAAAGGATTGTGATCCAGGCCAGCCCTGAGCAAAAAACATAAGACTCTATCTGAAAAAAAACTAATACAAGAAAGGACTTGGGATATGGCTCAAGTGATAGAGTACCTGCATAGTAAGAACAAAGCCCCCAATTCAAACTTTGGTACTGTGTGTATGTATGCATATATGTATTTTAACCAGACATGGTAACACAGTCCTGAAATCTCAGCTATGCTCAGAAACCTGAGGCAGGGCTGGGAAGGTAGCTCAGTGGTAGAGTGCTTGCCTTGCATGCATGAGGCCCTGGGTTCGATTCCTCAGCACCACATAAGCGGAAAAAGCCAGAAGTGGTGCTGTGGCTCAAGTGGTAGAGCACTAGCCTTGAGCTGAAGAGCTGAGGGACAGTGCCCAGGCCCAGAGTTCAGGCCCCATG
>NW_012267224.1:19716117-19776037 GCF_000151885.1 Dipodomys ordii
GAAGTGGTGCTGTGGCTCAAGTGGTAGAGCACTAGCCTTGAGCTGAAGAGCTGAGGGACAGTGCCCAGGCCCAGAGTTCAGGCCCCATGACCAACAAAAGAAAAGAAAAGAAAAGAAACCTCAGGCAGAAGGATTATGAGTTCAAGGCCAGACTGGTCTACATGGTAAGACTCTGTCTTAAAAATAAATAAATGAATGCCTTAAAATAGGTTTTTCCTTCTAATTTTGAGAATAAAAATTTGTTTAAAAAAAAGGGGAGGAAGAAGGAAATACACTGAAACAAAAGGATCCACAGATATCATTTAAAAGTTGCTCTGTAGCATCTCAATCTTCCCTCACAGAAGGATCAAGTCTTGGTCTTGAAATGAGGAGCAGACAATATGGTGACAAGGAGCACTGGTTGACTGACTGGCATGCCCTGGCAGCTGTGTCTCCTTCTGTGGAAGGAGAGCAATATGCCTCAACCCTTCACGTGGTTGTTGAGTGAATATGAATATGCACAATGTACCAAGTACTGGTACACAATAGAACCTATGCAAGTGCTTGCTAATATTTCACATTAACAACCTCACATTTCATTAAAAGAGACGTTCCTTAATATACCAAAAGAGCACCACAGACACATCAAGACTCCAAAACCTCGGGCAGAAGTCTCAGCACTTAGCAATCACATGTTACACATCCCTCACTAAACCAAAAAGTATAAACTGAGTCATGATACTCAAAAGTTTTGGATTCGGGACATTTTGGACTTAGGGTTTTTAGATGAAGCTGCTCAACCAAGTCAAAAATCTGAAACATTTCTGTTCTCAAGCATTTCAGATGAGGGGATATTCAACGTAAAATTTGAGGCAATTCCAAATATCAAGGTATTTTTGCATAATATGGCAGTGACTGCATTAAACGTTTTCCCACACCGTGATTCTTCACAGCTCCATCCTAATAGACTCGTCTTCCCAAAGCAATGATGGGTTTCACTCATTCCCAACTAAGGACCTGTAAAGACTAAACTTTAAACCCCACACTGAGTTATTAGCACCTGAATGAGAATGAGCTTCTAGCACCTTGCACATCTCCATACATCTCTGTACTTCGGATAGTCGATAATTCTAAATTCTGGCGACAACTTCCAATCTTCCCCCCCCCCCACTGGAATGACAGCCTTCTGAGAGGGGCGTGTTTCAGCCTCCACTGAATTGTCCTGGTCAACCATGGTGGATAAATGCATGGCCTACTGCAGACACTTGCTGCCTTCCACTGAGGTTCACACCACCACCTAATGCAAAGCACCCGTCACCCACAAGTGTGCAAAACACTCATCTAAATCTCCTCCTTTGGAAACCTCACAATGAGCCCCGGGGAAGGTAGAGCACATGAGTAGACCAATGCCTGAAAGTTCACTGAGTCACACAGGCCATATCCTCAGGAAGCAGCAGAGCCCCAAGTGTGTTAATTCCTAGTCTAGAGTTCCTCCCAGAACACTCTGAAGCCCAAGTTAAATCCAAAACAAACTGAACTCAGGCCTTGGCATCCACACTTTTTACTGTTCTCTGCAACTCCCCAACAACTGTCTCCTGACTACCAATTTCCCACTCTTCATGCACTGAATCAAGCTTTATTAAGCATGGTGACCAAGGAAGAAAGTCCTCCCGCTTCCTTTGGGGCCCACCATGGTGTGTCACTTCTGTTGTAGGGACATTCATTCACTTGGTAAAAAGGCTTTTCTAGTTTGGACATTTATTATTTCAACACAATGTGAATACCTGTTAAACTGTTAAATGCCTTCAGTGTTGTTTTTTTTTCTTTTTCTTTTTTTTTTTTTTTTATTTAAGGGTTTGTGTTGCAAACTGTGTTCTTAGTACAGGTGATGCTGGGAGTTGAAGCAGACCTTTAAAAGATGGGGTCATTTTTCTTAGGTCAATGGGATACTACCCTTGAAAAGAGAGTTCTCCAGCAGCCCTGGGTTACTTCTCCCAAGAACTAGTTTTAAGAATCTGTTCAACCCTAAATCTGGCTCTGACTCCCTTCCTTACCTTGTGATCTTTCCCTTTCATCCATACTTAATTACCATGATCCACCATGAGGTCTCTTCCCAAAGCCAGTACTATGCGCCCTTCAACCTCTAGAACTGTAAGCTAAATGAACCTCTTTCTTTGTAAGAATACCAGCCTCAAGTATTTCACTATAGTAACCACAACAAAAAGACTAATGTGTGTACCATGCCATGCTGTGTGAGGTTCAATAAGAACTATGTAATTAGGATACCAGTGTTCTGGTGACCTGAAAAACTACTGAGGTTTCTAGGAAATATCCATTAATAATATCAGTTAACTTCCTTCAAAAGCAATATAAATACTGGTAGCCCACAAAGCCATGCTAGGTTTGGAAAAAGCTCAATGTAACTAATAGATCGAATCTTTCGTGTCCTTCCTCTTTTGATGGGGGTGCTTATTTAACCTGTTAGCTCAGAATTCACCTGGCCATGTGTTGTGAACATTTCTTCGAGAGATAAAGGTACTGTGTCTGTCCACTGACTTCAATGCAGGAGGCAGGTTTAGGAAGGAGTTAGCCCAGCTACCTCAAAGGAAAATGAAAGCAAGCACTAATACCCATGAAAACAAAATACATCAATCTTATATTATCAAATAAAAAAATTTAGGCTCAATTTATGTAGCAATATTAAAAAGTGACTAAACTCACACAAAATCTATAGACTAGTGATCTCAGCTATATTCTACAAAAATGTTTTTATTCTATCAGGTCTATTAAATAGTTAACAGCCTTCAAACTTATCTGCTCAAAGCACACACAATTAAGATGGAAAGAACAGATTGGAAGAACTTGTGACTCTGGATTACCAGCACAGATTCCCCAAACTCCAAATCCAACAGCAATAAACCTGCAATAATCCCCATGAAATATGGTATCAATTAAGAGCTGGTGTAGGAAACATAATGCAAAATAACTGCCATTTTAACATCCCCTACAGATAAATCACTGACTTCAAACAAGTGAAAATCGATTTGATGCATATTTAACACAGCTGCCTTTAGTTAAAATTGCCTCTAACAGCCAGAACGTATCATGAAACAGAACTGCAACGGGTTAAAAAGTCTAGATTACATTAGAATTCCAGAGGGAAGAAGACAGCTGACTGGGAAATCTTTCTTATCTTAGAAATGATAATCTTTTAAAGCCTGCAGGGAAAACATATAACAGTATTCCACAATAGGTTAAGTCATATTGTGATTTAATAGAAACATCTCCAACTAGTGCTTTTTTCCCCCCATACCTAAATTTCCATGCTGAACGGAAAAGGCCAATCTCAGAACAGACACGGACTTGAGGGCAGAACACTTGGGGGCAGCCTGTGGGGTTAGAAACTTCCATCCAATAAGTTCACATAAACCCACAGTAGGGTTGTTTGTCTGCTTCAAGGTCTTTAAGGGGAGAGAGTTTTCTTGTTGCTTCCAAAGGACCGAACAGAGGTGCCCCAGGTCTCCCAGTTACTCCCTCCACTCCAATATCCTTCAAGAGGTCATGGCTGTCCTAGAAGAGGCTCATGAGGAAACGACTTCCCTTTGATTGTCTGATGCTCTCCTCACTGTGTAGCGGAACTCCATTCCTGCTTCGTAAGCCTGCCCCTGCGTGAAGTCAGTGGACAGACACAGTACCTTCACCTCTCGAAGAAATGTTCACAACACATGGCCAGGTGAATTCTGAGCTAACAGGTTAAATAGGCACCCCCATCAAAAGAGAAAGGACAGCAAAGATTTGATCTTAGTTACATTGAGCTTTTTCCAAACCTAGCATGGCTTTGTGGGTAACAACACAGCTACTCTCCTGTAGCTGAGAAACTGTAAATGTGGAAAAGTTTGCCACACTCAATTCCAATTGGACCAGCCTCCTCCATGTGCCTTTCCAGTCACCGGCAGAAGCCAGGCTGCCTACAAGTCAAGAGCATTTGGTTTCCAGCAGCCTTCTTGGGCCTCTGTTCTCCCTTTCCTGGGAGCCTGAGATGGTTAAGAGGAGATGAACTCCAGTCTGTTGATTTCACTTCATTCTGAGCTCTTGATATTCAGATATGTGAAAGAGGAAATTGAAATGGCAGATAAAGTTGTTTGGGGATGTAAATTATCTGGAAAGCTAATTATATATAATTTCTTCATTTTCTTTATTCATGCAACTGAATGCCAGATAAATTTTCTTTTAGGTCAAATATTTCCTCTCTTATAAGTCTATGATTAATCCCATAAAACCCTAAGTCTCCCTCCCTCCCTCCCTCCCTCAAAAACTTGGCATTACTGTAACATCCTGTCCAAAAGAACAAAGCTAAAACTTGCTTGTGGAGGCCAGGGTAACATATTTTTGTCAGGAACTGGACAAAGTAAAAAGTTCATTGACCGTGTATCAGAAAACAGGAGCCTAAGAAGTCTCAACCATTTAGCCAACTCTAGCGCCATAGGAACCCAGCTTCTCTAGGGGTCTTATGGGACCACATCCTGGGAGCAAAAAGCTAGTCAAATTCAAGACCTTTCTGCTTTCTCTTCTCCCACTGAGTTCACCCCAATTAGCTTTCTTTCAAACCTGGAGACAATCACCAAGGACCTCCAAGTAGCCAAGGCAATGGTCTGTTGGAATTCCCATGGTTCTTCAAGACTATCTTAAAAACAACCTTTCTGGCTCCTTCTTGGGTCTTCTTGGCTGGTCCCCTCTCAATGCTCCCACACCAACACTGAAGACTGACACTGCACTGAGTTCTCATATCTCGTATCTATCTATACTCTCTGCCTTGATGAGCTCAACCAACCTCATGACTTCTAATGCCTTCTATGTATTTGTGATTCCCAAAGTGCACCTCTAGCTGAAACCTGAACTCCAGATTCCAGATGCTCTACTCACTATTTCTACATGACTATCTAACAAGCATCATAAATCTAAGTCCTAGGCCAGATTTCTGTTTCCCACAACTGGCTTCACCCCAAATCTTGCATCTATGGTTTGAATATGGTTGTGCTTGCCAACTCCATGTTGAAGCTTCATTCCTCAATGTGGTAGGGCTGGGCATTGAGGCCTGATGGGAGGTGTGGCTCACAGGGACAGAGACCCAGGAATGAATCAAGTGAGCTCCTGTTGTTGTGAGACTGGAGTAGTTACCACCAGAGAGGGCTGTTATAAAGTAGACTAAGTACTGCACCTCCATCCTTCCAGCTGCCTCGGAGCCCTCTTCATGCCTATGTGCACCCTGGCACACTCACGCTTCTCACTCTTTCTACATCTAAGTTATAAGAAACTCCTAGCAGCATCACTTGGTATCAGTCACCACTTCTACCGTAACATTTACCACCATATTTTACCTGCCTTTTATTATTATTGTTGTTGTTGTTATTGTTATTGTTATGGCTCTGCTTCCTCCTTCTATTTTATTCTTTTCAAAATAGTGATCTTTTCTAAAACCCAAGCCAGGGCTGGGAGTGTGGTTCAATGGTCATGGACAAGACCGCCTACTTCTCTGTCAATCGCTCAATGCTCCTTTTGAGTTGCCTACTCTTTTCTTAATATCCTTTATTCTTTCCCCACCAACATTCCCAAAGTCTCAACTTGTATCATCAAGAGAATTTCAAAGCTGTGGCAAGTGGGCAGGGTAGATACTGTAGAATCACTACCAGTCACTTTGCAGCATCTTAGGTTAATCCTTGATTCCCATCAGAGAGAAATTCTGTTCAGTATTTTATCATCACAAATATTTCCTTACAGTTTTTCTTTTTATGTCAAGCCTTACCCACAACATAATGTTTTTCCTTTCTTAGAGAATTATCTTTCACTTTACTGTAACGTTTTCATTGCATTCAGTTCTTGCAAGTGGCTTTAAAATATATTTTCCATATCTAGAGCTGTTGACCCAAATAAAGCTGATTTCTATGTGGGCACGTGCCTCATGCCAATTCAATCAAGAATGTGTCAATTCTGACTAGAGAGTAATAAAGTTGGGTGCTCTGGGCATGTTTGGTTTACAGAATCACTTTCATCTCTTTATATATTTTTACATAATGAGATCCTTAGTAAAAAAAAAATGTCAAGCTATGTTTAACACTAAAAACAGCAACCGGAATCATCCCCAAACTAGAGTTGCTATGGCTTTACTGGTCTGTTACTGCTACTCACTCTAAGATAAATAGACTCAGAACATGGACTGTGTGTTTACACCACAGAAATGCCTTATATAGATGCACCCAAAAATATTTTATAACCAGAAATATGAATAACAGTCTTCCTAGGCAGAACTATCTAATTTCATCAGCCTTCTGAAATTACATCCTTTGCTAAATCAGCCTCCGGGCACAAATGCAATAAGATAACATTAATTAAAATACATAAAATCATCCAGGAGCATCAAGAAGTATGATATATTTTTTTAAGGACAGAAATCAAGCTAAAAATAGTAATCGCTATTTTTCCAGCTTAAAAGGCTTGCTCTTATACACCGCCTAAAGCTACAGTTACACCAGACTTTCTCCAAGGTAGGGATAATAATTAATGGTATTCATTCATCTGGCATGTAGCAAGCTTTGCAGGACTGTGTGTATATACACACTTGGCCTGAAAACATCAAGCCTCAGTTTTTTTTTCTGCTACCAGTATGTCATTAAACAGAATCCAAAATGCTCCAAAGAATAATGTGCCAACGCGTACCATCATGCCAAGAACTACACCATTCAAAAAGAAGATTCTATATCATCCTAAACAGACCCCCATCAGATTCCCTATTAAAGTTCAGATTTCCACTTCATCTGGAGAAAAATTATTGCTCACTTTGAGCACACACCTTCATCACAAGTGTCATCAATAACCATGACTGCCCTAAAGCAGTCTCCCTGGGTCTTCACAGGACCCTACCCAGTTGTGAGAAACTTGCCCTAGGGCCAGATCAGCTAGCTGGATGCCAGGCCTAAGCACTTGATCGCTGTGAATGTTCATAGAGAATCATTACAAATGTAGAGAAATACTTAAGGCACATAGAAACCACTATAGTCTGGAGCCTCACACACATATAGGAATCACCAATATGAGAATGCTACTTTGAATTTTGTCTTTCCATTGAGATCATTTCAAGTATTAGCATCAAGCAACCACAGCACAGAAATGAATAAGGTCAGAAACAACCTTCAACAGGATTTGCTGAGTCGGGTGTCAGTGGTTCATGATTGTAATCCTAGCTACTCTGAGAACTAAGAACTGAAGAACTGAGATCTGAAGATCACAATTCCAAGCTAGCATGGACAGGAAAGTCTGTGAGACTCTGATCTCCAATTAATAACCAAAAAGCTGGAAGTGGAGCTATGGCCCAGGTAGTAGAGCACTAGCCTTGAGCACAAAAAAAAAGCTCAAAGACAATAGCTAGATCCTGATTTCAAACTTCAGGACCACCAACAACAACCACCACCACCACCTTGACTACCACCACTACCACACATACATGCATACACACAAGGATTTTCCAGCTGACATTTATACACAGTCAACTGAGTGACTGTCAACCACAGCGTGGATGAGCTCAAATATATCTAACGGAATATTATACACAATGGAGATGAGTCAACTATTGAAACCACAACATAGAGTCTACATGAAAGTGCACATACTGTATGACTCCATTTCCATGAAGTTCAGAGGAAAAGCTATTTGCAGTGGTGCAGATGATAGAAGGGAGGAGGGCTGTCTAGAAGCAGACAGGAGGAAAAAAGTAGGAAAGAGGGAAAGCAACATTCTCTAACCAGACTAATGGTCTCACCCATACATGCATATGGAAAAATGTATGCAGCTGTACACTTAGGACTTAAGTGCTTTAAACACACACACACAAGCTGAAGTGAAACTGTGGCTCAAGTGGTAGAGCTCTAGCCTTGAGCAAAAAAAGCTTGAGACAACATCCAGGACTGAGTTCAAACCCCAGAACCAGCACCCCCCAACCCCAAAAGCAAAAAGAAAAGAAAAAAAAGAATGAAAAGAAAAAGGAAGAAAGTAATAAAGGCTGGAGGCATAGTGTAATGGTACCATACAATGGTACAATGGTACAGAGCTCTGGGGCAGATCCCCAACCCAATGAGTAAATAGTACTTACTAGCCTGCAGCATTATACCAATGGCAAATCCCTCTCCCCAAATAGTTCCCAAACCTATTGCCTGACAGCAACAGAGCCTCACTCCAACAACCAAGCCATAAAGTAGCTCAACAAACCAGTCCTCAGAGGGAGGATGCTGGAATGCACTTCAGCCATTACAGAAAACAGCTTGGGAGTTCCTTAAAAAAAAAAAAAAAGGTTTAAGCAGCCCTAAGCTGAATATCAGAAATGCCCCAGAATCTGAAACTTTTTGAGTGTTTTTAATAATATCACAAGTGAAAATTTCCAGATCTGACCACAGACTAAATACAGATGCACTAGACATTATAGAAATAAACAGCTTCAGACTATGCACATAACACATATATAACACATAAATCAATTCTGTGTTTGGACTTGCATCTCATCTTCAAGTGGCTCTTTACTTGGCTTCCTAGACATCCCATGCCCATCTAGTAGCCACTGCATCCCATGCTTTCTTGTCTCCTGGATCCTAACCTGGCAGGGCCAATGGGTGTGATGACTACCTTCACTCCCTCTCTGACCAGCTCAGTCCTCTCCACCAGGCTCCAGACCTATGCCTACAACTGCCTGGTCTACTCACACCTAAACCTCTTCTATCCACTCCATCATAGTTGGTGGGGGGAGGGGCAGCTCTGTGTTTCAAACCATCTCGTCATTTCTTCCCAAGTCCACAGCTGCTGTGCCTTTCCACATCTTTGGTCATCTCACAGGCCACCTCTCTTCTTATCAACACTTTAACGCAACAAAAAAGCAATTCCATGATCAACATTAGATTGTTTCTGCCCTGAATTTTCCAGAACAATTTCTGCTATGAATCTTCCCTAAAGCTTCATCACTTGCCTGCTTGCAGCCAATGCTTGCTATTTCAGCTGTCCCACAACTAAGAGAGAGCCGACTTTGTCTTTTTTTATTCTCTGTTGCAATTTTGAAGAGCCCCAAAGTGCTATATCCCAAGGGTTGATAATTACTTGTTCCATATGCATGTATACCTTTATACATACATGTACATATATGCATAAGTGGAAGTGATGTTCCCCCCTTTCAAAAACAAAAATAAAATTAGGTGGGACCACAGTTAAAATTATGCATTTGTCATCACTGCTCTGAAATGTGTGGCCCAAGAAACCACAAGGCCACAGGTCCCCCTTTGACTCCAAGCTGGCGCAGGACAGGGCAGGGGCTGAGATGGCCCTGTTGCTGGGAGCTGCATTCCTGTGCTGGTTTTCCTTTCTAATTACATGTGCGCAGGACACAGACTGATGTTACCAGGTAACAACAAACCAAAACCATCTTGACACTGACTGTTTAAAGATGCAGGTGGTTCACCAGATTTAAAAACAAAATCATGTTGGCTCAACATGTTTGTGCCTTTTTTTCAATTATTATTATTTTGCCTAATCAGCAATCTGTACACAGCTTCGTGCCAATGTCTGGCTTACTTTAATATATTTTTCTTCTATTTAATGTACTTAATGGCATTTTTCCCCCTCCCTAAAGCAATGTTCAAATGATGAAACAGTATATAAAACCAAAGATGTAGCATTTCTTCAGGCCCACAAGAACCACTGAATGCAATTGAGAATATTCAATGAGGCTTCTTAACTTTTGTGTCCTACCAGCAAATACAAAAGTAATAATATCACTTAATGCCAGTAGCTTTTGAGTACTTACTTTGGCCAATCACTGGCCTAAGCACTTCAAATCAGTCTATTCCTTTAATCCTCCCATAGCCTCTTAACTGTACTTAGAAGATGAAAACACCGAAGCCACAGAGACTTCAAGGAAGTAGCTTAGTAAGTAGTCCTGGTTCCAGAGCCTGTTCTCACAACACTAGTCTCTGTCTCTTAAACAACTGCTGAGTGTCATTAACTTGACGAACGTTCAAGTATATGTTTCTTCACATAAACAGTGTGATTCATATTTCTTCTGATGGTAGCTTCCCTGCTCTTTCAGAGCCCAGTGGCAAACCTGTGCATTCATACTACAGTCATACTCTGTCCCTATGTGAATTGTGAGAAACTCTCTGGAAGCCAGGGAAGCAACCAGAAATTTCTATATCAGGTTAACCAGCTTTAAGCAGACTAATAATAACAGTACACCAACTCAGGTTAATCAGTTTTAAGCAGACTAATAATAACAGTAAACCAACTTGGTACTGGAGAATGTGTGTGTTCATAGGCGTGTGCTCCCTGGGGCTTAAACTCTCGCTCACCTTTTTCACTCAGCGTTAATTCTCTACCTCTTGAGCCACACTTACAGTTCTGGCTTAAATCCCCCAGATTTGTCTGCCTGGGCTCTCTTGAAACGTGGATTCTCAGATCTCAGCCTCTTGAGTAGCTAGCACTATAGGCATGAGCCATGTGTACCCAGCTCGAGAATTATTTTTGAAATGACTTTGTGGGCTGATGTCTTCTGTCACTCACTCACTTCATGGACTTGGAGACCAGCATCACGTGGGTAATGAGAGGTACCACAGGTTCCTTCACTCGGTTTAAAGCTCAGAGCCCAGATGTACTCCAGATGTACTAAGGAGCAAGGCTGAACACAGCAAACACTGTGAAAATCATGGGTTTTCCTCAGATTCCTGATGATTGCAACTGTCACTATCTACCTATTTTCCGCAATTGAAATCCTACTAAACACATTAGCAGTAACCCATCTCCTCCTATTAACCTGGCCCCAAGCCCAGTGATCAACATTCTATTGTTTCTTCGAAACTGACCCTCCTGGGTACTGCATCTAAGTGGAATCACACTTTTGTGGCTGACATCACTCAAGTTTAATAGTAGTTCTCGTTTATTACTAATTAGTCTCCTTGAAAAGATATCCTGAATGCCCATCTTTCAGGTGAAACAGAAATGAACACACAGGAATGATTCCTTCCAACCTTTACTCACTGCTGAAAGGACAGAAAGCAAAGGTTGGGGGCTTGGTGCAAGTGGTAGAGCACTAGCCTAGCAAGCACAAAGTTCTGCGTTCAAACCTCCTTTCTTCCTCCTGAAAGCACTGAAGAATCTTTAGAAAGCACTAAAGAATCTGAGAAGAGAAAGTCAACAAAATCATCCATAATCCCAAGGAACCACTATATTTCTATATCTATCCACTGTCTTCTAACCTTGAGCTTTATGCAAACAGTTTACAATCACAGCAAGTGGTAGCATAGCATCACACTCTTCATTCAACACAGCCATCTATCAAAATGGTATATTACCAAGCATCTCAAAAATTAACTTTCAAGGTCAACCTCATGAAAGAAAAGCAAAGTGCTTTAATGAAAACCTGAATGCACCACGCTCTCCTGCTAAGTTAGTTAAACTGCCCTGAGTTTCACAGCTAGAAAGAAATGCTCTTGTCAAGATGGCACAGGATTTCTTAATGGCTGCCACAGAAGCAAGATAACACCTTCACAAATGGTCATACAAAAATAAATGGCAAGCAAAAATTTATATCAACTCTGAAAGCAGCCATCCATTCAACCCTTTATCTCTCTGTGGATAAATAGCACATCACCTAACAAAAACTCTGTTTTCTTTACAGGAAATAAAGATAACACCCCAAATGAACATTCTTCCTAGATTTGGGGGGTTTTCTTAGTATTATTGGTGTTTTCTTGCTTTTGTTATTGTTATACAATCTACATGTTTTCAGAACCAGTGGGTCAGGAGATAAAAATTCAATGAAACTACATCTTATTGTTTATTTCTTCTTGCAGCTTGTAAAATAACAGCAGGATCTAGCCTTGATAAAAAGAAAATGATTTAAGCTGAAATAAAATGCAAGTCAGCAGGGGATGACTTTGATCACAAGACAATGATACAAAAGTCCATGGAATGCAAGACTTCCTTTATTTCTTTTACTAGAAATAACCTCCAATCCTGGAGGAAAAAAGAAGGGGGCATTTTTAAAAAACAACATTGACCCAATTGCTAAGTTTCACAAATAAGAGCCGTGAGTGTTAATTTGTGCATCATGGCTCATCCAAATCACTGAAAAACATTTCATTTGAAGTAGGAGGTTTTTTCCTAGGGAGTTTTAGGACAGAGATGCTGTTCACAGGAAAAGTATCCAACGTATTCATTGGTCACACCACATTTCCTGCCTTTTTAGGGAACACACAAACACCATGAGATCACAAACCCTAGATTGGAGGACCCCAAAACACCAACCACTACACATTCAAAGTCTCAGTTCCTACAGCTAGAAGTATCCTCTGGGGCCTTCCAGCCCTACTCTTTTTTGAAGTTCCACACCTGGTTTCTACTTTGTGAGCTGTTTCTGCAACTTTTCCCATCGTCTTTTCATTAAGTCTCACTGAAGGTTTCTGGAAACTGACCCTAGGCAGAAGAGATTAGCAGCACAGTAAGGGCTTCCTCACCAACCAGAGAACAGAGCCAAATTCTCTTTTACTCTCTTAGCTATTCTTCTTGGCAGTACTAGACTTTGAACTCAAGGCCTCAAACTTTGTACTCAAGTACTGGGTTACTTAAGCTACGCCTCCAGCCTTTTTGCCTTCAGTGTGCTTATCAGATTAAGGTCTCACTACCCTGTCACTCCTAACTATGCCTTCCCCCAAGAGTAGCTGGGGTTACAGGCACACACCACAGCATCTATCACTCTTTTTCTTAACAATTCTACCTTAACAATTTTTTTGTTGTTGTTGTGCGCCTGTTTGTTTTTTTGGTGCTAGCACTGAACTCGACCTCGTGCTCTTGCATGGCTTTTTCATTCAAGAGTGGAGCTCTACCACTTGACGTACACCTCCACTTTCAACATTTTGCTGGATAATTGGAAACAAGAATCTCACAGACTTTTGTTTAGGCTACCTTTTGAACAGCTATCTTCAAATCTCAGCATACTGGGTAGCTAGGATTACAGGCATGAGTCACCAGAACCCAACACAAATGTTCTTGTAAAAAGGCTCATTCCAGGATTTCTTACAAATGAAAATTTTCATACAGTTTACCTCTCCTCACCATGTCTTACTTTGCTATGCCCACAAGACCTATACAGATAACAGAGAATAAATATCTTCAAAAAGACAGACCCAAGCCACCTGCTGACTTCAGGAAAGCCCCAAACTAAACATACTGTAAATGGGAGTAAATCCAAAGTCATACTTTAAAGTGGTGATTAAGATTCTAAAACATCAAGGCTAAAGTATGGTTCAGTGGTAGGTATGTCTATTATGTGTGAAGCCCTTGGTTCAATCTCCCTCTCAGCACTCTGGTTGAAACTAAGTAAATAAATAAATAAACTCCAGCCAGAATATTGGCAAAACCCAGTCTGGGTCATTTTTCTCAAACAGTGCTTGTCCTTAACAACAGTCATTCTTCTTCCCTACTTCCACTTAGGATCAATCAACATCCAATGTTTATCTACCCCAAATATGATGGAATGAAGTTTTAATTGGAACAATTCAAGTCAAAAACCACTACTCATTAAGTTAACTAAATAAAGCAAAGACATGTTGAACACCATAAGACCCACATGACATTTAAGCCAGGTCCTCCCTGCAAGCAGCACCTAAGCAAAGTTCTCTTGGTCTCTAAAGGCCATTTCTTTCTGAACCCAAATCACCAGGACTGATCAACTGAGTGCAAGGCCTGAGGAAAACCAACATGAGAAAACCAACATCCTGCAGCTCTCTACAAAGATCAGAAAGCCACAGGAGGATGAAAAGGGGGAGGGGACGGGGAGAATGTTAGGCTGTAATGTGTGAAACACTGTTAGCTATGGCATGGCGGGACCAATGGGACCCGTTTTCTAAGATGTGCACTGAAAAACATTTGTTCAGAAGGTACCATGCCAAAAGGACTCACGGTCAAATGCTGGCTTCAATGAAGTTAAACAGTTCTTTTCAATAGGATTTCTTGAATATGCTAATAGTTAAAGAATGCAGTTTTCTTTCTGGGCTTGATGACAGAAATCTTTATTCCTAATATATTTCCAATAACTCAGATTCCTATGAACACACTTTAGGAAACACTGTGTCGGAAGTCATGTTTTAGAAACAAGGTCAGAACTGAGACCTGAAGAGCAGGCACAATAAAATGTTGACAGCAATCCAGTCTTCCTGGGGCTTCCTGAAGAAGGGGTTTTAAAAGAGGCCCTTGTGGGGCTGGCAAGGTGGTTCCGTGGTAGAAGGCTTGCCTTGCATTGCATGAGGCCCTGGGTTCAATTCCTCAGCACCACGTGAGCAGAAAAAGCTGGAAGTGGCACTGGGCTCAAAGTGGTAGAGCACTAGCCTTGAGCTGATGAGCTGAAGGACAGCATCCAGGCCCAGAGTTCAGGCCCCATGACCGACAATTAATTAATTAATTAATTAAAAAGAGGCCCTTGTGAACCATTTTCTGGCTGAACTTACAAGGAGTGTGTAAAAGCTGCTTTTTACTAAGCTATACTGGGGCTCCTTACATGGATGAGAACATGAATTAACTAGGAGACTCCTATTTTGTATCTATGTCCTTTGCTCCAAGCCATTTTCGCCTGCAGTCATTTTGCAGGCATCTTGGAACCCAGGAAGAAGCTGCATAGGAGACTGGACCACCTTCCATGCATCACAGATTCTTATGATAGCAAGGAGGCACCTGAGGGAGCCTATCACAATGGCTGTCAGACCACTTCAGGCAACCCCTAACCACCAGTGCCTGGGAATGTCATTCTACATACCTCTCTCCAGTTCTTGCTCTATAAAATCTAAAGCTCATGTTTACACCCTGAAGAATGTTGAGTACATACTGAAGTGTTGTCTTTCCACGCCATACCCATGCCATGTAACAAACCTCTTCTTTTCTGCCCTTCACCCTGTCTCTTTATGTAGGATGTAGAGTTAAATGGCTGGATTTGTCATATAAAACTCTTGGGTTTGGCCTGGGTTCAGAAAATCCAGTTTCAAACTCCTTTCTTTCACTGGGAAACCTCACATGGCTGACACTTCTGGCCACTCAGGGTTCAGCACAATAGTCACCCACGCTGATAATTGGTCTAAAGGAGCCCTAAAGGCACTGTACTTTGCACAATTTACTTCATAATTTACTGCCCTCTATTTATGTCATAATGGTTAAGCATTCTCATTTTTTACCCCTAGGACTACTAGCAATGGGATAAATACTCAGTAAACATATATAGAATGAATAAGTGAATTAAATAGTCTGGTAACCCTCCCTCTGGCTTGGAGATATGGTTAAACATCTGGTTACATAACCCCAGTTAAATATGATTTAATTTCAATTCAGTATGGTTTGTTGTACTCAAATAGAGAGGTCATGCTCATGCTTTGTTTGCTGGATTCAATGACATCTGTACTTCCTTTATACACATTTCCTTCTGATGTAGAAGGTCACATTGGTCACATTGACCCACTACATGGAAACTAAACCATTTTGAGGCATTCCAGAAACAATAATGTTCTTAAAGTGAGCTTTCCCCTAGGCTTTCCTGGAATTTGGAAGCAAAACCACAAAGCTAACTGACTTGCAAATTAAGTCATACTGACCTCACCAACATCATACTGTGTGCATATACTGTCATAACTAGGGATAAATTCCCAAGAAGAGGAGGAGGGGAGATGTCCAAAAATATTCTGGAGGGATCTCTATTCTTTCCTCCCACAATAAAGTTGTTTTTATTTCTATACTCCTTCAACAAACACATACTAAAGGACATCTGAATCCTGAGAACAAAGAGAAGATGTGCAAGCCCAACCCTGAAGGTACTGAGAGACCCAAAGAGAAGTGAGAGAGGTGAATGCCATGCGAGGACAGTGAGGGGCAATGCGTGGGACAGTGGGAACCCACAATGGGAGCTAGCGGAAGAACCCATGGCTCTATCCTGGGTAATCACAGACACCAGTGGCCTTCCAAGTATGGTCCCCACACCAGCAGAGGCAAGATCACCTGGAAAAGTATTACAAATGCAAATTTGCATCAGATCACACCACAAAGCTATGGAATCAGAAACAGTGAGGCTGGGGTTTACAGGGTATGCTTTCACAAGCCCTCAGGTGATTCTGGCACACAAGTAGGTGAAAGGATTAAGGGACTCTTTCTCTTAAGTGTCCTTCAAAAGAAGGAGGACTTAAAATTAAACAAATCAGGATGGCCATGGAGGATGAGAACAAAGGATAAAAGCTCAAAGCCAAAGAAACTTGAAAGAACAAAGACTGAAGAACTAAAGCTGTGGGCAGCAGACCAAGAAGTATCAAATGTAGGGCCAAGGAGCTGGAACCTCACCCTGAAGGCAACAAGAAACCCCTAAAAGGGTGGATAGCTATACCAAGGCCTGCAGAAATTTTCTGAAGATTGCCTCCACAGAGTAGATACTGCACAAGGCCTTGGAGGTGACCATAGACTCCCAGTGAGAAGTGACAGTGGTGTGGGAAGGGAAGAGGTGGCCGGCTGTCAAGAACATCAGGGCTCCCTGCAGGAGCTGAAGTCTCAGGTGCTTTAAACAACCCCAGTGATACTCGATAGCAAGCATTGTAGGATGAACTGAGCAACTCTCCTAGTCCAACAAGCCTTACCAGATGCACTCCAACACATCCAGGAGGAGGTTCCAGTCTGGGTAGCACTAAGAGCTTCTTATAACAGCCTTCAGATTGTATTATGATCCATTCTTTAGCTGTCCACTTTGCTATATAGACTGAGAGTTCCAAGCAGGCAGTGACACTGGCCATCCTGGTCAATTTCCAGATGCAACATTTGAAACAGCAACCAGTTGTTGGGAAACCAAACAGAATGAATGGAACTGGACAACCTAGGATAATGGTGAGGAAACTGTTCTCATTCAGAACAATGAACCATGTTGTGAAGAAGATATTAAAACAACCAAACTTAATTTCTCTCTAGTCTGTTGATCCCATCCAAATCATGAAATTAAACTCATTCCAAATCAATTATGTTCTAAAATCTGAAGAGTAAATTTGATCTGCTGAATGACATCCACAAAAACTCAACTTTCTATGGGAAGTCAGAAAATATTTTAGTTTGAGCACTTTTATAAGTGAAAAAAGACACAGTTCTAGTTTGCGTGTGTGTGTGCGTGCGTGCGTGTGCGTGTGCGTGTGCGTGTGTGTGTGTGTAGCTCTGCAGAGCCTCAAAGCAGAGGATGGAGATGTTTCAAATCCTAAGACAAGTCTGTGTCATTGCTTTGATTTTCAGAAATGATTCCTGGCAGGCAAGTAATGTTTCGACCCAATTACAGAGTATTTTGGAAGTAGTAGGCGTGGAACTGGGTGGATGGAGCTGGTGGGTAGAGAGAGAAGAGTTTCAAGTGGCAACACCTTCTGCCATTCCATCCTGAATTTCGTAGAGGAGGAAGCTGTGACAATCAGGAAATAATTCAACATCTCCCTTGACCTTCTTCCCGCTTTCTCACCATTCTCAAAATAGATGGAGCTTGGGAAAAACATAAAAATAATGCTCAGGGAGACTCAGGAAGGACATAAACGTGGGTCCCTGAGGGGAGGAAAAGGATGAAAGGTAAAACTATTGAAAGCCCTAGAATCAAGAGACAGGAACCATGGGGAGGGGGGGGACACAAAAACACAAAAACAATAGACAAGGATCTAGAGAAACCCAATAACAATGGCCAATTCTTATACCCAAGCACACTGAAAGGTGCTGCTACAGGCCTGGCTACCCAGAAATACACAAACTTAAGGCATTTTGATCAAAAGTAAAGGTTTTCTTTAATAATAATGATTTAGGTATTGGATCAAGGCAAGTAACATTCCAAGTTCTTATATATATTCCAAGTTAAAATATATAGATATGAAATCCTTTTCATAACCATATTATGTAGGCATCATTAATCTTCCTATTTGTAGATTAAGAAACTGAGACACCATGCAATTCCATTGTCCAAGTAAAATTATGTGGTCTGTGGTCATCTAGGCTACTAATTGCAAAGCAGGTCCTAAGAGCCTAGCTCTTAACCACCAAACAAACCCCTCTACCTCTCTCTGGGGCTAGTCTGTGCCTGTATTGTGGGATGATTGGCCGCATCCTTCAGCTCAGCAGATGTCAATAATCCTCCCTTCACAGTCATGACAAAATGGCTACAGACATATCAAACCTGTCCTCAAACTGCTCCCTTTGAAAACTAGTGTCAAAGAGATCTGAAAGTGGCATGTCCTAAGTGGTGTAGGAGAAGAAATATGCTACAGGGCTGTCTTGTGGCTCAAGTAGTAGAGATTGTGCCTAGCTTGTGGAAGGCAGGCCCTGGGTTCAGTCCTCACTACTGAGTAGAAAGAAGGGAACAAAAACTAAACCAAAGCCAAAAAACATTAGGCTACAAGAGTCAAGTAGGGATGGAGACAAAAGCAGCACAAGTAGCTCTGTAAGAGAGATTTTATACTATGAGTCACTTGCTTAGCTCCTATTCTATAAGGTCCTATTCCTATGGAGCAGAGGTCTCTTCCTTCTCCTCCATTCCCACAAAACCTCACATATGTACTTCCACTGAAGCTGTTGTCACCAGTGCTCTGTCTTCCCAAACTTGGCACAATGTCTGGCACATGTACTCAATAAACATTTGTGGCACAAAGGAATGAACACATGAAGCTGAGATGTCTAGGTGTCACCAAATGAAAATCTCCCTCCACTAATGACCTCAAAAGGAGGATAACAGGAAGAGTCCAAAGCTGAATCAGTGCTTCTCCAGGCAGGTAGGCCCCGAGTCAGTTCTCATCCTGCCTCAGTTATGGCCACAAACTTAACTGTATTACTCCACTCAGAAAGGAACGCAACAAAGGAAATTCACATTTACACATTACACACTTCCATCCACAACCAGTACTGTCCACCAAATCCAGATACTCAGTGTGGCAGCTTAACTAACTTTTGTCAGGACAGAGAGGCTGGGCACAGTGGCTTACAACTACAATCCTATTTAAAAACCTGAGATTAATATGGAGGTTCATAAGACCCCCGTGCCATAGTGTGCCTGTCATCTCAACTATAGCAGTGTGCATAAAATAGGAGGATTCTAGTCCAGGCCCCAGCCCCCGGGGGAGAGGGGGGAGGTGTAAGACCCCTATCTCAAAATACCCAGTGCAAAAAGGGGCTTGGAGGCATTGCTTAGTGAGTGGTACAGTGCCTACCTAGCAAGTAAGCACAAGCCCTAAGTTCAAATCCCAGTGTCTCTAAAAAAAGTCAAACAAAGTCTACTTGAGAAACTCAATTAGGATCAGAGAGAATCAGCAGCAATAATCAAGCAAAGGCTCCCAAGAAGAGGAGCCACACTTTGCCTATTAGGGTCTTCTCTCCTTACTCTAGCAGCCAGAAGTCTCAAGCCAGCGATGTAGATGCTGGAAAGCTTAGAGAAACCTCACCAGAGCCTCTATCTCCCAACATTGCCACATTTCTGGCACGTGACAATCAGATTCCTTTGAATTTTAAAACAGAAATGTTCTAGACTGGAGTCTGCCCAGACAGATTCCTTTCAGACATATTTGGAAATTACATTTAGATACTACTACTCAATTTGTGTTCAGAGGAAAATGCACATTGGGGCCACAAGGCAGAACAAATAGCTCCACCATGGAATAGGCAGAAAAATGGACAAACGCTGAAATTACAAAGGTTCATAGAGTAGAAGGCAGAACAAGAGGAACACAGGTAGGGAACCTCTGGCTAGGACATAAGAAGGTAGTATTCCAGCAAGGTGCCAATAAGTCATGCCTGTAATCTTAGCCATTCAGGAGGCTGAGATCTGAGGATCATGGGCAAAGGTGAGGCACAGACAGGGAAGTCCTGAGACTCTCATCTCCAATTATTACCAAGAAGCTAGAAGTAGAGTTGTGCCTCAAAAATGCTCAGACTCATGCATGTGTACATGTGTACACGTGTGCAGAAGCACACGTACACACACATACACACACAGAAGGGAGTATCCCAAAAGACTAAAGGAAGTGTTTCCTGTGTAGCACCAGGCACAAATTGGCCCTTTAATTAATAAATGTAAGTTCTTCATCCTGTCAGTTGCTTAGCAATCCATGGGCTCTTCTGTATTGATTACATATCCAGGCAAGCAGATTGTTCATTGTGCAGCCTTTAGTACAAAGAACCTCCATTTTCTCATCTCTAAAACAGAAATGATACTACAGAGTTGGAAAGAATCTGACAGAGCAATGAAAAGCTATAAGGCTCTTAGCATAAAGTAAAAGTTCTACAATACTGCTAATATTATTACAATCTGTGAGCTGTAGCTATGACTAGAACATATTCTTATAGTATCACCTATAACTGAAACAAAGGTGAAAAACAGCAATCCCATGAGCAAATCATTCTTAGACTTTCTCTAGCATTCTAGGCTCACCCTAGAAGGCATGATATTGTAAGCTTCCAACCCTCAGACCAAACAGGCTCTCACACATGTCTTGGTTCTGCAGCCTTGACTTCAACAACAATTCCTAGAATCACCAACTCTGAATTGCTAGAGCATGTTGTCTGGGCAGAAAGAGGATGCTGAGAAACAAATGCCAAGCTACATCCATCTCCAAGCCTGACTGCTGAAAGTCTCATTTCAGCCACTCGAATGCCCTTTCTGCTCTTGTAAGACCCTCATCTTTCATTTTGGCATTTGCCTTGTCATTCCTCGGCTATAATTCAAAAATGCTCACTGGTTCCCAGGGCACTTTCAAAATTAGCTCCTTCATAGCTCCTGGGACCCTGGGTGCCTCTACATTCCTAGAAGGCCCCAGGGCACCAGCAGCCCACCCACAATCTCACACTTTGGCCTCGTCTCCACTACTAACTCAATCCCAAGGGCAGGGTGCTCTACATCTCAGGCCCAGATTCTCAGACTTACCAATTTCATGGACCATTAAGCTGCCAAATGAAAATATTCCTGTCACTTCATAAAAGAATCTTACCCAAAACTCAAAAGGGTATAATCTCAGAGAAAAGGGCCTATCTTCTCATTTGAACTCCAATGAACTATATTGTCATCATTAGCACTGTGGTAAGGATGGGGAAAATCTCTCCATCAGATAACAACCCTCCAGCCTACTAGCACTGTGCTTTTCATATACCAGACACTTACTAGTGTCTTTGGAAATCTGGTGTCTTTTTGGAAATGCCACCTCCTATACCAGCAGACAATGCCAAGGCTTTGTTGCAATGGCAACCCTTCTCTCCAGAACGCTGCAAATAATTCCAGTTCATTCCTATAGCTTGCACACTTCTAGCACACTTCCAAAACTGCATTTTTTAGTTAACTAAAAATAACAAAGCCACACTTCCTCCCACCCAAGCATTCCTAAAGCATAGTTGCCAATAAGTACAGCTAAACTTCAGAAACTGCAGGTACTGCCCAGGAGACAAAACTCTGCAACATTTCCACAAGAAGCAAAGGACAGAATGGTTAACTTTATTTTTATAACCACTGTCAAGTCATTAGCAAAAAGTAAAGAAAACTTTTCATGCTTATCTCCATAACTACTAGGGGTTTTTTTTTCCTATTCTCTCTCTTTCTGTCTCTATGAATCTGTATGTTTTATATACCAATAAATCATACATTGGGACTTTTTTCCTAATTATGAAAATAATGTACACCCATTACAGAAGACTATAGAAGATAGAAACATTTTGGAATAAGACAATACAGAAAGAAAATGTCTCTTACAACTCTATATCCAAATACGCCAATGTCTTTTAAAATGTACCAGGCTCCCTAATGTGCCAGTTAGCCAAACTGGAATGATCTTCGCCCCTATACCCTTCCTCTCTTAGAGGTCAAGTGTTTGGGGTCACTGCCCCCATTGCTAATGGAAGTTCAGGAACCCTGGTACCAGTTAGACACTAGAATCACTATGTACTTATAGTCAACCACATAAAAGGTGGAACAGATCTAGCTACTCACCCACCTCACTTAAATATCAATGATACTTTGTTTTGGGGGCAACCTGAAAGCAACATGTAATAAAAACCCCAAATGGAAGCAATAAGAAATAATAATATTTTTTAAAACTACTGGAATTGGGTTCCTTTGCACTCTGTACCATCACCAGTTTGCCAGGAGTGGGGAGAGCTCATGACACTAGGTAGACACTTTCCAGCACTCCTGATGCTGCAGCTGCCCACCAGGCCATCTACCCAGTCTATGTTGGCATTAAGCGACAATGATAATCACATTTCAGAGATCAAGGGCTGCACTTCTAATCAAGGTTAGAAGACAAAGAATAAAACATGGGAAATGCCTGCTAAAATTTCACGAGTGGGTCCAGTAACCAAAGCATAGGATGATGCCCTCTTAGCTTATTTATGAGTCCAAAACAGAAAGTGTCTCCTTTGGAAGATGCTATAAAAGTTTCAAATGTTTAGTGCACTCTACCCAAATCTAATCACTGCCTTATCTCTTACGTAGGCTTGCAGGACCACATAGAGTTCATTTGTGACAAGTTTTATTGTGAATGAAAACTCAAAAAGAGGTAGGAACTGGCCAGAAAGGGAAGGGTAGTGAACAAAATTGAGTCCAGAGTTAGAGAAACAAAATCAGTCTCAACCCCTGCTTCATAGCCCTCTCTCCCCCAAAGGCTACAGCGCAGACTTGGGGACTAGGACAAGGATCCAATAAACACTCAGAGGCTGCACTGTATGGGACTTCTCTCATTGTACAGATGGGGAAACTGAGCCCCGAGAGGTCTCCAAAGTCATACTGTGAATGAATTAAAGTAATGGAGGAAACAGACCCAGGAGGTAACTGTGTGGTGTCCCTGTCTGGTGCTCTTTCCACCAAAACCCAGGCTCTTATTATAGTCTATCGCTCTGTCTGACAAGCCATTTCTGCCAAAGACATGCTATCAACATACATCAACATTACAGAATGTGCACTAATAACACTTTAATATTAAAACGTGTAATTTAAGTTTATCATCCTTACATTTAATTTTATTTGCTAGTACTACAACATTGCTGGAAGTAAATGAACACAGAATGGTTTGAGAATATGAATGGAAGCTTCTTAAAAGCATTCCAATCATTCTGAAAACATGCTGTTCCTATCAAATCTAATCCTAAATAACAAATTAAAGATGTTTTTGCAAGAGAATACTTGGTGAATAATAATGGAATTGAAAGTATTCTCCTATAACATAAAACTTTAAAGTGAAAAATTGCTGGGAAATGAAGAATGCCCACCCCTTGAGGGGTACAATGTTTCTTAGGAAACTGATATGCATGTAAAAATGCTGACAATGTAAGATAATATATGTTAAGAATTTAGCATCTGCCAGGTGCCAGTGGTTCACGCCTGCAAACCTAGCTACTCAGGAGGCTGAGATATGAGAGCCTGCCTGACAAACAATCAGCAAAAAGTCAGAGGTGAAGGTGTGTGGCTTAAGTGGTAGAGTGGCAGGCATTAGTAGAAAAAGCCAAGCAAGAGTTCAAGACCTTGAGTTGGAGCCTTGACTCTTGATATATAATAACCATTCAACAAATTCTCGTTTCTTTATCCAGGGTAGGAAAATAAGTATTATCCACATAACTAGTGGTAACTTAATACTTTCCTAAGATCTAACTTATGATGTTATGTCATGAGGGTATTAAAGTGTAACTAAAAAAAAGTAGACACACAAGATTCCAATTTTCCTAAAAGATTAAGTTTAGATCATCAGTAATCAGGATAACTAACATAACATTATTCTAATATCATTGCAAGACTTCCAAGAGTTTTTACTGTAAACAATGTTTGTAATCAGCGTTGCTTGTTGCTTTCTGATGGCAAAACAAAAGTATCAAAAAGTTGAAAGATTACATAAAAAGTAAGGGTTTTAGCCAGGTACCAGTGGCTCACACCTATGATCCTAGCAACTCAGGAGGCTGAGATCTGAGGATCACAGTTCAAAGCCAGCCTGGGCAAGAAAGTCCGTTAAGACTCCTATCTCCAATAAATCACCAGAAAACTGGAAGTGGTGCTGTGGCTCAACTGGTAGAGTGCTTGCCTTGAGCTGAAGAACTCAGGGACAGCACCCTGGTCCAGAGTTCAAGCCCTATGACAAAAAAAAAAGTAAGAGTTTTAAAGTATTTATATGTTTCCATATGTGGTTTCTTGCAATATTTACTGGTCTTTTCCCAAATAACATTGTAGCCAGCTATTACTCCAGCTAAGTACACAAGGCTGTTATATTTTATCTCCTCAACTTTCTCAAGTACCACTTTATAAGGTTTTTCTGACTCCTCTGAGGTGAATTATTTAAAGTATCCATTTGAAGAAGGACTGAAAGTGTAAAACATAGGAATCTTCTCTGGAAATGTGTTTCAACCTGAGTCCTTTTTCAAAGGCTCTGAGCACATACCTAAGGTCACAGTTTATGAGGAATTTTTGGATTCATCTAGTAATCTAGTACATCAATAACACCTGGCCTGTAACAGAAATCTTACACCTGTGGTGCCCCCGCCCCTCACAGACACCTGTATTCTCTCTGCCTACAGGGTCCCTATCCTAAGTCAAATGTCATCCTTTCAAAAGGATGCCTTTCCCAGGATTCTGATAAACTGTTGAACAATTCTGCTTTCACTCAACGAATTGAAAACAAGGCCATACCAGCTGCCTAGGTTCATAAAGAACTCATCCTTCCAGGGTTCTGTCTGCTTCAGGAGTTCTTAAAGGCCAACCACACAAATTTAGATAACATAGCCATTTGAGAACAAGATTTGTAATTCAAATGCATGACAAAAAAAATAAAGAGTAAAAGATTTCAGAGCAAATTCAGATGCCACTTTTTTTAAAGTCAAGAACAAATGACCAAATAATGCCAGACGCCCTCCCAAAGTTTCCTTCTTGAAATTCAAATGTCACTGCTGATATCATTTTATGAGAATTCTTGTCCCTTAAGTCATCAGGCACAATGTAAAACCAAGGACTGAGAACTTCTGACAACTAACCCAAGAGTCCTGGTCTTCTAGATCTTTTACAATGACCTAATTTTCTCAAATTCGGCTCCCCCCAATCACTCAATCCCGTCAAAAGAAAAAGGGAAAGGAAAAGACTGTGACCCGTCGTGGCTCTAAAACTGTGCAAAACTTGTCTCCAAAACGGTCCCAACTCTGTCTGATTTCTCCAATTATTTTTAATTCATGCCCCTAGGCCTTTTGCCCCCCGACCTCTTGCTTCTAGACTTCTTCACCGACGTGAGACCACCTTTTATTGTTTCTATGGGACTACGCATCCCCTCCTCCGTCCAGGTCTGTCGCACAAATGTCATCTCTGGCGTTCCACCCTCCATTCGGCCGGGCGTGCAGCAGAAGGGCTTTGGGGACCCAGTGGCCAGCTTCCCTAATTTGGGCCCCTATGCACAGACATTTTTCCCCGTGCATACGCTGTGTGCCTTCGAGGGGGGAATGAACTTTTCCCCCGTTCTTTCTCTCGGCAGCTGCTCCGCGCCCCGGGAGGAGCGAGCGCGGCGTCCAAGTCCCCGGCAGGCGCGCGCTGCCTCCGGGAGGCACAGCCCCGCCGCCCGGCGGAGGCCGGTGCCAGGGCAAGGGGGTGTGCGCGCTCCGCCGCCCGCGCCACCCTCGCCGGTCCCCCGCGGTCCCCTCCCGGGCGCACCGCTCCGACCCTGAGCCCTCACCCCAGGCCCCGCAGAGCAGGGGCGGCGGAGGGATGCCAGTCCAGGAGGGAGCCCGCAGTCGCCGGCCCTGCAGCGCGGGCGCAGGGCGCACGGACTCCGCAGCGGCTGCCGGCTGCAGATGCGGCCGCAGCTGCTGCAGCTGGGGCTGCGGCTGGGCGGCGGCGGCGCGGACCGCGTAGCCCTGGGGCCGAGAGAAGAGGAGCAGCCACGGGGGAGACACGCGCAGCCACTGGCCGCCTGCCGCTGCCCCTGCCCGGGTCTCTCCCAGCCTTCCAGGGGCGACTCCCCGAGTCCCGGGCAAGGGCCGGGAGGAAAGCGGGACTCACCAGGTGCGCGCACGGCACTCGCCTCAGCTCGGCTCGGCTCCGGCGCCCAGCGGCTCTGCTACAGCGTCGCCCTCCTCCGAGCGCCCGAATCGGCCGCGGGCGCCGCGCACCAGCTTCCTACTTGAGAGCGGCCGGGGCTCCGGGACTGAGCATGCCCAGTGCGGCCCGGCGAGCCCCGCGCAGGCAGGCGGCGCCGGCGAGATTCCACTTCTCCAGGCTTTGGAGGCGGCTGCGCCAAGGAGAGGCTGGAGAGGCCCGGCAGCGCGGGGGCCGAGCCGAGGAAGGCGGGGCCGGGGGCGGGCGCCGGGGCGGAAGGGGGCGGGCCGCGCTCCCAGGGCGACCCCTGCAGGCCGAGGCTGCGGCGGCCGCGCTGCGGGCATCTCCCGAGAAGAGCGCTGGCGGGCGAGGGTGCCAGGGCCAGACCCAGAGGTGCGAGATCGCCCTGCGGCCTGGCGTCCGTCTGCACTGCAAGGCAGTTGGATAACAGCAGTGCAGGCTTGCTTTTTCTCCCACACGTGTGTCCCCAGATTAAGAGGTGAGAGTTGCCCATGACCATCCCTGCGCAAAGTTAGTAAGACCTTCTCCTTCTACTGCCTTCTTAGGCCCATCCCCAGACCCCCCCCCCACACACACACACCATCCGTCCACCTAGAAATTCACAGCAAGATGACTCCAGGGGAGAACTGTACCTGATTTTAAAAAAAAAGATAAATAAAACTAAAAATAAAAGCATATTAGCCAGGTGTCCGTGGCTCACACCTGTAATCCTAGCTACTCAGGAGGCTAAGATATGAGGATCGTGGTTCGAAACCAGCCAGTCTGTGAGACTCTTATCTCCAGTAAACTACTCGAAAAAGCCAGACATGGTGCTGTAGCTCTAGTTGAGCGCTAGCTAGCCTTGAGCACAAAAAGGCTCAAGGACAGCACCCAAGCCCTGAGTTCAAGCCCCAGAACCGGTAAAAATAAAATAAAATGAAGTAAAATAAAAGTGTAATTTCCTTTCTACTCCCTTGATTTATAATAACTCCACTTGTAGCCCGGCAGGTAAAGCCCTAATCAAAGTGAATTCTTTTTTTTTTTCAGTGTGGATTCTTTAGAAGCAGCGAACAGTGCTGTACTCAAGCACTGCCAATGGACCATCTCCAAAGTACCTTCGGATTATTGTGCCCATGGCACTGGCAGTGACTGGAGCCCGAATCAGACTCATCCTGACGGCTTGCTGGGTCTCAAAGAGTGCCATCGAGTACGTGGTGGGGCCTGCACCTGTGTAGCTGCAAGTTCACGGTCTGAGGGACCGCACCTACAGGACTCTACAGAGGGGCAGGAAGGAGGGAGAGATCTCTACCTGCCATCTCCTTAAAAGATCATCCTAACAGTACTTTGGTTGTAACTATAAGGTGACAGCATCTTCTCCGAACCTTCAGAAATGCAGTCCTCTTTCCTTAAATAATAAGCTAGCACTCCCCGGGTCCTTGTTCCTGTGTGCCTTCTGCAGTGCCAATGAAGTTACTTCCTCACTCCCTTGGCCCCCTGAAGTTACTGAGGAGTCCCAGGGTTATTATCAGTCTCTGCCCTCACGGTGTTCCCGGCCCGGCAGGACATCTATCCCACAGTCACTGAGAAGCATCGTCCACTCCGGGGGCCGCCAGAGCACAGCGGAGCCCAGACACGGCCTCCGCGCGGGGCTGACAGCCAGGTGCGGCCTCCACGCCAGCGTTTTCTGGCGTTGGCATCCTCCGATCACTTCCCGCACACCCGGCTGGACGCCAGCCATCGCAGTGCCCAGCAGGGTCACCGATTTCCCCCCAAGCCCATCAGCGAGCAATCCTGGGGCTCTCTGCACCCCAAGGTGGGCCTAAGGGGCCCGCGGGTCGTGGAGGACCGGGGGCTACAGCTGAGTTAGGGAAACACGCGTGGGCAAAGCCGCTTGGTTCGAGGCCCAAGGAGGAAATCGACCCAAGCTCGTCCGGCCAGGCAGCGGCAGCAGCAGCAGCCATCCAGACCCGTCTTCTCCCACCGCCCTCCATTCCCTCCGACTCCGTGGCCCTCAGGAGCCCCGCCCTGCCACCCTTTTCTCTGGGGGGGGTCCCGGGGCGATGAGCAGCGCCCGCCCCTCCCGGCTGAGTCTCGGCAGGACCGGGAGGAAAACCCGCGGTGGAGTCTACGGCGGGCGGGGCGGGGCGGGGTGGGGCTGGGTGACGCGCGCAGGCGCAGTGGCCGCCAGGTTGGGCGGAGGAGGCGCCCAGCCCCACACCTGATGCAATCCGCCCTCGGGAAGAGGCCGGGCGGCCGGGCTCACCCGGGGGACGCCTGCGCCCCCCGCCCCGCCCAGCGTTGCAAGCTCCCCGACCCGCCGGGGCGGCCGCGTCCCAGCCATCCGCCAGGGACCCGCGGAGTCACCTCCCGAGCCGGCACGACCCTTGGATGCCCTGAGTGGTGACGTCGGGAAGGCCGCGCGGTGGTCGGCGGCCACCGAGGACGTGGCCTGAACCCCTTGCGCGGGGCCGGGCGGGGACGGCGGGGCAGCTCCGAGCCGCCTGGGCTTCCTTCCTCCGCCGGGCCAGGCCCAGCATCGCCGGTGCGGGACAGTGCGGGGCGGGGTGGGGGGAGTTCCCCCCCCCCCCCGCTTTCCCGTCTGTCTTGCTAACTATGGGATAAGCCAGCCCGGCAGCATAAAGCCTTGCACCGTGCATTTTGTTTTATGAATAAGTAATTGCCTTCTCTGTATCTCCTGGTGAACTTTGCAAAGAAAATCGCTGCTCCTTTTACCACCGCAGGCAACTTTGATGGCTGTGGTGAGTGGGGTTTTCCCCCTGGTGCTGACTCACCCGTGAATGTATTCCAAGAATGCGCTGAGAGCGAGGTCCGTAAAGCACGTGAAAATTACCTCTGAGGCCAAAAGTCCTCTTCACATGGGAGAAGTGAGAAAGACAGGCATTTTAGTGGGAAGGATATGAGAGACCATTCTAGAATGAAGTCAAGACCAAGTTTTAGATTTTACACAGGTATCTCCCTGGAGGCCCCTCTGGGGCCTTTAAATAACTTTAGAGCAAACAAATCAAGCAGAACCGACATCTGAATCCTGGTTTCTCAGAATTCTAGTGGAGGAAAATAATAAATTCCAAGAGTATTAAAATACTGGTTTGTTCTTATTGTTGATTTTCTAAGGGTATTTTTGTTGTTGGGGGGTTGTTTTTGTTTAAGTTTTTGTTTTGGGAATTCCATACATAGCCTAGGTTGGGTTTGAACTCAATCTTCCTGCCTCAGTCTCCAGAGAGTGCTGGGATTACAGATATACTTCACCCACTTTGATTTACAATACTGTGTTTTAGTCTAAACAGTACAGTGTAGAAAGTGGTATCAACGTATACAATCTTATTGTTTTTTCTTGTGAAGACACTAGGCCTTGATGGACAACTATACAACCACTTCTAAGATAAACCAACGTTTGAACAGCATGAATTTCTTCAAAACTAAAACGTCAAGAAATCTTTTGTACCTACATTTAGCACTTCTACTATTTTACTTGATCAAGTAGTAATGAACTCTTGGAGGCTCAATCAAAGGAATTTCAATGATCACAACAAAAGAGCAGGGTCACAGTTTGCATTTGTGATGATTTAAGATACTTTAACAATAGAGAAATCAAAAGAAAATACACAAATGGCTGGAAAATTCATGCTCGTGATGCTAAGAATTAACTTCAGAAACTACCTTTAAAAAAAAAAACTTGATAAATGTGCGCTTCTTTTTGGAATGTTCTGACATTTGGGGATCTGAGAAAATACCTTCCACATAAGCAAAAAATAGAGTTGAGTAAATGTCAATACACAGAAGTGTGAAGTACAAACTTATCATAAAGTACCGATTACAGAATAGGTAGTTTTTGCTGAGTGTTTAGCATGTGCCAGCAACTGCCTAGGTGTTTTACATGGGTTATTTATTTAGCATCATCCTCACAACTCCTTCCCAGGAAGGTACTGTTGTACCCCTATTTTACCCAGGGAAAGTAAGGCTTGAGAATATGAAGAAAGTAAAGGTACAACCTGCGTGGTAGCAGAACTGGAATTGGAACCTAGGAAGTTTGCCTGGAGCTTGTGTATGGATATGTTTGTTTGTTTCAGTGGCAGAGTCTCACTATGTAGCCTACACTGGCCCTGTGATCTTCCTGCTTCAGCTTCTGAAGTGCTGGGATTACAGATGTGTGCAACCATGCTCAGCAATGTTTGTGCTCTTAAATAACACTTAACTTGGCATCAAAAAATAGCAATGTGGAAAAAGTGATTATGATTTTGGTCTTCCAAAGAAAGAAAATGGAGTAGAGTCCTAGCTTTTGGGAAGTTGAGGAGGAGGATCTCAAATTTGAAGCTAGTTTGGGTAAACAAACAACAACAAGAACAAGTGAGGAGTCTACTCACTTTCCTTCCTTTTAAAGTCAAAATCTGGTCAAAATAAGTTTATATTAGGTTGTAGGCAAGAACTCCTGCTGACTAGTGAATTGTGGTCTCCAAACTTAGTACCAACAGGTAAGTACCAACTTACCTACAGATGATGAGGTGGATGAGCACATATTTAGTAGCTTTTTTCAGTGGTACAGCCAAGCCTCTTTTTCAACAGCTACTCTTCCTGGCTGATTCCTCTAGTCCAGAACTGTGCAATATGATAGTCATTAGCCATGCAAACTTACTTTCAAATTAATTAAAATCAATCAGAATTAATGAGGAAGTTCACTGACCTAACTAACTCCATTTTGTCCCTCTCTGCTGCATTAACCTTTCATTTCCTCTGAGTCTCTCTCACACATAGTCACCTTGAGACTCCAGGAAAGATAGGATCGATGAATAAATACCTAGTGGCAAACACTGAAACTGCTCTCTAGTAAACAAAGAACAATGCCTACAACCCTCCTGAGATGACCAACCCCATCACATATTTGACTGAGATCAATCATACCTCTTCCCCTTGCCCCTAACTCCTCCCAAACTTAAGTATTATTAAACTTAAGTATTACTAAAAGTAATACACCAGTCCCACAAAGATAATCCTAGGATAATTCAATAATTTTTGTCTATACTACTGGGATCAACTAAATAATCTCCTTTCTCCACTGTTCACCAGTGCTTGTATCATTGATTGGTGTATGGGGATGGATGACTGAGCCTCACCCAGTTAAGACTCCCAAGGCTACAGCTTTTTTACCCTAAAACTCCAGTTCCACGAGCATTTCACTTCCTGGCCACAGAGGCACATTTCAAGGGCTTCAGAGCCCTCTGGGTCCTGTATTGGTCCAGGCAAATGATTAACATCAGCATCACAACCACCGTCCCGGGAGGTACTATGCAGAAAACAGCACTGGACAGTGCGGTGCTACTGTGGTCCCCATCCCAACAGGACTTCCATCTCTTCATCCTGTGCTATTCCTAGGAGGACTGTGCTTTATGGTATATCTTCCCCTCAAGCTTCAATTCTGTTTCTCCAAATTAAAATGATCAGAGTGTGGAATCTTATGGTGGAAAGAACATTGGCCTTGGAGTTTTAGTTATATTTGATAATCTGGCTCTCACTAGTTGTAACCTTGGGGCAAGTATTGTTAACCTCACTGGACTACCATGTTTATGTATAAAATGGGTATTTTAATCTATTCATCATTGGTTTGTTTAGGACTAAAAGAAATAACAGATATAAAAAATTCCAGCAAGCATACAGGTAGTATGGATTCCTTCCTTCCATTCTTATTTCAGCTAATGATATCACCAATTACTCAGGTTTCTAAACTGGGAATTTCAGTCATTTTCAATTCTTCCTTCCTCCTTAAGCACCCACATCAAATTAGTCATCTAGCCCTGGTGCCTCCACCTCAAGGCTGTCTCTGAAATCTGGGCCCTCTCTCTGTCCCCACTCCCACTTTCCTTGTGGGCTTTTCCTGCACTATTTTATAATCCTGCTGACTGGCCTCCATGGCACCCATCACTCCCAGTCTCCGTCCCCCTGTTGCCTTCCAACATAAGATGCTAGTGATGTCATCCTTCTCCCTTAACCCCCCTGAGGGCTTCAGTTTCGTAAGGATAAACCCTTAACTACTACATCTCTTTTTCGCATATGTGTGTCAATCCTGGGGTCTGAACTCAAGGCCTGGGCACTGTCTTCAAGCTTTTTTTGCTCAAGGCTAGCGCTCTACTACTTGAACCACAGCTCTGGTTCCAGTTCTTCTAGTAGTTTATTGGAGATAAGAGTCTCATGGACTTTTCTTGCCTAAGCTGGCTTCAGACTGTGATTCTCAGATCTCAGCCTCATGTGTAGTTAGGATTACAGGTGTGAGCCACTGGGGCCCGGCTAACTCCTAGGTCTTAGTCCTGGAACAAAGTCCTTGCTCACTTTTAAATCCACATTTGGACTCATCTGCCAACTTCCTTTCAGCCATCTCTTGCCAGCCTCTCCTCTTTGTGGACCTCCATGAACATACTCCACACCTATGCAACTCATGCACATAAGATTCTTGCAACATGGCACGGCCTTTCCTGTCTTTGCAGGGTGTACTAACAAGCACTTTTATATCTTCTTTATCTGCCAAAATTCTACTTTCTAAGGTTTAGTTCAAATATTGCTGAATCTGAAGATGTTTTAGGCTTCAGGCCCAAACTCCTGGGCTTCCACATGTCAGGTCCAGCTACTTTCCCCCATGTGCTAAAGTAAGAGACATGCTAAGGGCACAGAAAGATTTGTTATGTGTCATGGGTGTGCCACAGGAAGACAGCACCTGTGTTCATCTTCAGCCATCTTTGGGATATAAATCTGAGTTATAGGTTCAAATAGACAAAGAACTGGAAGAGGTAGGAGATAGAGAGATGCATAATTATTACAGTCCTGATCAAAGATGTGTCCCAGTGGTCAAAGGTGGTTGCAGATGGTCTGACAGTCTTTTGTTTCAGAATTGATCAGCTAAGACCTGGCTGACCATTATCTCTGCCTTTGTTCTCCAGTTTCTGGAGAAGTTATGGCTGCCATCACTTAAGGGGAATAGGGTTCTCATGAGCTAACTGTTCCAGCCTCATCATTATAGGTAACTGTCACCATGGAAGTGAAGCATCTATTCTGCAGAGTCTGCTGTTCCTTGATATAGTTTTGGTTGCTTGCAATAAAGGTGTTATTGATCAGTCTTGACCTTTTCTGGACTCTGAGGTGACTGCAAGATGAATGGTTTGGAATAGAGGACATACATACAAAATGGAGGCTGGATAACAAGTTTTTCTTCTATGTTCAGTAAGGAGTCAGGGCTTTTCAGCAAGAGTAGCTTTTATACACCTGTTATAGTACCTCTCCCATAATGTAATCCTAGCTACTCAGGAGGCTGAGATCTGAGGATCGCGGTTCAAAGCCAGCCTGGGCAGGAAAGCCCGTGAGACTCCTATCTCCAATAAACCACCAGAAAACCGGAAGTGGCACTGTAGCTCAAGTGGTAGAGCGCTTGGCTTGAGCTGAAGAGCTGAGGGACAGCGCCCAGGCCCAGAGTTCAAGCCCCACGACCAACAAAAAAAAAAAAAAAGCTCCTCTCAGGGAAGAGTTGTCTCCAGCTCAGCTGTTATACCATGGATTAAATGTGCATATGCTGTACTTGGGCTATCTAGGTTCAAACTCTAGAAGAACCACTCTCCCACTGCTTGCTTTCAGCAAGTGACTTAATGTGTCTTAATCTCAGTTTTTTCATCTGAAAATACTGATAATCATAGCATATATGTCTTACTGTTGTTATAAATGAGTAAGATAATACATATGAAGCTTATAAGAGTATGCCTGCCTAACAGACAAGCACTAATTTTACCTTAAAATATTACTATTGGGAAAAATTCTCTTTTATCCTTTTCTTTGTATACATCCTTTGTCTACCATTATTAATTTGTGTGTGTGTGTGTGTGTGTGTGTGTGCGTGCATGCCAGTACTGGGACTTGAACTCAGAGCCTAAGCACTGTACCTTAGTATTTTTGCTCAAAGCTGGCCCTCTACCACGTGAACCACACCTCTATTTCTGGTTTTTTACTAGTTAATTGGAAGATAAGAGTATCATGGACTTTCCTGCCAGGGCTGGCTCCAAATCTCAATTTTCTAATCTCAGCCTCTCAGGTAGCTAGGATTAAAGGCATGAGAAAACAGCACCTAAGATTTTTTTAATTCAGAAATTTTTATATTTCCGAATTTATATTTATAGTTGATTTCTAGTAAAAAAAATGTCTTATTGCGAATATATCATATTAAGATTAAAACAAGCAAAAGGGACTATTCTCATTAAATCAAGCAGCTCACTGTATCAACACAAGGATGGAGAAATCAGGTTGGGAAAAGAACCAGGCACTATTGAAGACTGATGGCCAATTACACAGACAAGACCATGGCATTATAGCAACAACGGTACAACTTCACTGACTCCTTGCTGTGATACTCACTGTTGCTGAAGCTTTGGAATTTACCATCATTTCCCCTTTCATTAAAATGGCAGACACATCTGAAGAGCCGAGCGAAACTCATGTGTCTATGCCCTAGTAGCCATAGAGAGCAGGAATGCTCAGCCCCCTTCAGATTCCACACTGGGGGACAGGACCCACTCCAATCCCAACTCACATAATGGGATGGTTCACTAAAGATAGGAAGCAGGTCTTACCTCTTTCTCATTCACCCAGCCGACAATATTTATCTATACTCTGTCACTCTTTGACAAACACACTATGCACTTAGAGCTTGGGTGCCTTTGTTGTTATTATTCCATGCATCCAAAATGTGTTCCCTGTATTTACACAGCTCACTCCTACCTCCTTCCCCTTGCCTACTCTCCAGTCATATGGTTTTCAACGGTCAAAATTCATCCTTGAATCTACTGTACAGGTTAACTCAGTTCTTAACTCCACAGCACATCATGGGCTTTTGTGTAGTACTTCATTCAGGTAAATGTTGCATTATTCTTTGTTGCTATACTGTGAATTCCTATTTCCAATCTCACATATGGAAGATACTTAATAAGCATCTGAAGGAAAGAAAAAAGGAACTTAGATTCTAAGGTCTCATATACGCTAAGCACTTTATAAACAGGAACTCACTTTAGTCTCAATTTATAACATTATAACACACGTTTTCTCCAAATAGGCTCTATCTCCATTTGGTTGTAGAGGAAACTGAGGCCAGAAGAGTTTCACAGCTATTAAGAGACAGAGGTAGAACTTAAGCAAGGTAGTATTACTTTCACTCTGTGTACATGTAGATGGCCTTTTTCTAGGGAATTCAATCATACAGGGCTGCTGATGGGTTTTTGTTGTTGTTGTTGTTGTTGCTGCTGTTGTTTATCTACATGTTCTTTTATCACTACCATCACAGCTCTTGGTAAAAGAGAAAGCTAGTTAAATGTTTGAGTTTCTTAATATTAAAAATATATTTAGTACATTGCATTAGCATTTATTCCATGGTAAATTTCACTGTTACACAATGGTAGTGGATGGTTGAAAACAAAAATTTATAGAGGTTCCATTTAATGACCACAATGAAATTCATCATATTCCTTGTCTCTATCCTTCCCAAGGTTAGTAGGAGTTTACTACGGACACTGGCCTTACTCTGGCTATAAAGGATTTATGTTCATATGCCCAGGGGAGTCTCTATCTCTGGCTATATCGCCTCTCATGTTTTTCTTATCATAGGACAACACATGAGTCCCGAGTACTGATGTGCATGGTGTCTCACAATTATTTCCCTGCCCCGATAAGAGCAAGAATTTAAAGCTTGTAAACGGGGAAAACCATTGTCTTCATATTCAAAGGGTAAAATATAAATAACCACATCCAAACATGAGGTTTAAATTCATGCAAAAATTAGATAGAAAGGCTGGAACAAAAATGGGGAGCATTGAAACAGAAAGCATTTAAAAAACTAAAAATCATTTACAAGAGAAAAATGTTTAAGTTGTATAGAGATAAACAAAAAATTCATTACTAATTATAAAGGAAGTGAGTCTCCTTAATAAAACAAGAAATGTATAGCTTCCTTTCTCTGCTTGTACCAGCGAAGTATCTTTCGCTTTAGAATATCTTGTTACCAGGTCTGAGGGAAAAAAAAATCTAAACATCTCTAAACTGGGTCTCCCTATATAGCACACACTGGCCTCAAATTCACAATCTTCCTGCCTCAGCCTCCAAAATGCTACAATCACAGGTGTGCACTATCACACATGACTCTCTTTGGTTTTAAAAAGATCATTAACATCAAGTAAACATCTGCCATAAAGTCAAATGAAAGCTAGCTTCTTACAAATAACTCACAGCATAAAATTTGAATTTGGGAAGAAACAAATAACAGGAAAAAGATTGTGTGATTAAGTGAAAGTATAGAATTAATACTTAACAGGAAGGGTGGCTATCAGAAAAATGATTCTTACTATGTGAAATTAGATAAAAGGAAAGACTTCAAAGAGGTGTTATGTGTGCTCCCTCTCTTGAGTAATTTGAAATGAACCTGGACAAAAAACTAAAATATATTTTGTAGAAAGCAATCCTTTCCGACAAGCTGGCATATTAGATCTAATTGATTTTTCCACTTCTAATTTCTTTGGCTCTCTGAAATGCTATTCTTAGAAAACAAATGAGTTTTCCTTGAGGTTGAATTTTCTGTCTTTATTTTAATCAAATGAGATATGATTTCTCATAAAAATAGTTTCCAAGCCAATGACTATGCAAGTAATAATTCAAACTCTTATTTAGGCTATAAAATGTTCAAATCCAAGTTACAGTATTAGTAAACATGATAAATCACAATCTATTTTTATCCATTGTGTACCAGCAATAGTCACAGAATAATGTTTCCAAGAAGTGAAGAAAGAGGGTATAGTACCAAAAAAGAAGTATAGCCAGGAGATAGTGGCTCATACTTGTAAATCTAGCTACTCAGGAGGCTGACATATGAGGATTGTAGGAAAGTCTGTGAGATTCTGACCTCCAATTAACCACCAAAATGCCAGGATATGTGTGGCTCAAATGGTAGAGTGCCAACCTTGAATGATAAAGTTAAGAGACAATGCTTAATCCCTGAGTTCAAGCCCCAGCACTGATACCAGAAAGAAAAAGGAAAAGTTCAGCTAGCTACTCCATTCTTCCAGTTTTCACTTATTTATTCTAGGTTCATATCCTGTCTAGAGAGTATCTACTGAGAGGAAAACATTTAGTTCCATTGAAATTATGTCAGAGAGAATTACTGGATCAGATAACAGTTTCAAGAAGATAAATACAAAATCATGTGCACATTATTTATTAGAAGAAAAAAAGCTAAGTTAGCAATATCCTAGAAAAAGCTTTGCCTGATATTTTTGAGCTTTAGAGTACTTTGCTCAGGCTCAGGAAAAGAAATATTAGGTCAAAAGGGACATAGATCTTGCTCCTTGCATACATTATAATTTTTAACTGTTTTTTCATGAATAAAAGCATAGCTGGAAAAATATTTTGTCCTTATGTCATAAAGGTATTTTTCCACCAGGCACCTTTGTTTCATACCTATAATTCTAGCTATTGAGAAGGCTGAGATCGGAGGGTCGTGGTTCAAAGCCAGCCAGATAGAAAAATCTACCAGAAGACTGGAAGTGGCACTGTGGCTCAAAGTGGTAGAGCATTAGTCTTGAGCAAAAAAGCTCAGGGACTGCACCAACACCCTGAGTTCAAGCCTCACAAGGTTTTTAAAAAAAGATATTTTCCCTACTCTGCTATATTGAAAGTTTTGTGTTTTTTATTTTCTTTTTACCTGTAATTCTTTGTTTACTAATAAGATCAGTATGTAACTTTGCAAGTAACAAGCCAACTATTAAAATGTAATATATCCTTGCATTTCTAACTTTTCTATGATGCTATCTTTTTCATATACCCATTCTTACAGATCTTTTCCTAGTCTCTTGATTCTTTTTCTTATTAGTGTGCTAACACTGCACTATTTTAATTTATCTCTGTAATAAATCCTGATATCTGCTATTGTGGGTCTTTCTTCTTTGTGCTGCTTAATCAAGCATGACTTCTTCACAATACCTCTCACATAAAACTTATATGAAATATAACATTTGATGAAAAATGTTCAGAGTCTTTATTAGTCACATTCATTGTAAATTAATTGACACTTGTACTCTATTAAATCATCCCATAGACCAAGGTACTATATTTTTGTTCCATCAAGTTCTCCTTTAGCAGATATTCTACATCTACTAAGCTCTAAGTTCATGAGGCTCATAAAATTTTTTGAAGTTTGAGACCAGAATTAGTAAGAGTACTTGACCTGTTATATTGTCCTAAATTGCCTTTTATTTCTTTGCCTGACACTAAATTCTTGGATTAAAAAAAAAAAAACAAAAACCTTTGAACTGTCTTATTTTTATAAGACTTGACCTTGGAAAAAAAGTCAATGAGATGATGGATTCAGTAAAGAACAATGCCTTTGTAGAAAAAAACCAAATAGTGTATATGTAAATCCAATATGGTTTTGAATGTTAGTCTCAATCCCAAGCTGTTTTAAATTCATAGTACCTCATAAATTTGCTTGGATTTACAAGTGAAGTCATAAAGAAAAATCTTTCTCTTAACTAGTTTGTTTCAATCATTTGCATTTAGTAACCTCTAATCAACCAATAAAAAATAGAGAAATAACCAAACATACAACACATAAAATGCTATTGAATATTGAAAACTATTTAAGTAATTGAAAAGAATATTAGGAAAGGACAAGGCAAAGAACAAAAACATAAGGAAAATAACAGGATATAAAATTGTGGACTTAAATCCAACCAAATTAATGATATATTCAATTTAAGTAGTATATATGATCTAAAAGACAAAAAACATTTAGATTGGTTATAAAAAGAAATGATCTAACCACCTGCCAGTAGCTCATGCCTGTGAGCCTAGCTACACAGGAGGCTGAGAGCTGAGGGTCATGATGTGAAGCCAGCCCAGGAAAACAAATATGAGAGATAAGGGTGAGACCCTTATCTCCAATTAACTAGCAAATAGCTGGACCTGGAGGTGTGTCTCAAGTGGAAGAATGCCAGCTTTGATATCTGAGTAATAGCATGAAGCCTCAGTACTGGCACTAATAAAAAAATAATACCAATAATGATATAATAATAATAAAATAAATGATCCAATTATATGCTACCTTTTACAAAGCCACTTTAAATACAATTTACAAACAGATTGAAATGTTAAAACATGCTTAATTTCTATTTAGAAACAATTGAAAACAATTTAAGAACAACATCATCAAAAGGTCACTGCATGTCTGTTTGTAAGAAGCACTGTAACATTTAAGGACACTTGTGATAGGCTAAAATATTAGGAATAAAATTAACAATAGATATGGAACCTCTATACACCTAAAATAGCAAAATATTGTTATCAGGGCTTTTTAAAATTCAGAGTAAATGAAGACACATACTGTAGTTGTGCACTGGAATATAACTGGTAAAACAGCAGTAGTTCCTATGTTGTTCTAGAAACTGACATGCTAATTCTAAATATAGAAAGGGAAAGGGCTCTGAGTAATTGATAAAACACCACTTTAAGATGTTATATAGCAGCACCCCACTTGCAGGTACGATATCTGTTTTAGTTATGCATGGATTTGTAATGGATAACTCCTTGAAGCTGAAAAGCACAAACATTTGTTCCCTCACCATTTCTGTCATTCCAGGCATCTGGAAGTGTCTTCACTGATCCCCTCTGAGTGTTCCACGTGACTGCAGTCAAGCTGTCATCTGAAGAGCTGGGGACACATAATGGCTGGCAGTCCTTAATTTCTACCTGGCTGGGTGCCAGAGACCTCAGTTCCTTCCCACATAAGCAGACTGAGTTTCTCCATGACATGGCAAATAGATTGATGCCTCCTGAGCAAGAGATGTGAGAGAAGAGGGGAGACAAAAGACAGAATATGCAGTGTATTTTTTTAAAATAGGGATCATTTTTCATTTCTGGGTAAATATTATTTAAAGATGGATGAACTTTCCTCAAAATCGTGTTTTCGATGAAATACGACATTTGATATTTTTCCATGAGAGAATTATAAGGCTTCATTTTAGACATCATGATAATATGAGAGAATTATAAGGCTTCATTTTAGACATCATGATAATATTAATAAAAAATAGTGTTTTAAATGTGAACATGTCCCAGACATAGTACAGGGAGAGAGGTTAAGGGCCTGGTTTTAAGCATGTGGGTAAGTGATTTAGTTCCTCTGTACTTCCAATTTCTCACGCATACCATAGGAATGAGGCTAGGATGTACATTGTAAGAGTTGTGAGAATTAAGCGGGACACATCATATTAATTGCTTAGAATAGGGTCTGGTATCTAAAAAGCATTAGTAAGAGCGTTTTGTATTAATGTAATTTGTAAATACCACCTCATTTAATACTCAAGACATCTTGAAGAGGTAAGGCCAATTATGATTTGACTTCTTAGGCAAGACAATTGAGGTGAGCCACACCCCAACTTTGGGTTTTTGCTGCTTAATTGTACTCCCTCATATTTGTGTGCCTGGGCTGTCTTTGAACTAAGCTTCTCAGATCGCAGTCCCCTGAGTAGCTAAGATTACAGGTATGAGCTTCCTTTCACCTTCATTTTGAATCCTAGTGCCAGAATTGCAAGGGATTTCTGGTTTGTTCTGTTTAATTTTGTTTGTGTGGGTTCCAGGGCTTGAAATCAGGGCCTGGGCATTGTCTCTGAGGTTTTTGTTTTTGGGGTTTTTTGCTCAAGGTTCTACTATTTGAGCCAGAGCCCCACTTCCAGGCTTGGTAGTGTTGTGGTATGTGGAGAGAGGAGTAGTTTATTGGAGATAAGAGTCTCATGGACTTTTCTGTCCAGGAGAGCTTTAAACCATGATCTTCAAATCTCGGCTTCTTGACTAACTAGGATTACAGGCATGGTGCTCGGTTTCATTTCTGTTTTTTTTTTTAAATACTCAACTTTTGTGCTTGTTACAGCAGCCCTAGAGAACTAATAATATTCCTATCTCTTCCAAATAAAACTCTTCTTGTATGGGGAAAGGTCTATTAACATATATAATATTTATTAAATGTTAGAGATTTTCAGGGTAGCAAAATAAAATTAAGTGCAGTGTGAAAGATTCTTGCAAAAATATTATCATCTTTTTATGTGGTGACATTGAAAAAACCTCTCTAGAGTCAAAGAATTATTTTAGGTCCATTTTATATTGGTATTGATTGTGTAACAAGTGGTAGAGTGAACAGGAAGTCTGATAAGTGGGTACCTCAAATGTGACCTGCTGTAATGAGAGGCACAATAAACATCTTAAGTTTTGGAGTGTGATCTCCCATAGGGACTGACCTTATACAACTTCTATATTTAAAACATAATTAATGTTCTTTCCAAGGCTTGAGGAAAGGGAATTTCAGTTTTTGCAAGATGAAAAAAGTTCTGATAGGAGGTAGATAGAGGGTAGATAGGGTTGCTACAATTTTTTTTAAAGTAGGCCACAATGGAATGGCCATGATGAAAATACACACACACACACACACACACACACACACACACACACACATTATTCCACTGTGCATCACTATAATGAAATACCCGAGCCTGAGATCTCATAAAGAAAGAAGCTTACTAAGCTCATGGTTTTGGAGGCTGAACGTGCAAATAGCGTGGTGACAACCTGGTGAAGTTTGGTATCACCTCGTGGTGGATGATACCACAATGGCAGAAGTGACCCCAGGGCCAGTTTAGAAGCCAGAGAGAAAGTGATTCAGGGGTCAGGTTCAAGCTTTTATAACAATTTTTCGCTTGCAAGAACTTGTGGGGTCTCACAGGAACTACTTACATCCTTTCTGAGGGCAGTACCTCAGTGACATAAAGATCTCTCAACAGGGCCCACCTTTTGAATTCACATCATCATGCTGGAGACCTAATTCCCAACTCATAAATCCATAGGGGACATAAGCAATAATGAATGTTTCTTCGGTGCATCTGAGAACATAGGTCTATACGTCATACAATATAGGTATATTCTTCATACATTATTCTGTTTCCCAAGTAATTCTCACTTTTGTATTGGGTTGAGATGACTCAGCCTATTAGTCAAGGCATGTGGAGTTACAGGGCCAGAGCAGAGCAAAAGAGGGACTGCAATGGTCCAGGAGTAGGTTGCTAATGACTTGGCCTGGTGGATAAGAGAATATTAATCAGGACTGAATCTCTCTCCAGCTTCACATTTTGCTTCTCTGCTTCCTTCTGAACTGAACCATCCTCTGGCAGACCCTTGTCAGAATGGTCTCAGCAGTTCCTGGCCAGAAATCCCTTCAGAGCCTAGCCTATATCTCCTGCCCTTCCTGAAGCCAGAAAAAACAAACAAAGGAACAACATCAAAACAACAGAGGTCTGTAGGAGTGCAACCTCCCCCAAGAAAATCTCTGGGTACTGGTGATGCTGCCAACCTGCCCCCACTCCCTAAAACAGATATCCTGCCCCCCAAAATGCATCCTGTTAATAAAAGGAGAATGAATGCTTAGTTTTCATAAACAACAGAACCAATCAGAGGTCCTCTAAAATCAGGAGATAATTACACTTGTTAAACTTGTAGAAAACAACCCTCAAGCAGTTAAATTTCTCAGAAGCTCATAGTATTTAGAGATACAGACAACTCTCTTAGATTGGAGAAAACAGTGATAGAAATTTAAAATAAACGAACTTAAGGTGGAAAAAAAGAAAGAAATCAAAATGGTTGTCATTGTTATTATTATTATTATTGTTATTATTATTATTGTTTCCTTTCCGAGGCTTGAACTCCGGGCCTGGGCACTGTCCTTGAGCATTTTTGCTTAAGGCTAGCACTCTACTACTTTGAGATACAGCCCCACTTCCAGTTTTCCCATGGTTAATTGGAGATGAAAGTCTCATGGCCTTTCCTGCCTGGGCTAGCTGACCCTCAGATTTCAACCTCCTGAGTAGCCTGGATTGCAGGTATGAGCTCCAAACACTCATCTTTGGAGTTTTTTTGTATATATATTTTTAGTATAAAAATACTGTACAGAGGGGTTACAGTTACTTGAGTAAGGTAATGAGTACATTTCCTATCAAGCATTGTTACCTCCTCCTTTGTTTTTCCCCTACCATCCCTTCCCTCCCCACCTCCTCAACCCCTCCCTCCCTACACTCGAAGTTGTAAAGTTCATTTTCAACATAGTGTCTTGTACATCTTGTTGTTACAATGGGTCAACCTGAATCCTTATTTCAGCATTTTGTTATTTCCCTTCCCTTCCCCAAATTAGAAAAATGTATATATAAGATGCAGGGCACTAGAATCAAATCCAGTGAAAACAAGGGTTATACCATGGGGGAAGAACATACAAAAGAAACAAAAAGGGGGCTGGGAAGGTAGCTCAGTGGTAGAGTGCTTGCCTTGCATGCATGAGGCCCTGGGTTCAATTCCTCAGCACCACATAAACAGGAAAAGCTGGAAATGGCACTGTGGCTCAAGTGGTAGAGCACTAGCCTTGAGCTAAAGAGCTCAGGGACAGCGCCCAGGCCCTGAGTTCAAGCCCCAGGACTGGCAAAAAAAAAGAAAAGAAAAAGAAAAAAGAAACAAAAAAATCACAGTACATTATAAATACATTAAAAACAACAGCAAGAAAGATAAAAACCACTTGTGTCCCTATCTTGGGGTTAATTTCGCTTTCAGCTTTGGTTTTTTAATCCAGAGAGTGTAGGTCAAAGTAGCTAAGACAGTTTTCATTCTCCATTGCTTACCAGGACTACCCCAAGTAATGGCAGTGTGAACAAAGCCCATTCAACAATGGTTGAATTCAAGCCAATGATTACACCAAGAAAATAAACAAGCATATTTACCAATGGCAGAAGTTGTGACAATTACAGAGTCTCTGTCACTAAAAAGCATAATGTCTGTGTTGGTCACTGCATAACTTGAAAAACACCTGACATATACAACTTAAAGGAGGAAGGATTCATGTTGGTTCACAGTTTGTTTCAGATGTTTCAGTCCACAGTTAGCTGACTCCACCACTTTTGGTCCTGTGGAAAGGCAGAATATCATGGTGGAGCAAAGCTGCTCATCTCATAGTGGCCTGGGGAGCAGGGAGAGAGAGAGGAAGCAGAGCAGGGTCTAAAATAAAGTGATACCCTTCAAACACATGCTCCTAGTGATCCACTTTTTCTGACTAGTCTCCATATCCTAATAGCCTATTCAGCTATGAACTCATGATCCAATCACCTGTCAATGGCCCACCAGTTAGGGACAAGCCCTTCATCTCATTAACTTGAGGGGGACATTAGATATTCAAATCCTAGCACAGTCAAAACACAGTCCTTCAAAGTAAGAAGCATGGATCCTGAGTTCACAGACAAGCAGATACAGTTTTCCAACAGATAGTAGCACAGATCATTTAAAGAGAGTTAATTTTCAGAGTGTCAAGTTTCATACACATTCATTCCTAAAAGTCTGTCCTGGAACATGATGGCTTTGGATCCATTACCTCAATTTCCCTTCCTCACTCACCCCAGTCCCTTTGTAGGAGAAAGGTAGGCCTCTCCTTCAGAGGGAACACAGCTCTGGTGCATTGCTTTGAATATAAAATAAGAAATACTTAATAAGTCTACAATTCAACATGCTGACAACAGTGTTGAGGCACCCGAAGATGATAAACACTGCATTGTTTTATAAGCTCTGGATTCCTGATTTTTTTGCTGTTAACAAAAGTGAAGGCAGAAAGAATGAAGCTGTCAGATGACAGATACAGGAAAGTAATTTCTATGATTTGGGGCACATAATCCAGGAGAATATATATATATATAACAAATTATCCTAGAATGAATTTGAGGCATGAAAATACATTACATTAGAATAAATTTTGTAGGAGAAATGGATGCAAACATTAAATATTGAGCAAAATGGAATTATATAAAATTTCCAATTTAGATTCCAATTGTTAATGAAGAGCTGTCCTAAGCATTTAAAAGAATATATGACAGTGAGTATTGTCTTGCTCTAGTATTTAATTCCATTAACCATATTTAAAAGACACTTACCCATGACATCAACTGCACCAGAAATTATATTCTTTGCAATGATTAATTTAAACATGATAAAGACTTTTAGATGTCAACTTAAAAAATATCTGATGGTGTATATAACTTATGGGCTATGACAGTCAAAATATCTGAAGGACACCTATCAGAAGGAAGAAACAAGATGGGTACTTTGAAGGGAAAGAAGGTTAGAGGCAGTGGATGCATTCCATGGGGAGCCACAGACAAGCAGCTATATTTAAGAATCAGTCAGGAGTGAAGAAACAGGAGGAGATAAAGTTCCACAAGTTGAGTCAGGCTGGCTGCCAAAACTAGGTCAGAGTCTCCACTTTTTTGTCTCAGAAACTGTTGGTCAGAATATTAATCCTCTCACAGATCACTTCATAATTTTTAATAAGAACTGCAACCGTGATGTCAGCTATACGAGAGACAGAAGAAGGACTAGGAATGGTGCAATGCCACAGCATCACAGCTGAGACTGTTGCCCAAAGACTAGGGTAAGTGCCCAGAAGGTGGGGTGGGAGGGTCCTGCCCTCTAAGACCTCTTAGAGCCTCCTTGCTCAAAATAAAAACACTACATTTCATGTGTGTTTTTCTGGCTTCATTAGCAAGTAAACTTTTAGTTCCAAATCTTTTGTAAGAGTAGAGATGGTGAGGATTTCATTTTCAAGTATGAGTAATAAATGCAAACGTGTAATGAATGTAATTGTCAAATTGACATAGAGAACTACTCATTATTCAAAAGAAGGGTAAGTGAAGATCACTCACAAATCTCTTTGCTGATCACAGCTATTGTAAATACAAGTGCCCAGGATGGATTCTAAATGAACTTGGCTGAGGTTCACTAAACACCAGAGACTGCACCAGGCCAACCAAGATCCCACTGAAAGAAATGAGGCAGCCTCCACAGCTGGAACTTCCAGTGTGCGCAGTGACTCCAATATATAGGATTTAGCACCATCAATGGATCAGGAGCACCAGAGTGGAGAATGAGCCAGAAATCTGTCTTGAAGAAAGGGTAGAAGTTTACTAGGTGGAGACAAAAGATAGCTATTCAATGAGTAGACATGTTGATTGAGAAACATAAAAAAAAAGATTGATTAGGATCTCTATAGACTGCAGAAACATCATACCCATAGAAATTCATAAAAAATTGTGTTTCTAGAATGAGTTTGGGTGGAAGAGTGTGGAGAAAATGAATGAAGTGTTGAGTTTTACCAATCTTCAGTGGGACTGTATACATAGAATTTCATACAGATGGACCTGTGGATGAGAAGGAGGTAATATCTATCTTAAATGCTTTGGGAAGACATGCACACAGGGCCTAAAGAGTAGGATATAAAATACAAAATTTGGACCTATTACTGCAGTGAAATTTCTAGGAGACCATAGGTCTGGATCATGTCAACAGTAAGAATAGTTTGCCTTCGTATTAATGAAGAAAAGTAGAATTCCTATACTAGAGCACTGGAGTCCAAACACTGATGTGATCTGCTTTGATCCATTTATCTAGCAATGCCAGGGCTTCCCTGTGTGAGGTGGGCCACAGAAAGGCAATTCCAACAGGGCCAAGTTGCTGTAAAGGCTGTTTTGATTTTTGGTAGTGTGTCCAAATCCTATGTAACACCCACAATAAGTGCCTGTGACAGATAAGAATGCTGTGTACTGTACAGTACCCTTGTACTGCGGTACTGATTTCTCAATACAGACTTATAGGATTTTGGAGGACAGCTATGCTATTCCCTGCAATAACAATTCTTCCGTGTGTGTGTGTGTGTGTGTGTGTGTGTGTGTGTGTGTGTGTGCACGCGTGCACGCACTCATGCCAGTATTGGGGCAGGACTCTGTATTTTTGTTTGGCATGTTCGCTCAAGGCTGGCATTCTACTACTTGAGCCACATTTCTTGTTCCAGCTTTTTGTTGGTTAACTAAAGATAAAGAGTTATGGGCTGGGAAGGTGGCTCAGTGGTAGAGCATTTGCCTTGCATGCTCGAGGCCCTGGGTTCGATTCCTCAGCACCACATAAGAAAAAAGCCAGAAGTGGCACTGTGGCTCAAGTGGTAGAGTGCTAGCCTTGAGCTGAAGAGCTGAGGGACAGCGCCCAGGCCCAGAGTTCAGGCCCCACGACTGGACCCCCCCCCCAAAAAAAAAGATAAAGAGTTACATAAACTTTTCTATTCAGGCTGGCTTTGAACCACAATCCTCAGATCTCAGCCCTCTGAATAGCTAGGATTATAGGCATGAGTGACCAGTTCCCAAAAATAGTTTTCCTTTTGAGAAACAGTTCTTGCTTTGTGTTGGGGCTCTGATAAAGACAGAACTCTTCAAACTGAATGCTCCTCATGCTCTGGGTGTTGGCTGGTGCCATGAAGCTCGCTGGGTACAGCAGAGCTCCATTACTGAGGGAAGTAGTATATCAATGCTGGCCTCTAGCAGATCTTGCAGGATCATTAAGTCATATGGGCATGTGCTCAGCTCCTTGTGGATTCTACTCTTGCTACCATGCTTCTTGTCTTGGTCCATGCTTATAATGGGAAGTAGAAGAAAATAAAAAATATGAACAATGACCCTAATCAGCTACAGACACAGGACTATCGTCATTATAGTCTTTGTTTGGTAGGCGTATATTTGCATACATATTAACCAGTTTATTTCTTTTTGTCCTGTCCTTATTTTTATATTTCATAGCACTTCACTTTACACCTCAAGATTTTAGTTACCAAATACCAACCTAGACCAGGCTGGGGGCATCATTCAAAAGGTAGAATATTTGCTTAGCTAGTACAAGGCCTTAAGTTTAAACTCCACGACTGTCAATTATGAATGAATGAGTGAATAGGACAGAATAGAATAATAAGCAGACCTGTACCAAACCTGGGCCTTCAGAATTTCAGAGTTCCATGAAACCAGCCCATGATGGCTTTTAGTTCTTCCTTTTCTAATAACTTTTTAATGAGGTCTTTTGAGGTCTTCCTATTTCTAAGCATTGCACATGCTCACTTCCTGAATCCCAGCAATAGTCTGAGAAGTGGGTACATGTTACATCTGTGAAAAATAAAATAACTTTGCCAAGGTAATTGGAAAAGTCTTTCTGTTCTGTGTCTTGTCTACTTTGTGCGCACAAAATGTGGGACATACAAAAATAGAGAACAGGAACTTGTTCTGTCTAGAATAAAATGTCACTGAAGTCAGAAAGAGCTGAGTTCCTGCCTAAATTGGGACATTTCACTTCCTACCTCTTACCCTAATGCTCAAGTTGCACTTCTATCCTCTTCATTTCATGTTTTTCAATTGGCTATTTCTTTTATGGGCTTTCCTTTATTCTGCTGTATTTATTTCTGTCTTGTCATCTATATAAATTTTGTCCTGTGTATAACCTCTTTGGCTTGGCACGTTACATTAAAAATGAACCAACCAAGAAACAAATAAAAGATACTATCAGAAATATTGAAAATACCAGACATGAGAATAAGCAGGTTTCACAAGTATAGAGGCCATAAAGAATCTCTTTTTAAAGGTTACATTTTATTTCTTCCTTTAAAAAAGAAAAACTACCAGGTTCCATGTACACAGTTCAGCTGTTTCTAAAAAAGTAGTTTTGGATGCTGTTCCAGGGTCTCATAAATACAAGCAAAATTCAATAACCTGGAACTGATCAGAAGGACTGAGGCTGACATCTCCTTATCAACAGCATTGCTCTAAAAATTGCTCAACATTTCCCTCCTACTCAACTGAGTGCCTGTACATCAATCTGGGAACATGGGACTTATATGGCTAGACTCTCAAGATGATTTCTATTCTTTTCTGGCATAGTGGGTCATGCGGCTTGAACCCTGGGCCTGGGGGGGGGGTGTCCCTTAGCTCTTCAGCTCAAAGTGAATACTCTACCACTTGAGCCACAGCACCACTTCTGGTTTTCTGGTGGTTAATTGGAGATAAGAGTCTCACAGACTTTCCTGCACTGATTGGCTTTGAACAGCGATACTGAGATCTCAGCTTCCTGAGTAGCTAGGATTACAGGCATGAGCTACTGGCACCCAGCTCTGGCTTATATTTTTATAGCTCTTGTTCACATACCAATTAGTGTTCTGACAGAATATCCAGAGCATCTTAGCTTATATTTTGTGAGTTGAAAGCTATCATAGATTCTTACATCTCCTTTACTGCTCTGCCCACAGAATATACTTTGGACAAACACTTGACTTTTTACAGTTTAGTTGGCCAAAACCCTCAGAAACTCTGTCAAAGCATATAGCTTCTGATATTTAGCTTGACATGGATGGAACACAATAGTTGCACACAAAACTTATAAGGCAGATGATGGAAAGCACTGTCTTAGGTTGTCTGACAAGCAATCAATAACTTCAATGCCTTTTTTCAGGGCATCATTTTATTTTTTATCAAGTTGTCTCCTGTTTTCTTTAAACCTATTCTTCCATATATAAGCAACTTTTAATCGATTACTCTTTTCAGGCATTAAGCAGGTATTTAAGATAAAATTTATGTGATCTCTTGGACATAAAGGTACCCTATAAACCCATTGTTTAGAAATCAAGCCATAGCAATGTGGCAATTTTAGAGAATCATAAGTCAAACATTTTGACTGCAGTTTCATCATTACCCTGGCAGTTGCAGCTACCTACAGCATAATGCTAGTGAATGTGGAGATGAAGGTTCAGGGCAAAGACTCAGCACTTTAAAAGAAAACTAAGGAAAAACATAAAGAATGAAGGGAAGGAAGAAGGGAAAGGAGAAATGGGAGAATGAAAGAAGGATAAACACCAAAGAACCAACCAATGGATTTTGGTTTTTGTTTTTATTTGTATTTTTTGCCAGTCCTGGGGCTTGAACTCAGGGCTGGACACTGTCCCTGAGGCTCTTTTGCTCAAGACTAGCACTCTATCACTTGAGCCATAGCGCCACTTCTGGCTTTTTCTGTGTATGTGGTACTGAAGTATCAAACCCAGGCTTTCATGCATGCTAGGTGAATCACTGAGCCACCTTCTCTTTCTAAAGAGGCATAGTGTTGTATGCCTGTAACTCTAGCTACTTAGAAGGTAGAAATAGGAGATCATGTCTTTTTTTTTTTTTTTTGGTCCGGTTGTGGGGCTTGAACTCTGGGCCTGGGCGCTGTCCCTCAGCTCTTCAGCTCAAGGCTAGTGCTCTATCCCTTGAGCCACAGCACCACTTCCGGCTTTTTTCTTTTTGCTTATGTGGTGCTGAGGAATCAAACCCAGGGCCTCTAGCATGCAAGGCAAGTGCTCTGCCACTGAGCCACCTTCCCAGCCCAGGAGATCATGTCTTAAAGTCAGCTTTGGCAAAAGCACAAGACCCTATCTGAAAAAATAAACTAAAGCAAAAAGTAATCAATTGTTAAAACATTTGCCTAATAAGAATGAGGTACTGAGTAAACCCCATTAGAGGGAAGGAGAAAGGAAGAGAGAGAGAAAGAGAGGAGACAATAGGACAAGAGACATCAAAGGCAGTTTCTAAAGGCATCAAAAGTTCTCCCAGGTTGCAGCAAACTGTGCAGAAGGTGGCTTCTGCCAAGAGATACCACACTAGCTCTTCTATCTAAGGCCATCATCAAGGTAGAGTTAATGACTGGGACTTCTAAAAATGTAGTCTTAGTGAAAGCTAAAATGAGTCATATGTTCCTTCCAGTAGCCACATAAATAACCAAGAAGCATGTGGCATAGTGGGTTTTGTCCTACTTTGGCCACTTGCTGGCATTAGAACTGTTGATGATACATTTAACCACCCAGAACTTCCCTTTGAACATACTGAGGTGACAGGCAGAACTAGGTTGGGATCCCAGGTCTAATGCTTACCACTATATGACTTTTAGGGAAGTTATATAACTTTTCTGAACTTATTTCTTCAGCCAGGTGATACAACTAAAACATCAAAAAGTTACTTGGAAGAAGCTAGAACAAAAAAAAAGGTCTATAATGTATAATTCCACTTACATAAAACTCTAGGAAATGCAAACAAATCTATAGTTATAGAAATTCAATCAATGGTTGTTCTGGGTCTAGAAAGAAGGAAAAGGTAGGAGGAAAGAATTGCACAGGAAAGTTTCAAGGTGTGTCTATGGTCCCAATTTGGTGAGGCCTCATAGGTATATCTCAAAATGTATCAAAATATAATTTAATGTTTTAAACAATCATTGCATGCCACTTAATATCTTTTTAAAAAGGAAATCAAATAAGGTATTACATGCAAAATAATCAAGTAGACTAATGCCCTGTGGCTTATTAGGATATTATTTTTGTGGTCTTTCTCTTAATTTAGGTAGTGGGACTTGAACTCAGACTTGAGCTCTCACTTAGCTTTTTCAATCACACTGGCATTCTACCCCTTGAACCACACATCCAGTCAGTCATTCTGTCTACTGGTTAATTGGAGATGGAGTTGCACAGATTTTTTTCCCTGGCTGGCTTCCAAACATGATCTTCCAGATCTCAGTCATCTTGGTAGTTTAAGATTTACAGGCATGAGTCACTGGCATAAGGCCTGTGACCTTTCAACTTTATGAGAATAATATTTCACATTGTTGAAATCACATCACACATACTACTTGTATGGTACTTTTTCACTTTATGGCTTATCATAAAAGGCTGCATGGGGTGTGTGTGTGTGTGTGTGTGTGACGCATCCAAGTGCGGGGGGCTTGAACTCAGTGCCTGGGCTCCGTCCCTGACCTATGTGCTAAAAGCTAGTGCTCTACCACTTAGAGCCACAGCACCATTTTCAGCTTTTTGGGGTAGTTAATTGGAGATTAGAGTTTCATGAGTTTTTCTGTCCTGGGCTGGCTTTAAATCATGATCCTCAGACCCCAGTCTCCTGAGTAGCCAGGATTACCTGCGTGAATCACCAACACACCCAGCTTGCATGTCTCATACTGCTCCCCAGGATCAGAGTCCTGGATGTATTTTGAAGGCGGAGGTGTCAGGATTTACTGGCAGATGGAATTTGGGGTGTTGAGAGAAGAAAGAAGACGCAGAGATGGCGCTGGCATTGACATTTTCTGAGAGGGAAGGATGAATAAAGGGCAGATTCAGAGGAGCAGATGAGGAATTCAGTTTTGAAGACAAGTGTTGAGGACCAAAATAGAGATGTAGAGTAGGCAGTAGGTGTGAGGTCAGAGGGGAAGTCCAGCTGTAGATATAAGTTTGAGAGTCTCTAGCATAACAGTGGCATTTAAAATTAGGAGCTGGATGAGGTTCTCCTGCACACGAGCACAGAGAAAACAAGAGATTCAACAGCTGAGTCAAGGAAGCTCTTTAATGTTTTGGGCTCCTGAAGTGTGTGGCAGGGGGCGGAGGGGAGGGGATTCAACATAGTGCCAGTAAAAAAAAAAATAGCAAGGAGGTGGAAAGGAATTCTGAAGAGTGGACTTGACCACCGAGCTCTACCCCCAAGCTAGGCAGAAACAATTTTCAACGTGTGTCAATTAAACTTCTTGGTAAATGCTCACTCCACCCCTGTGGCAGAGGCTTTGAGCTCTGTCAGTCTGTCAAATATGCCAACTTCCTAATGGAGATCCTCTAGGAAACCAGAAGGTTAGTTGCTTTTATAAGTGAATCCAGGCCGGTGCTGATAACTAACACCTGTAATCCTAGCTATTCAGGAGGTTGGGGATCATAGTTTGAGGCCAGCCTGGGCAGAAAAGTCCCTGTGAGACTCTTATCTCCACTTAACCACCAGTGGAGCTGTGGCTCAAAGTGGTAAAGTGCTAGCCTTGAGTAAGAGAGCTCAGATAGCACCCAGGTCCTGAGTTCAAGCCCTATGATCAACAACAACAACAACAACAAAAGTGAGTCCATTTGGGGCATCCTTTGCCTGCCACTTTCCTGGTGTCACTCAATATTATCTGGTGTATCTTCTGGGAAATATACTATACAAGGATGCAATACTCTGTCCTTTGCATATTTGACAAGACTAAAAGCTTATCTAAGTCTCTGTGTTTCTTTATGGAAACAAGTTGAATTTTTATTTTATTTTCTTCCCAGAAGAGGTATTCTGGTTTGTTTGTTTCTGGGAACTTGACATTTTCTCTAAGCTCTAAATACAAATATGAAATTGTTGATAGTATCTATTATTATCAAAAATCTATAGTGTGTGACTGTGTCCCTACTTCTGTCACTTAATATTGTCTACTTGTGCAAAACTCCTTTTTTTTTTTTTTTACAAATTCTATCAAATGACTGCCTATATCATTAATCTTTTTTAAAATCAGCTTTTGTTTATGGATCATCTCTATTATATTTTGTGCTAATCATCTATTTCTGCTCATTATTATTTACTTCCTTCTATCTTCCTTTATTTTATTGTTCTTTTCAGTTTAACTTCTGAGTTGAATGCTTTCACTCTCTAGTTTTTTCAGAATAATAAATTCATGGGTAATATTGGGGCTTTCCCCAGTTATTTTAACTTATCCATCTCTGTGTTATTGTTCTTTTCAAATTGCTTAAGTCTTAGACACTGAGGCCAAATAGCTACAGAAGACTAAGAAACTAATCCTCCACATATTGATTTATTCACTCTGAGGATTTAGAAAAAGTGTTTTGTTAGGTCTTAAACCAAACAGTTGTTAAAAAATGTATTTCTCCCAGGTATGTCCATAGATTTATAACATTCCTGCTTGTGCTGAGTGACGGTAGCTCATACCTGTAAACCTAGCTATTCAGGAAACAGTCCTGGAAGGAGGTTCAAAGCCAGTCCAGGCAGAAAAGTCCATAAGCAAAAAGTGAGAAGTAGAGGCATAACTCAAGAGGTAGAGCACAGCTGAGCAAGCAAGCTCAACAAAAGCACAAGCCCCGAGTTCAAACCTTAGTACTGGAAAATAAAATAACCAGGTGCCAATGGCTCACGCCAGTAATGCTAGCTACTCAGGAGGTTGTGACCTGAGAATCGTGGTTCAAAGCCAGCCCAGGCAGAAAAATCCGTGAGACTCCTATATCTAATTAACTGCCCCCCAAATCTGGAAGTGGAACTATGACTCAAGTGGTAAAGCAAAATGCTCAGGGACAGCATCCAGACCCTGAGTTCAAGCCCCAGAAGTAGCACGTGCATGTGCACAAACACTCACACACACACACACACACACACACACACTCTAATAGAATGAGGAACAGACAGGCTAGGGTCTATAATTCTCCTGTACCGAGAGACCTGTCATTATCTACTATGAGCACTGTCACATTTTTCCTGTGTTCCCCAGCTCTTCCTCTGTACTCGAGGGATAGAGTATCTTCCTCTTACTGTAGCCAGTCCACACTACAAGCTATCCTGAACAGAAATTGGCTAGGAAGAGCTTCATTTAAATAAAAGGTTTGATGTTCCCCTGTTCTTAGAACATTTACACATGTAAACATATTATTCATGTTTAAATACTTTTAAAAGAGAAATGTCCATCTAATACACTCCTTCCCAAAGTAGCTTTTAAATTCTTTTTTTTTTTTTTTGGGTCCGGTCGTGGGAGCTGAACTCTGGGCCTGGGCACTGTCCCTCAGCTCTTCAGCTCAAGGCTAGTGCTCTACCACTTAAGCCACAGCGCCACTTCCAGCTTTTTACTTTTGCTTATGTGGTGCTGAGGAATCGAGCCCAGGGCCTCGAGCATGCAAGGCAAGCACTCTACCACTGAGCCACCTTCCCAGCCCCAGCTTTTAAATTCTTAAAGTGGATGATGCTTTTTAAAAAATCTAGGAATTGTGGTTTATATTTTATGTCTGCCCTTTGTATACACAATCCCAAACCAGCCTAATATAGTGTCTGGTATATAGTAGGTGCTCAAATACATGTATTGGGTGAGTATACAAAGATGAAATTCAACAAGAACACATGCTCTGTTATTTTTTCCTCTTCTAGATACACCTGCCACTGCCCAGATAATCAAGTGCTTTTAAGAAGCAGGAGGAAAATTGACTTTACCATGGGAACTAAGTGCAGTAATTTCTTTGCATTATATATAATTCTTACTGTGCTATTTTTAAATCTAAAATATCTGGATGTCAGAACCTTAGTTCTGGGGAAACATTATTGACTGGGAAATTGCCAAGTACGTTAAAAAAATACTGAGGAAGTACTTTGTGAATAATTAATGTCATGCTAATTATAAATGCCAACTAGACTTTTAAATCTCAAGGAGAGTCATGATCATCAGAGAGGTGGATGGCTTGCTGGGGTACTGGACTTTGCAGAAGTTGCTTAAATACTTTCTTCTCTGTCATTAACCTGCATTCTCAGCAATAGTAACTAAGGCTGTGGTACTGGGCCTCCAATAGGAGGCAGTAGGAGAGTTGAGCATACATAAGCTTTGCAGTCTGCAAATCAGAGAAACAGAGATATCAGAGGCTGGGGATAACACAATGTCCTTCATGTAACTAAAAAAAATAGTTGTCTTTCCTTCCTCCTGTCTTTTCTGAGTCACTTCTGATTCCAGGCAGAAATATTCACACCTCAAAATATGTAGGGTTACCTTGCTCATGTAATTGTAACCCCTCTGTACGGTATTTTCATGATTAAAAAAAAAGTAGGAACATTGCTTTAATGCATACTACCTTCATGAATATGTAAGTGCTCTACTACTTCAAGTAGCAAGAGTCCTGTCATTATAGTGGAGTTATTCTATGTGCAGGATGTATGACTCCTGTGTTATTTTCCATATCTAAAAAGACCAATAATATTTACTTGGTATATTTTAGAAAGCCAAAGATTTAACATCTGTGAAATCATGGACTTAAATACATGAACACACAATCCTGCAATATGTATGAAAACAAATAAATATTATTACATATTTGTTATTCTCTGAAAATCATCTCATATTCCGCACTGACACGCATATCAGAGCAAGAGTCCAAGCCTCGAGATATTTTAAGCAAAAATGGATGTGATACAAAGAACTAGGAATTGAGAAAGGCTTTGGATGTGTTAAGAGACTAGAACTTGAGTCTAGGTCTTTAGAATTCACTTCCAACCATCCAGCCATCTAAAGAACCCAGTCTTGAGAGTCTAGATCCTTAAACCATCTAACTATCAGGGCATTTAACTCTGATTCTGCTCTTACCATACCTGGGAATATGAAGAATGACCAGTGAACTAGACATACTAGATTGTCTTATTGAACAATAGATGTTCTATTTCAAACACTGTTCAGTGTTAGAAGCTGTTGTTTGTTTAAGAGACCAGGAATGAGAACCAGTATTCTATTACAGCAAAACAAAATTATAAGAACTGATATTTTTTGCCTTGAGTGGCAAAAATGGAAAGTCAACTTAAATGGCCTGCAAGGATGACTAAATGCTAGATAACAAAGTCAGTCACTCAGCAGTAGCCCAGAGACAAGTGAAGACAATGTGTGGTGTTGGTGAGGTGAACTAGTTCTGCACTCAGCCTTCTGGTGTTTCGTTCACTGAGTGACACGGTTTTGCATCACCAAGCCTGTTTTTTCATCTTTAAAATGGAGAGCATAACATTTCCATCCTCGTGGGGCTGTTATTGAAACAGTGTCTGGAATATGCAAAGTGTGCAGCAAGCATCACTGGATTTCCATCTGGCTGTAGCTGAGTAAGGAAGTCAACAGATCATCTTCCCTCCAAACAAGTGTAACTAATACAACTTTCAAAATGAAGGGCCTCATATCAAAAATATACCTAGAGCTCAAAAAATTAAACCCCTCAATAAGAAATCCTCTAAACAGGATTAAAAGGCTAAAGAATTAAAAAGAGATTTCTCTGGGGAGGAAATAAGAATGGCCAATAGACACATGAAGAAATGTTCAACATCTCTGGCCATAAAATAAATACAAATCAAAACTACATTTAGATTCCACCTCACCCCAGTTAGAATGGCCATTATCAAGAAAACAAATAATAGTAGATGCTGGTAGGAATGTGGCCAAAAGGGAACACTACTACACTGTTGGTGAGAATGTAAACTGGTTCCTTAAAAGACTAAACATAGAGCTCCCCTATGATCCAGCAATAACCACTCCTGGGCATTTACCCAAATGATTGCAAACAAGGCCACATTAAGGCTACCAGCACAACTATGTTCTTTGCAGCATTATTTACCATAGCTAAGATATGGAACCAACCCACATGCTGCCATGAGACATTGAACGAGGAGGCCAGAGGAAGCATGGCATAAAAGGAAATTAAAAAAACAAATTAAAATAGCTAGGCACTGGTGGCTCATATGTACATAGCTATTGGGCTATTGTGATCCTCTCCTAGGACTATCCTGGACATATACTAATTATTACAAATGAGGGAAACCATGGAGCCTTTGTATCTTTGGGTCTGGCTTACTTCACTTAATATGATTTTTTCCAAGTCTTTCCATTTCCTTATAAATGGGGCAATGTCATTCTTTCTGGTGGTAGCATAGAATTTCAGTGTGTGTGTGTGTGTGTGTGTGTGTGTGAGAGAGAGAGAGAGAGAGAGAGAGAGAGAGAGAGGGAGAGAATATCACATTTTCTTAATCCATTCATCTACTAAGGGGCATCTGGTGGCTCATCCCTATAATCCTAACTACTCAAGAGACTGAAATCGGAGGATCATAGTTTGAAACCATCCCAGCACTAATCTCTGGCTCTAATCTTAAATTAATTAGCAAAAGGTCAGTAGGGGAGGTGTGCCATGGCTTAAGTGTTTGAGCACCAGCCTTGAGCAAAGAAGTCAAGCTAGAATGAGAGTCACTGAGTTCAAGCCTCAGGTCCAGCAGTCCCCCCCCCCCAAATACACTGAAAAGGTACTCTTGTATACAGAAAATCTTAAAAATCAACCAAAATAAAATATCTAGAACTAAAAATGAGTTTACCTGGGTTTCAGATATATAAAATTCTATTATATTTCTATGCACTATGAATAACCTGAAAATGATATTAGGGAAAGTTTCATTCAAAAAGATATTAAAAAGAATAAAATATTGAAACATAATCTTAACAAAAAAAGGGTAAAGTTTGCACATTGAACATGACAAAATGCTACTGAATTTTAAAAGGTCTAAATGTGGAGGTAGAACAAGATGAAAGAAGAATAAGACTTTCTGGTGAATTGTCTCCACACAGAAGGGGCAATTTAACCAAACTATCTTCACAAGAATTAAGGAAGCTAGGTGACAGCTCACAGCATTTGGTTTTAATAATAAGATACGATTAATTGAAGAGGATGGGAGGGACAAAATTGTCCTTGTCAACTCTCTATCAACTCCAAGCAACATATCATGGAAGAAGACACCTCATTTTGAGAGGAAAGAGAATTAACAAACTCAAGACCCTCCAGCCCAGGTAGCACAAAATAAAGTCGTCGTCCTCTTGAGATAGCTAGGGGAAGGTAGGTACAAGCTCGGAACCTACAGAAAACTATTCCCATTCCTCACGATGAACACAGTGCTGGAGAGAACTTGGCAGTACCTGGTTCCAGCAGTCCCAGTGTAGTGATATTTGGACACACTCTGGCCTCAGGTGGATGCTAGTAGAAATGGACAAAAATACAAACTGTAGACATGTGATAAACTTGGGCTTGGGGCACCCTCTAGTGTTAAAATAATGGCAATACACCAATAGCGGACTGGTGGCAACCTAGATTTATGGCTCCATTAGAACGGAAATAGCAATGACTATCTCAGAGGAAAAAATAGTCTGCTAAGAATCTCAGGAAGAGGATCTGGGACTGTGGCTTAGTGGTAGAATGCTTGCCTAGCATGTACAAAGCCTTGGGTTCCATTCCTCAGCATCACATAAGCAGAAAAACCCAGAAGTGGCACTGTGGCTCGAGTGGTAGAGTGCTAGCCTTGAGCAAAAAGGAAGCTCAGGGATGGTGCTTATGCCCTGAGTTCAAGCTCCAGGACCAGCAAAAAAAAAAAAAAAAGAATCTCTGGAAGAGCCAGGCACTGGTGGCTCTCACCTGTAATCCTAGCTATTCAGGAGGCTGAGATCTAAGGATCATGGTTCAAAGCCAGCCAAGATTGGAAAGTCTGTGAGACTCTTATCTCCAATTAACCACTAGAAAACCGGAAGTGGCACTGTAGCTCAAGTGGTAGAGTGTTCACCTTGAGCTGAACAGCTCAGAGAGAGCACTCAGGCCCAGAGTTCAAGTCCCATGACTGAGATAGAAAGAAAGAAAAGAAAGAAAGAAAGAAAGAAAGAAAGAAAGAAAGAAAGAAAGAAAGAAAGAAAGAAAGAAAGAAAGAAAGAGTGAATGAACTCTGGAAGATTAAGAACACAAAATCTAAAGTACAAAGAGAAGACATAAATATGTCTAATCCTTCAATATTTGTAGGTTATCATACATCAATAAACATCAAGAACTTCAAGGAACCCACTATCTCACCTAACAGAAAAAATAAAATACAGAAATTAAATATAAGAAATTCATATGTACAAAATCTCAGAGAACATTTAACAGCCATTCTAAAGACATTCAATGAATTTAAAGGGAACACAGAGGAACAAGTCAGCATGTTATGAATGCTGAATAATAGGGAGATTGAAACCTAAAAACAAAATAAGACAGAGACTGTAGTCCTTAAACTACAATACAAAGTATCGATACCAGTGCAGATAAAATAGAAGGAAGGCACATGAGCTCTAAAACAGGTTATTTGAGAAGAAAAGCAATCAAAACACATTTGGGGCCGGGCGCTGGTGACTCACGCCTGTAATCCTAGCTACTCAGGAGGCTGAGATCTGAGGATCGTGGTTCAAAGCCAGCCCGGGCAGGAGAGACCGTGAGACTCCTATCTCCAATAAACCACCAGAAAAAACCGGAAGTGGCGCTGTAGCTCAAGTGGTAGAGCG
>NW_012267224.1:19776087-19869375 GCF_000151885.1 Dipodomys ordii
AGAAAAAACCGGAAGTGGCGCTGTAGCTCAAGTGGTAGAGCGCTCGCCTTGAGCTGAAGAGCTGAGGGACAGCGCCCAGGCCCAGAGTTCAAGCCCCACGGCCGACAAAAACAAAACAAAACAAAAAAAAAAACACATTTGGGGAAAGAAAATGGGAAGGGAATGCAGTAGAATTAAGAAAGCTTTCAGAAACGTTAGGACAGTAAAAGCAACAATTCAGGTTACTGGAATTCAAAAAGGACTAGATGGCTAAGGAATAGAAAGCTTAATCAAAAAGAGAACAGACAGCTCTTCAAATCATGAGAAGGATATAAATATCTAGACACTCTAAGGTAAAAGGTTGCCAGTCAGATTCAACTCAGCTAACTCTACCCTAAGACATGTTTATATTCATGCTCTCAAATGTTAAAGATGAGGAGAGGATTCTCGAATGAGCAAGAGAAAAGAAACACCATTTAAGAGTGCTCCAATATGCCCAATGCCAGACTTCACAACAGAAACGTATGAGGCCAAGAGACACACAGTGCTTAAAAAAAAAAGCCAACCAAGAATACTCTGCAAAGATATTCTTCAATGGGAAAGGCGAGCAAGGTGGGTGGCCTGCAACTGTAGTCCTATCACTTAGGAGGTGAAAGCAGGAGGGCTTATGTAACACATAAGCAAGACCCTTTCTCTCAAAACCAGGAGTCTAGGATGTAGCTTGGTGGTACAACACTTTCCCAGAATGCACAAGGGCCTGGGTTCAATCCTTGGCGCTCAAATAAACATAAAATTAAAAATAAATAAGTGAAAAATGAAGGCAAGATAACGACATTCCAAGATAAAAGCTGAATGTGTTATGGCCAGACCTGTCCTACAAGAAATGGTAAAGAGATTGCTTCAAACTAAAAGTAAAGAGACATTAATGAAAACACCAGAAGATATACAACTCACTATTAGGAGTAACTACCCAGAAAAATTCAGAATGCTCTACCTTGTAACCCTATTTTTATAGTTAAAAAATTCTCTTTAGTTGTACAAAGGAGTTGCCACTTAACAAGCAGTTTATGAATACAATATATCCTGATCGATGTCACCCCTTTCAACATTCTCACCCATCCCCCCCCACCTACTCCTTCCCCACTTGTCTTTAATTTTGTAAGACATACACTGGCATCTTGACTGCATTCTCTCCCTCTTCTCCTCCTCATCTGTCTACTTCTTTCTCCTTGGCCCCACCCCAGCCCTTTTGGGTATCCGCTTCCTGGTGTTTTATTTTGTTGAACTTGGACTTTGCTGTAAACGATTTTTATCTGTAGGATCAAGACTGAAAACTTTTACTAAAATATTAATAACTACATGAGTTAGATAAGAGGTAATATCAATGATGTCACTGAAATTATATCAAACATTTAAAAATATAGGAGGAATGGAAAGTAAGTATAGAGCTTTTATTAGCCTTTTATTTCTTTTTGTTGTTTCTTTTTATATATTTGCAATCAATGTTCTTACCTTTTTGAAAACAGCTTGTAGTAATTTTTTTATAGGATTAACAGTAAATTTAAGCTGGGCAATAGGTTTTCATGCCTGTAATGCTAGTTAGTCAGGAGGCTGAGATTTAAGTATCATGGTTTGAAGCCAGTGTAATCAGGAAAGTTCATGAGATTCTTACCTCTAATGTACCTATCAAAAAGCTAGACTGTGGCTCAAGTGGTAGAAATCCAGCTTTGAGTGAAAAAGCTAGGGACTGCACCCAGGCCTTGAGTTCAGTGCTAACACAGAGGGGGGGGGGGAGAGGGAGAGGGAGAGGGAGAGGGAGAGGGAGAGGGAGAGAGAGAATTCTTTAGAGGAAGAGTCAGGACTGGAATCAAAGCCTTCTAAATCAGACTAGAGAATGTACATTTCATTGAATTGCATTCTTATTCTTTTTCCTTTGAAGATGCAATGGTGCCTATCTGTCTCAGTACCTTGGGGATCACTCAAGATCAGTGAAAATAAATCATTTCTGAAGCAGAAATTACAAGGTATTAAAAAAAAAAGGTCTTGGAGGTAATACATTTCCAGTTCCCCACCTTTCTACCCTATCCCTAATAGATATTCTACAAGTCTGAAAAGTTCTGGGCATGATGTGACACTGGTAGTGGCAATTACATAAGCTTTGTTCCTACCTGTTCTTGGTGGCAGAGCCCATTTTACTCCATGGAGCCTGAAAATACTCCACATTTGCTTTCCATCTCCTCTTTGGGCTCCTGCATGATTCTGTAGTTAAATGCAGGTCACTGGTACATAAAAAGAACTCTTTAGGAGGAACAGAGATGGGAGGAAGGGGGTTATCATTTTGCTTGTCTTTTGACCTTGTATGATTCTTGGAACTTCTGCAGGGCTCTTACAGCCACTATGGATAACATCTTAAACACCATGGAGACAGCATAGGCAAAGATGAGAACACAAAAATCCTTCATAAGATTATTGAGCCACGGAAACAACCTTAGGATACCAGCCTGCAGGCTTCTAAAGGAGACAATAAATATCCCCATACTTTTGATCATTCTTTTTTGTTGTTGTTGTTGGTGGTGGTGGTCATGGGACTTGAACTCCGGGCTTGGGTGCTGTCTCTGAGCCTCTTTGCATTCAAGGCTAGTGCTCTACCACTTGGGCCACTGTGCCACTTCCAGTTTTTGAGTGGTTAATTGGATAAGACTATCATGGGGAGTTTTCTGCCCAGGCTGGCTTTGAATGGAGATTCTCAGATATCAGCCTCCTGAGTAGCTAGGATTACAAGTGTGAGCCACCAGTGCCCAGCTTGGTCACTCTTATTTGGACATTTCAACCTCCAAAGATGTGAAATAATGGTGGTCACATTTCTGTTTCATGACTTAGGTAACTATAATCATCCATTCCTGATGGGGAACAATAATAATTGCTTACTTTATGGATTGTTATATGACTGAAATAGAACTATTGTTAACTATAACTATTGCTTATTAAAAGCATATTTATTATATATTACCCTGCACCAGAATCAACTCCAAATGGATCAAAGACCTCGGAGTCAAAGCAGACACTCTGAAAACATTACAGGATAGAAGAGGAGAAACCCTAGGTCTCCTTGGCACAGGCCCAAATTTTCTTAATAGAGACCCAGAAACATAACAAATCAAAGAAAGGTTAGACAAATGGGATTGCATGAAATTGCAGAGCTTCTGCAGGGCAAAGGACATAGCTAGAAAGATCAATAGAAAGTCTATGGATTGGGAGAAGATCTTCACTAGCCATACAACGGACAAGGGTCTCATATCTAAAATATACCTGCAACTCAAAAAATTTAATCCCCCAACAACAAATCCTCAAAGAAACAACTGCCCAATAAATAAGTGGGCTAAAGACTTAAAGAGAAACTTCTCTGAAGAGGAAAGAAGGATGGCCAATAGACACATGAAGAAATGTTCAACCTCCCTAGCCATAAAAGAAATGCAAATCAAAACAACATTGAGATACCACCTCACCCCAGTTAGAATGGCTATAATCAAGAACTCTAATAACAACAGATGCTGGAGGGGATGTGGTCGTAGTGTAAACTTGTCCAACCACTTTGGAAAGCAGTATGGAGGTTCCTCAAAAGACTTCACATAGAGCTCCCCTATGACCCAGCAATCCCACTTTTGGGCATTTACCCAAATGATCACAAACAAGACCATACTAAAGCTACCAGCGCAACTATGTTTATCGCAGCATTATTTATCATAGCTAAGATATGGAACTAACCCAGATGCCCCTCAGTAGATGAATGGATCAAGAAAATGTGGTATATATACACAATGTGGTATATATACATTATGCCTCCATCAGAAAGAATGACATTGCCCCATTTGTTAGGAAATGGAAAGACTTGGAAAAAAATTATATTAAGTGAAGTAAGCCAGGCCCAGAAATATAGGTTCCATGGTTTCCCTTATTTGGAATAACTAATATATGTCGGAGACAAACAGAAACTGTCAGACAAGTTGATGTTAGGCGAAGTAAACCCCAAGATAAGGATTCAATTTTTTTTTTTCTTTCTTGCGATTGTTTCCAACATGTTTATAAGAATATTTCTTTTTTGCTTTGTATGTAACTCCCCCAGGGTATAAGCCCTGCTTTCACTGTATTTGATGTTGATATAATTTGTGGAGGGGAAGGGAAAAAACAAACTAAATAGAGTTACAGGTGGACCCATTATAACAATGAGATGTACAAGACGTTATGTCAAAAAACGAACTTTACAACTTTGGCGGGGTGGGGGATGGGGGGTTGGTGGGGGGACGTGGGGGTGCGGAGTGGAGAGGGGAAGGGATGGATGGTATGGGGAAACAAAGGAGGAAGTAACAATGCTTAAATATACTCACTATCTTGCCCATGTAATTGTAACCCCTCTGTATGGTATTTTGACAATAATAATACACACACACACACACACATATAAAGCATATTTACACCAGGTATGGTGGCACATACCGGTGGTCTCAGCTACTTGGGAAATTAAGGCAGTAAAATCACAATTCAAAGCCTGATTAGATTTTTTTTGGTGGGGGAGGGGTCTGTCGCTCGGCTTGAACTCTGGGCCTGGGCGTTGTCCCTGAGCTCTTCAGCTCAAGGTGAGCACTCTATCACTTGAGCAACAGCACCACTTCCGGTTTTCTTTCTTTCCTTCCTTCTTTCTTTTCTTCTTTCCTTCCTTCCTTCTCCCCCACTCTCTCTTTCATTTTTGTCAGTCGTGGGGCCCAAACTCTGGGCCTGGGCGCTGTCCCTGAGCAGGTTAGCTCAAGGCTAGCGTTCTACCTCTTGAGCCACAGCGTCACTTCCAGCTTTTTCTGCTTATGTGGTGCTGAGGAATCGAACCCAGGGCCTCATGCATACAAGGCAAGCACTCTACCACTGAACCACCTTCCCAGCCCCACTTCCAGTTTTCTGAGTAGTTTATTAGAGATGAGAGTCTCACAGACTTTTCTGCCCGGGCTGGCTTTGAACCTGGATCCTCAGATCTCAGCCTCCTGAGTAGCTAGGAGTACAGGTGTGAGCCACAGGTGCCTGGCTTGACTAGACTATCTAGGGAGTTCATAGCCTGTCTGAGCAACTTTGAGAGAAAGCCTTTCTCAAACTGTGATAATAAAAAAGTCTGAGAATGTAGTGCTGTAGTGAGCATTTGCATTACATGCATAAAGCCCCAGGTTCAACTCCAGTATGACAAGTAAAATGAAAACATACTCTTTGATAAAATGAATTCAGCTAAATGCTGAACTGCTGCAATGATTGTTTTCTTATTATTTACACTGATTTCTGCCTATTTGTCCTACCTGCTCGTCCTATACTTTGTGTGTATGTGTGTGTGTCAGTTGTGGAGCTTGAACTCTGGGCCTTAGTGTTGTCCCTGAGCTCTTCAGCTCAAGGCGAGCACTCTATCACTTGAGCCACAGCACCACTTCTGGTTTTATGGTGGTTAATTGCAGATAAAGAGTTTCATGGACTTTCCTGTTTAGGCTGGCTTTGACCTGTAATCCTTAGATCTCAGACTCCTGAGTAGCTAGAATTATAGGCATGAGCTACCAGGGCCCAGTTTGTCTTATAATTAATTCTAAGAAATCATTCAGATTACTCCCTCTTTCTTTGAATTTTGAGCTTAGATGTCATGTAACTCCTTTCCTCTGTAAATCAAAATATAAACTTTTGTCCGTATTACGTGTTGTTAATTTTGTCAACCATTTTTGTTTATTGCTTCTCTTTAAACCATCAGGGTTCTCCTTTGTTTTAGAGCATGCTCTTTAGAATCTTGAACTAAAAAAGTTGTTCCTGAGTGTGCTGTATATGACGGCACTGTTCCTCATCATTCAGATACAGTCTAGTTAATTCAGTGTGTGGAATTTCCTTTCCTGATTGTATCATTAGTATTATAGTAATCTAGCCACACAACAACAAACACCTGGTTATCTTTTCCACTTACGTTTCCCACACTAAACATCACTAGTCAACCACACCTTTTTTCTCTGGGGCTCATTTCAAGGTACTATTTAAGAAACTATGATTGCAATTAAAATTCAGTCTCTTATTCCTGGTACATTACATTAGCTTTATATTTCTATTATTTAAAAAAAAAAGTGACACTGGGCTTTGAACTCAGGGCCTTGCTACTTGAGCTACACCCAGCCTCCCTTTTTTCCTTTAGTTATTTTTTAGATATGGATTCATCCTTTAAAAATTTATTTTAATTTTTTTTATTATCCTCAAGTAGTTGTACAAAAGGTTTTTAATTAACATGTTACATTTATGAGTACAATGCATCTTCATCAATGTCACCCCTTTTATCTTTCTCCCCCATCTCTCCCAAATCCTCCTTTCTCTCAACTTGCTAAGCTTCATTTTCACAGATGTAATATACATTGAATATAATGACTACATTTTAGCTGGGGTTGGCTTGGATCCTTATCTTCCCACCTATGCCTTCCACATAGTTGGGATTATAGACATGAACCACCCACCACATGTGGCTGTTCAGAAGGAAGTCTGCTTTTTGCCCAGACTGGTCTCAAACTGTAAACCTCCTGATCTCATCCTCCTAAGTAGCTAGGAGTACAGTGTAAGTAACTGTAGCCAGTCTGATTTGATTTTTGCATTTAATTCTAAAGAGTTAAAATCAAAATAGTGATTTTTTCACTTGTTCTTTTCCATAGTACATACTTTTGTAACCACAGAATCAAGAAAAGTTAAAAGAAGAGATCACCTGTATTACAATAGACATTCTGAACTTTCTATACATCACTATTAAATTTTTAACAGCTTTGTTGAGATATATTAACTCATTTAAAGTATTTTTGTATAATCAGAATTGGATTAGCATTATGAAGTCCCTATTAAATTTGTTATTTGGGGCCAGAAGCATGGCTCAGTGATAAGCACTTCTATAACAAGTGCAAGGCCCTAAGCTCAAACTTCAATATCACCAAAAAAATTGCTATTTTTTCTAACTTTCGTAAATCTCATATTTCTGACACTTGGATTGCTTATTCTCACTGACGCACATAGTCTCTTATTTCTTTGTTCAAATGACACAGGAAAGGGTTAAGCCCATTGTTGAAATTGAAGCAATTCCATTCAGCAAAATTTAACTCTTTTAAGAGAGAATTAATTAAATAATTGGCTATCATAGGCGTAGAAGCACATCCAATGGGATACCAACCAACGCTACTATTGACAGCATGAAAAACAAAAACAGTCTTTGACACGCAATTGGTGAGCCGCAAGTGCAGCTGGCTTTACCTCTTCCACATGTTCTCAGACTGAGAGAGGTTTTCTGAGTCCTGGAATTTGGCTAATGTCGGATAGAAAAATCTCCTGGTCTGCAGTTTAAACCTCACATTCCTACTCACTCCCTATTCATCTCCTACTGATTGATCCATTTATTATAAGATCAGGGAAAGGTTTGTTCTCCGAGATTCTGTAACCAGGGAGATAATTCGCTGATCTCATGCTTCATGGCACATAATAGGCTATTCTATTATACATATACATATGCATCCACATATATATGTGTATAGCCTATCTGCCTTGATTATATACTTGTTGAATGAATGAATGCTTTCCACAAAGATTTCTAATGGGCTTCAAGACTGCTTGTAGTACTAGTACTTGGCAGTAAGTGTCAACTGCTATTCCACAATCCTTAGATGAAATAGCTACTTCTTTCAGGAAGCCCCCTTGATCAACTGTACTGTTAGGCACTCCAGATTCCTTCTCCCTTTCACATGATTCTTATTATTTATGTTTATTTGTATTCCCATCTCAAGCTCAGTGCTTGGCACATAGGAGATGTTTGATCGATATTTGTTGAATGAATGAATAAATTGAAGTAAATTGGGAATGTAATTTGTCTGTGACTAGTAATAATAACTCATTCTTGTATTCACCTGGGTCTTAAAATAATTTTATTGTATTTTACATACCATAAAATTCACCCACTCAATTCTTATTAACGTTTTCTTCTCTCTCATTTTGCATGTGAAGGTCATTTTTCCTGATGGCAAAATGAAAAGAAAACAGAAGTAGAATAAGGGAAATCGCAGATTTAAAAAATGCACTCTTTAGTCTCCAAATACCAGAGTTTCTCAGCTTTATTTTTCAATTGTGACCTTACGCAAATTCACTTATCTAAGCCTTAGATTGTGACTTGCACTAATCAAGTGTTTTCACCGTGTTCCCTATGGGGAGGGATGAGATGCCATGTAAAAGATGCACCGAGGAGGTAATACCAAAAATGTAAATCCTCCCCCTTCTCTCCCGATCTGCTTACTCTGAATCTTCTATTCCATAACTGTATTCTTTCACCATAGCTATTATTTTCTTCTGAGCCTATCTCCCCCCCTCCCCACCCCTCACCAATATCCAAACTTCTAGCTTTCTTATCCTTACTATTTCTGCCAGGCCTTGCTTCATTCGGTGGTTTAAGCTTTCCTGGCATTATCCCTACAGATTTAGTCCCTCTTTTATTTGTATTTTTCGCCGTCTTTTGAATATGCTGGTTTAAAAGGAGGAAAAAAAAATCCCACTCAAGATGACTAGAGAAAAGCGGTTTTAGTTGCCGTTTCCTTTGGAGTATGGCGAAACCCAGAATTTTATGATTCCAATCCTCTGTTCTTTGAAGAATGGTTTTCCTTGACAGCCCCTTGTCTCAAAATTCTCCCTATCCTTTTCTCGGATGTGCTTCCCATGGTCTTCCATCGCCTTGCTTCTGTGTCTTGTATGGCAGCCACATCTCCCCCATGCCCATGACCAACCAATTCTTCTCCGGGGAGTCACATTACATCAGCATTACTAATGCAATATCTGTTAGACACCAGGTTTTTATTCTGGATCACCGGTCTGATTTAACATGGAGGATGGACTGCCTCAGGGCCAACGCAAACCGCTGCGAGGTGGAGGGGGACAGGGATGTACACCCCACCATAAATCTATACCTGTTGAATCTGTGCGTGCTCAAAGGCTTCCGAGACCCCCACCCGAGCTTTGTGAGTGATTTGAGATGGCAGAGGACGGGTTTCCAAGCAATGTCGCCCAAACTCGAAAGGCTTCGTCACACACGCCTGACCGCTCCATACACTCCAAGCACCCACCGACAAAAACCATCTCCTCCGCCACCAGATTATCTCACCGGGCGGGCGAGCCGGGCCGCAGGGTTTGGGGGCCGGGCCGTACCATTGGCGCGGCGCGCGGGGGGGTCCACGCCCTCGGGCCGGCGTCTGGCCGCGTCCCCCTGCTTGGTTTGGCCCCCGCTCCCCCCCGCGCAGGCAGCCACGGTGCGCCAGGCCGCCGCTTTATAGCGGGAGCCTGGGCGGCTCCGCTCGCTGTTTTCTCCTCTTCCCTGGGCTGAGGCACCTGCGGCGGTTGGCGAAGATGCAGCTGAAGCCGATGGAGATCAACCCGGAGGTGAGAACCGGGGGCTCCGCTGCCCGGGGAGCGCCCGGCGGGCGGACGGACGCCTGGCCACCGCTTCCCACCCCAATTGTGTGTTTTTTGTTTTTCCTTTCAGATGCTGAACAAAGTGAGTAGCGCCTCGAGCTGCGCCCGTCTCCCCCGGTGTCGTCGGGCTGGGGAGGCGCCCACCGAGCCACCCAGCGCCCGGCAGTGGTCGCCGGTCTCCGGGCCTCAGGGTTTCGGAAGGGTGGGATGGAGAGTGGGATGCAGCGGGAGGCGGCTGCGCCGGGAAGCGCTCCTGAGGGCGTGGCGCGCGCGCACTCCGCACCCGGGCTTCGTGGGCGCCACGTGGGGGCCGCGCTTTGTGCTGTGTCATTGCGCCCGCCGGGGCGTGGGGGCGGCGGGGCAGCGGGCGGAGGGGCGTGGCCTCCACGGCTCGGGTGGGGACGTGCAGGGCGCGCGCGCGCGTGTGCGCGCGTGCTGGCCCCGCCCCCTGGCAGGTGTCGTGACCCTGCGCCCTCCCCTCCTCCCCTCCCCTCCCCTCCCGCGCATCGGCCCCGCCCTGTCTCCCCTCCGCCCAGGTGTTGGCCCGGCTGGGGGTCGTCGGCCAGTGGCGCTTCACCGACGTGCTGGGCCTGGAGGAGGAGACTCTGAGCTCGGTGCCATCACCTGCCTGCGCCCTGCTGCTGCTCTTTCCTCTCACGGCCCAGGTAGGGAGTGAAGCCCCCGGTGGGCGGGATCTGGGACATAGTATGATGCTCCTCAAACCCCAGTGGGTCATGGAGGGGGTTTCCTTTCTGGACATATCCGGGCGCCAGATCTAGCTAATCCGCACCCCACCTGTAGGGGGTAAAAGTCAAGGCTTCTCAAGAAGGGAGGTGCCTGCAGGAATGAAACACTTTTTGGGGGATGCCCCTTTGAACTAAGCTAATTACATCCTTCGCATCCTTACCCATTTGTCCAAAATTGCCTTAATTTGGGAGAGTAGGAGCCTACTTCTCCCAATTCAATTATCCCTGTCATCCAGAGAGATAATTCACCCTGTAAACCAGTTTGCCTTCATTAGGTTTGTCTGAGCCTTCCACTTGGGGACTGCTGGCTGTTTCCTTTTAAGGGCTGTAAACTGTCAGTTCCTTGTTTGTTTCTTAGACTCCCACCTAGCTGTAAAATGGAGGAGGCTGGGTTTGCCTGAACATAACACAAAAGGTTCAGTTGAGCTCCATTTCCTGTTTGTAATGAATTTAGGGGACCCCCTCACTCCTTTACCCCTAGACACTCTCCTGAATGTGTACTGAATCATTTGTATAGGGTTTCTGTATGGGATCGTCTGTCTACTACCTGTACTCTTTGTCTCTGACCTTGTAGCTGGGTGACATTGGTGGTTATTAGCACAATCTTGCTAACACATTTTTCTTTTGTTTGAATGGTTTTCCTTCTACAATTATGAATGAATATATGTGCCTCAAAACTGAGCATCTTATAAAAACATCCAGTTGGATATTTATTGTCTTGGAGTGTGGGGAGTCCAGGTAATGTCTCACTGCTGTTAGCATTTGGGGCACCAGTGAGGTTAACTGAAGTGTAAGAATCTAAACCAAGCTGTATGAGAAATTTCCCCGCCTTTCTACTAAACGGGCTAAGTATTAATAGGTTAAAATATTTATTACAGGAATTAGGATTATGCCAGTGGCAGGTTTGACATTTGGATAAAATTGTAAATCTTTGTAGGTCAGACTCACTGTCTTGACCAACTCAAATGTAATCTTCTGGTTTCCCACTTGAGCATCTCTAGGAGCTTTTTCATTAGAGGAACCATGATGACTCGGAGGTTTTGAGCAGCACTCAGGCAAGGCCTCTGGGAGGCAGTGGTGCAGGATATTTGCCTTAAAAGCTCACAGGGCTTCTTTTGCGGCCTCAACTGGATCTTTTTAGAGAACAGTCTGGTATGAATAATGTGTGTTTTGTCCTTTAGCTGCATTTAAGTCTGTCAAATTTATCGAGCTTTTATTCTATACAGAACGCCTACTGGACATTCAAGCACTGAAGGAAATTTAGTGAAAAGTGAGGATTATAGGTTGACTTCAAGAGCAAGCTAATGATAATTTTAAAAGCATCTAATTCAGACTAGGGCATTGGGAACTTTCATGCCAAGCTCAGTCCTTTTAAATGATGGTGAAATATTTAGAGAAGGGTCTCCATGCGAGACATTAAATAATCCTAAGATTGCTGCCATGTAAAATTTTTATCTGATTAGCCTGGAAAGATTAAACCCCTTAACAGTCAATAAGTGACAACTCAAGAGTCTGGGAGTAAGCAAGATTTTCTTACTAGATGGGGTTGAAGTTGAGCTCTGTGGCACAGACCAGCTTTAAAACTTCATTCATGTGCAGTAATGCAAGACTACTAGAATGTCCCACTATGCAAATGTGTTATCCAAGTCCTAACTTCTCATGTCTTAGATGAAAGCTGTAGACAGACTCACTGTATCCCTGTGTAAGTAGCTAGAACATTCTATCTTTCTTGCGCTTGAAGTCACATCTTTTCTTGGAGGATGAGAAATTTTTTGTAAAGCCACAGTCTCCTGTACCCAACACTGGTTGTATTCTCATTCTAAAATGATGAGGAAGAAGAAATTGTTCATTTTTTTCACTTAATGGCTTCTTTGCTTGTTTTGATTCTAAAGAGATAGCTAATTGGACAGAATAGAAGTGTTACACAATAGTGAAATGAAAACAGCTGGAATTAAAATTGGCCACTAAATCGTTCATAGTTTGATTAGGATGCCTATGTACAGTGCAGTCATTGGTATTGATAAAAGGAAAATAATAAATGGACTTTTTTGCTTTCTGACATGACACATTCATCTCAGACTAAAAGGTTGCAGTCTAGACAGCTTTGGGCAATATCCAACAAAGCAGCATCTGCACTGCAGCACAGGGTGGAGCCTAGGGACCTCAGAGACATGGGGTGGAGCCTACGGGCCTCAGAGCCCACTGGCGCCAGACAGAATATGCTCTGGATATTGGCCAGCAATTAGAACCAAGGCTCTGGGTCACACCTCCCCCTTGTGTTTCCACATAGGTGGTAGAATGCACTGTGGTGCCATTTGTCCTTTGCATTTTCGAGAGGTAAATGTTTTTTTTTCCCCCTTCACAGCATGAGAACTTTAGGAAAAAACAGATTGAAGAATTGAAGGGACAAGAAGTGAGTCCTAAAGTATACTTCATGAAGCAGACCATTGGGAACTCTTGTGGTACAATTGGACTTATCCACACAGTGGCCAATAATCAAGACAAATTGCAGTTTGGTACGTGTGACATTACAGCAGGTCATCCTCTAAAAAAAAAGCATGGAATTTAGTTACTATAACACTTTATGACAAAAATCTCCAGGGTTTTTTTCAGCAAAATCATTGTTTTAAAAATTGTTTTGTTTTAAAACTGTTCACTCATTACTTACCCAGCTATACTACATGAATTGAGTTTTTATTGTTTATTTGACAGGAAACTCATTTAAGAGGTGTGCTCAGCTGCCTCTCTGGTAGACCCTTTTGTTCGTTCACAGACTCATGAGGGTGAGGTAAAGGAAGAAAGTACTTGAGGGCCAATGGTGTAATCATTCTCACCTGTTTCTTTTGAATTCTCAATTTGGAGCTAGAGGTGATGCTAATCAGAAAATGCCCACAGCTAAGGCCTGTCATTGATTTGTCTTCTAAGCAATGGGGAGACCAGAATAACTTGACAGCAGCTACCTGATGGTATGGAGGTCCTGGGGCAGCAAGCCAGAGCCTTAAATATTGTACTGTGAATGAACTTTGCCCACCCCTAGTGAATACTGTGTATGATATGGGGAAGCAAGTGTGAGCCCTTGAGCTTGACAGAGGCAGAGTGAACAGTAAGTGGGTCAGAGTGTCGTGGCAGTTACATGTGATCTAGAATAAGTAGGCAAATGTTTCTTAAAAGGTTAATAATAAACCTTTTAGGATTCTCATCTAACTATTTTAGCTCAAAACCAGTCAGTCATAAATGTAAACCGGTAGATGTAGCAGTGTTTACAGAAATGGTGATAGTGGTTTAGACAATGGCTGGGAGGTAGGGGTGAGGAGGCTACCCTGTCAATTGTAGCAGGTTAGATAAATAGCTGGGTATGGTGGTGTTTGCCTGTAGTCCCAAATACTTAAGGCATATGGGTAGGGAGGTAGCCCTGTTACTGGCAGCAGGTTAGATACAACAGCTAGGCATGGTGGTGTGTACCTATGGTCCCAGCTACTTGGGAGGTTGAGGCAGGAAAGTTGTTTGAGCCCAGCCCAAGGCCAGCTTAAGCAACATAGGCAGAGACCCTATCTCAAGAAAAATTGGGTTGGGAATATAATTAGGTGGTAGAGCTCTTACCTGTCTTGCATACAATCCTGGGTTCAAATGTACACTTGTGTGTGTAATTTGTGTGGGTGTGAATGTGTGCGCATGCCATTCCTGGGACTTGAGCAATAGCTCTACATCTGACTTTTTGGTGGTCAGTTGGAGCTAAGGGTCTCATGAACTTTCTTGCCCAAACTGGATTAGAACTCCAGTCTTACAATCTCAAGTCTCCTGAGTAGCTAGGATTAGAGATGTGAGTCACTGATACCTAGCCTGTGTAATTTTTATTAAAGCAAATAAGGTCCAAGACTCTTGGTAGCCTTCTGATATTAAAGATGACTTGTCTGGCCATAAATTCCTAAATCTTCTAGAAGTTGCTTTTCCAGATGTTCATTTGATCTACATTAAAAAGTTGCAGCTCAGTCAGTTACCTGTAATCCTAGCTACTAGTAGGCTGAATCTAAGGATCACAGTTTGAAGCCAGCCTGGGCAAGCCCATGAGACTGTTACCTCCAGTTAACCACCAGAAAACCAGAAGTAGAGCTGTGGCTCAAAACCACAGAAAAGCTAAGGGACAGTACCAGGACCCAAGTTCAAGTCCCATGACTGACAAAGTTTCAGCCCAGTTTTTTTCTATTCTATAAAACGCACTTTATTTAGAATTCTGTGTTCCCAGGGTCAGATTAAATACTCTAATTTTAAAACTATGGTAATGTTGTTGTCAGTGAATTGATTCAAATCTCTTCTTAGAGCTTTGAATGGGTGTGTGTAGAGGTTTCTGGTGCTGGGGATTTGAACTCAGCTCTGTGTATAGTATCTTAGGCAAGCTCTCTAATACAGAGCTATACCCTACTCCAGATTTTTAAGTTTGTAGTTGAAGGTTCAAGCTGAGGTCTTCTGAAGTGGGAGTTGCCCTTGCTGTTGGGGTGCCTCCTGCTTTATCCACACTGAGCACGAACAGGGCTTAACACTGACAAAGCCAGTGGCTACTATCTTGTAAGCCAGATTCTATAGGTGTTCGTGTATCTGTGTAAGATCCTCATGCTAATATCTGTCTGGATAACTGAGTTACTGAGACTGAATTTTCTACCCTGAAGTAAAAAAATCTTGCTTTAGGAACTGTTAATTCAACTAAAATGTTATTTTAGTATCATATAGACAATAGATGTTAGTTGTATGATATTAAGTGCTATAGCTACAGCAGTAGACAAGACAGATCTGCCTTTGAGGCACAACATTCCACAAGTACATGTTCTAAATAAATACTGGAAGAAATGAGAGGTGGGAGGGATAAGATGTTTGGGATGGCAGCAACGAGAAAGAGCTTTGTATTCTAGAAGAATGGAGAGGTCTGCCTGTCTTGAAAGAGAGGCAGGCTGGAAGGAAGGACTGTTCATCCACGTCCATGGAGACCACTTTGAAGATGAAGATGCTGTGAAAGCTTTGGTCAGAAATATCATGGATCCATTTGTAGTATTTTGTCTGAACCAATGTCTGCATTTTCTTTTTAAAGAGGATGGATCAATCCTGAAACAGTTTCTTTCTGAGACGGAGAAGATGTCCCCTGAAGACAGAGCTAAATGCTTTGAAAAGAATGAGGTATGAAGAACTTCCAGAGCATTGCTTTGAAATTACTGTGGAGAGCTTTGTGTTGATTTTTTTCTTTTTCCGCAGGCCATCCAGGCAGCCCATGATGCCGTGGCACAGGAGGGCCAGTGTCGGGTAAATGAAAGTCTACATCTGAGTCTGGTGCTGCCTGTGTTTCCGTTGGAATAGTTGCAGGATTGGATATAAAGTTACCTACTCAGGGCCAAATGATGACAGAAAATGATACTTTGACTAGCTCAGTTCCCCAAAATGTGTCTTCAGAAATTGAATTGGTAGTTAAAATAATGTGTAATTCAAACCAATAGTATTATGTGTAGATGCATATGAGTTTTACAGAGTAATTAATACCTCTGTTCATAATTAGCATCCCACCTTTCAAAGCCATGTGAGGAGAGTAAAATGTAATAACAAGACTCTATTCTAAAAAGATTTAAGTGAGGGCTGGGAATGTGGCCTAGTGGTAGAATGCTCACCTAGTATGCACGAAGCTCTGGGTTTGATTCCTCAGTACCACATACACTGTGGCTCAAGTGGTAGAGTGCTAGCCTTGAGTACAGAGAGGCCCAGGGACAGCACCCAAGTCTTGAGTTCAAGCCCCACAACCAACCAAAAAAAGAGCTTTAAATGTACCATAATGGGGACCCGGGGATGTAGTCCAGTGATTCAGCTTATGCATAACATGCAAGAGGCCCTGGGTCTAGTCCCCAGCACCAGAAATGTAAATAGAACAAACAGAACTTCTTCAAGGAAACTGCCTTAATAACCTCTCTTTAGGTATGACCTTTCCTGAGATAAGCCTGAATTTTTCCTTATCAAGAAAAAACATGACATAGCAGTAACCAAAAAGCTAGGCTATCTTAAGGATTCCAGCATTTCTGCCTTAGAAGGTTTAGACTTGGGCCCTGTTCATAGGAAATTCATGACTATGAGCTGTAATACTTCTTAAGAAATAAGCAAACTGTTTCATTCTAAAGTTTATTTTAATAAGTTCATATAACTCCCATTTTCAAAAATTTCTTGAACTTTTCAGGTAGATGACAAGGTGAATTTTCATTTTATTCTGTTTAACAATGTGGACGGCCATCTCTATGAACTAGGTATGTATCACTCCATTTTGAAACTCAGTATGTTTTCCTGCATTCTTTGATGCAGTATGGTGTATGCTGGTAGTACTTCACTGTTTGAAGCCAGAGAAGGAGAGGCCAGCCAGTGGGCCCTTAACTATCTACAATACCCACAGAACTTAGGCTACTGACCTACTGAATGAATGCCTTTAGTTACGAAGCAGTGAGGACTCCAGGCAGCCACACTTCCTCTTCCTGGCTCTCCATAGCATCTCCTAGGCCATCCTTTCAGACAAGGATCAGTGTCTGGATGACCTTGTTTGTATGAATTTGGATGTTATAATTATTTCTGTTTTATATTAATGGAGAAAGACTCAAGTTGAGACATCACTTATGGATGGACTCATGGGGTACCTGGTAGTCATAGGAGGGCAAGTGAGCTCTCAGAGATTTCTTCTTGCCTTTCCCCAGAGACCAGCTGACTTTTGCTCTGTAGTGCTTCCAAGATTTGGCATGATTGCTTCTATTAAGATCTGGCTTGGATTTGCGTGGTGCCATTAGTTACAGACTGACCATGCCTAGAGTGGATACTTAGGGACTCTTGAGCCTCTGTAGCTTATTTCTTCACAACCAAACCTTCAAGTTTCTTCATATGTTCCTTGATGGGAGTACAGTGGTTTTTGGAAGAATTTACAACTTCCCTTTAGGTTGGCCTGAAAATGCAGGAAATTTGACATGCCCAACTTCTTTGTTGTAGATGGACGAATGCCTTTTCCGGTGGACCATGGCGCTAGTTCCGAGGACTCCTTGCTGCAGGTAATCCTGGGACACCCCTCCCATATTTTCCAGCCACATTGTCTAATGTGCTGACACATTCAGGGCTGCCAGCATCTATTTTCTGGGTTAATAGTCTTTAGGGCTTAAAGATCATTTCAGTAATTCTACCCATCTTGTCTTACAGCAAGTGGCTTTTAAACAGGAGCCTTCAAAGAAGCCCTGAATAATGTGTTTTATGTGTTCAGTCCACAGTTAGAATTAGCTGGAAACCATTGCCTTGTTTCCCTGTGGGATTAAGGTGATCACTGTCGCCCTGTCAGTTTACATTGTTGCGGAAGACTGAGATTAACAGTCCTCCGAGCCTTCCCAATTCTCTTTTAAGATCCTTAGTTTTTGGTCAATCTGATAGGTAGTGCACTAAGGATTCTGGTTAGGTAAATTTCACGTGTTTGTTTCCACATGGCTCTCTGTTGCAGAAGGGAAAAAGAAACTGAAAAACATGACTGACAAGATCCTGGATAGCCATCCTGGTAGAAATGACTACCAAAACCTCTTGATTCTGGATAAGAGGGAGGTTCACTATAGACCGTTTCAACCTAAAGATGAGTCTAGAATAGAATCAATTTGCTTGTATAGAGGAACATTTCTTAATTATACCATTCAGTTCTCTTGAGATTTGAGAGAAAGAGTGGTTTAGTTTACTTGCAAAAAAAATGAGGCAGAGGCAAAAACCCAGAAGCACTTGGTGGAAATAGAAGGGAGTCAGCTTGTGCAGGAAACAGGTGATGTGCTGTCTAGTGACACTTGTTTTCTCTTGTCTTCATCCCTGGTTCTCAAGGTTAGTGAGGGATTTGCAGTTGGGTTAGGGTAAACTGAACATGACCAGGTCTTGGAAGTGGTTTCCCTTTGAAATATGCATTCCTAGCTGGTTTTTGTTTGGATATTAACATCATTCCTTCTTTTCAGGATGCTGCTAAGGTCTGCAGAGAATTCACTGAGCGTGAGCAAGGAGAGGTTCGCTTTTCCGCTGTGGCCCTCTGCAAGGCAGCCTAAGCTCTGTTGGAAGGGCCTGGCTGTTCTGTCCCATAGCCTGAGCGCACATTCCTGCCCAAGCAGCCTACTGTGCTTCAGTCCTTGTAAACTCAGCTGTCACCTTCTTTCATGCTCCCTTACACCCCAGCACTAGCAGAGCTCTCCTGTCCTGAGCCAAGTTGGTGTGGGCTTCAGCTGTGATTGTTTCCCCCCCCTGTGTGTCTGTACTCTAGCACCTAAAGCTGTCAATGGCTACTTTGGGTTATGTGTAGTTAAAGCCTTGGATGTGGTTTGTTTGTCCTTAAAAGGAATAAAAGACTTTTCTGCTCATAAGAGATAAGCTTAAACTCTTCATTTTCTCTTAGCCTCCTCCCTACTTTATCCCAAATTGTTGGGGTTTGGACTCAGGGCTGTGTGTTTACTAGGCAAAGCTGGCTACCACTGGAGCCATTCCTCCCCATTCCTTTTTTTGGGGGGGAGGATTTGGTTGTGGGGCCTGAATTCTGGGCTTGGGCACTGTCTCTCAGCTCTTCAGTTCAAGGCTAGCACTCTACCACTTGAGCCACAGCACCATTTCCGGCTTTTTTCATTTTGCTTATGTGGTGCTGAAGAATCGAACCCAGGGCCTCAGGCATGCAAGGCAAGCGCTCCACCACTGAGCCACCTTCCCAGCCCCTCCCCCCTCCTTTTTTTTTGTATTGGTTATGTTTTATTTTATTTTTTTGTCAGTTGTGAGACTTGAACTCAGGGCCAAAGCACTGTCCTTGAGCTTTTTCACTCAAGACTAGTGTTCTACCACTTTAAGCCATCACTTACAGTTTTCTGGTGGTTAATTGCAGATAAGGTAGACTTTCCTGCCTGGGCTGACTTCAAACTGTGATCCTCAGATCTCTGCCTCCTGAGTAGCTAGGATTATAGGTGTGAGCCACTGGCACCCAGCTTGCATTGGTTACTTTTGAGATAATTTTACTTCTTGCCCAGGCATGTGACTGGACTGAGATCCTCCTATTTTACACTTTCCTCTATTGTAGCTGGAATAACAGGTACAAGTCACCACATCCAGCTTCTTCTATCCATTGAGATAGTCTTGCATACTCTTTTGCCAGGATTGGCCTGGAACTGCAATCCTGATAGTCCTGCACTACTGGCTCATTGTTTTGACAGCAGTATATAAATATGTATACTGTACACACCAGTTTAACATACAAAAATCTAGAGACACTGACTATAGAAACTAATTTTTAAATATTAGGCAAGTTTAAGAACAATTTTAAGCTCATAGAAAAATTGACATTCTAGTTGTAAGCCCAGAGTTCTCCTGTTTCCACAAATGACTCAGTTTTCTGCTTCTGTGTTAGTATGGTATGTTTGTTATAATTCACGAACTAATAATACCCTAGCAGAGCTGTCAACTAAAGACTAGCTTATTTCTTACTGAATATCGTCTTCATTCTAAGAGCCCATCATGTTTAGCTGGCATCTACCTGCTTTTGAAAGTTGTATCTATTTCTCCAACTTGTTTTTGATGACCCTGACATTGAGGAGTACGGGGCAGATGTTCAATTGATATTTGTTTAATGTCTTTTTTTTTTTTAATGTAGGATCTGACTTTGTAATCCAGGCTGATCTCAATGCACAATCTTCCTGCCTCGGCCTCCAAAGTGCTAGGATTACAGATGTGTTTCCACCACACTATGTCAGATGTACTGGTACTTAGACTAGGGCAATGGGTTTTACCCAGGAAAAGTGGCATTTTTATTATGCATATAATATATACTACAACAGCATGATTCATTACTTTTAGTATTGACCTCTATCATCTCCCTGAGGGTGCTGCTAGCCAGGTTTCTCCATGGCAGAGTTGCTATGCTGCCTCTCATTGCTGTTCACCTGGAGGGAAAGTCCTGTAGAGTGTCTATGCAGTGTACTTGGAATTCTTTGTGTGTGTCTTTGTGTGTGTTTGTGTGTGTGTGTTGGCCTTTTTATTCTCAGACCAGCCTGGACCACACTTTGTATTTATGCTTCCTATCATAGGTAGGAATAACAGATGTGTACAGCTTTTTCTGTTGAAATGGAGTCATGTGAACTTTTTTAAGCTGGCCTGTAATCATGATCCTCTCAATTTATACTTCCTGAGGATTATAGGGGTGAGCCACTTAATGTATCACATTTTCTTCTGTTTACAACTTGTGTTTTTTGTTGGCTGGTCCTGGTGGAATGCTCTTTGCTTGGCTTTCTTCTTAAGGCTACCACTCAAGCCATACCTCCCCTTCTGGCTCTGCTGGTCAGAGATAAGAGTCTCAGGGACTTTTCTACCTTGCTGGCTTTGAAACTTTATCCTCAGATCTCAGCTTCCTGAGTAGCTAGGATTATGGCATGAGCCACCAGTGTCTGTCTTAGTTTCAACTTTTAAGGGCTGGCCAATCTAGGATCTTCAGAAGAAAGTGATCATGTCTACATCCTACTACTGTAAGCATATGATTTAAGTGATCCTGGTTGCTTGTACTTGAAGTTAGAGGGACTCATTTTAAAGTTTAACTTGGCGCATTACTTATGATCACTTGGGATGATTTAGGATAAGGGAAACAAAATAAGATTCCTTCCTGTTATAGGAGCTGGTAGATTGTTTTTAATTCCAGAAGTACAATGACATTCTTTTTTTTTTTGTCAGTCGTGGGTCTTGAACTCTCAGCCTGGGTGCTGTCCCTCAGCTCTTCAGCTCAAGACTAGCACTCTATCACTTGAGCCACAGCACCACTTCCAGTTTTCTGGTGGTTAATTGGAGATGAGAGTCTCATGGACTTTCTTGCCCAGGCTGGCTTTGAACCACGATCCTCAGATCCCAGCCTCCTGAGTAGCTAGGATTACAGGCGTTAGCCACTGGCGCCCAGCACAAATGACATTCTTAAACGCAGCTCTACGACTATGTAACTGACTTCAACTATAACATGCTTTATTTAGCATTGGTCACATCATGGAAAGTTATTCCATAGCTAACATGGGGATCATTGCAACCCCAGAGATGCAGAAGAATTCCATTTTTACTGAGGAGATGGAGGTGAGGCTCTATGCTGAAATTCTCATCCCAAATCAATAGGTGAACCAGGGCCTTCAATCTGGTTTAGGAATCACAAAGGGCTATTGAATTTACCTTTCACCTGTTTCTATCTCAGGACATTTGGACAAAGACATGACAGTCTATCATATGTTAAAATAGATAGTGGGGAATTGGGGATTTAGCTCAGTGGTAGAACAAAGCACAAAGCCTTGGGTTTGATCCTCAGCACCAAAACAGTAAAAAGTTAAGTCCATGTTTGGTGGTACAGGCCTATAATCATAGCACTCAGAAAGCTGATGCAAGACAGTCACAATACCAGCCTAGACTACAGAGTGAGTCTCAGGCTAGCCTGAGCAAGTGAGACTCTGTCTCAAAGAAGAAAAAGTAGAGACTAAATACGCTTTGGAAGGGCTTGGGCTCCAAAAGTCCATGTAATGCCACCCTCTATCTTCCACACTGCTGTTCTGAACCCTCAACCACTACATTCTGCCTGCTTTGAATTCCATGTGAAAACAGATCCCCAAGGACTACGGGACTCTGCATGCTCCTTGAGTAACTATCTCAATTGGATGTTAGCTGTTAAAGGGGATTGGGGGTCAGATGTGGTGGTGTGTTCCTCTAGTCTCAGTTGCTCTGGAGGCTGAGGCAGGATGGTCACCTGAGCTCAGGAGTTTAGGGAGAAAGGATTGAGAAATGTGTGCATGTGTGTTTGAACCTTTATGAAGAAGAGAGAAAGAGAAGCAGAGAAGTCTCAGCAGAGGACTTAGAACTGATAATGTTCCACCCTATGACAAAATAACAGTTTTGGGACAATCCAAGACACTTAATGGTTTCCCAGAGTATGCAGAAGTTCATCCCTTTAAACTGACCCCAAATCAGGTTGTATATTCATACATCTTCCCTTTGGGAAATCAGATGATTTCCATAGTGTTAATCATCGTCTTTAAAGGAGGCCTGAAGGAATTCATGTCACACATTAGCATGTTATATTTGTGGGAATTAATGAGCTAGTTGGTGTATTATTATTAACCAAAGTCTATATATTATACAGTATTTCTTTAGTTTTCCCTAATGTCCTTTTTCTGTTCTACAACCCACCCAGGGCTCCACATAACATTTGATTGTCTCCCTTCCCTCTCCTTAACTACGTACTAAGCCTAATTTTGTTGTTCAGGTGCCATTTTGGCTTTGTCTCCAGAAGATTCTGCTTGCCCTTAGTCTCCTGAGGACCCTATCCAGGCAGCATGCTCTGGCTGAGACCTGGGCTGTGCCTAAGCTCTACCCTTAAACCACTGGGGTCTTGTGGCCAACTGAACCCTGAAGTCTTGATTTCCTCATTCAGAGCAAGGACAAAATTTGCTTCATAGGCTTGTGGTGAGAAGGCCATGTGAATACTCGTGAACTTCCTGGGGATGCTCTTGGAATATACTAAATGCTATTGTATTGGGTTAGGAATTAGCTCAGCAGCAGAGGGCTTGCCCCATATGGATGAAGTGGGAGATTGAATTCCTAGAATGGCAAAATAGCAGTAATTGTCATTGTCTTAGGGTCACTGCTTTATCACCACCTCTCTTCTCTGTGTCCCTCTCTTTTCTTCATCCTTAATCCTAAAGCACAAAGTGTCCTTTCTGTTTAATGCCAAACCAGGCTTCCTTTCCTTAGGATTAAAAAAAAAATCCTTGTTTTCACTGTATTTGTTTTTGGTACCTTGCATCTTGTATATACATTTATCTAATTTGGGGAGGGGAAGGGGAAATAACAAAATGCTAAAACAAGGATATAGGATGACCCATTGCAACAAGGATACTCAGAAGACACTATGTTGGAAATGAACCTTATAACTTTGGGTTACGGGGGGTGGGATGGGGAGAGGAGTGGAAGAGGTAGGGGAGGGGAGGGGAGGGGAGGGAAGGATAGTGGGAGAAAAAGGAAGGGGTAACAATGCCTGACAAGAAATATACTCACTACCTTACTGCTGTAACTGTAACTTCTCTGTGCAGCATCGTTACAAGAAAATAAACTTTAAAAAAGTCCTTGAAGCTGTAGCTCCTAGTCCATTAAATGGCTTGTTCTTTAAAGTGCACATTCTTGATTAGGACATGAAGTTTATAAATATATATTTGCTCTTTTAAGGATGCTAGTTCTCTCTCTTCCCCTCCCCCCTCTCTCTTTAGTTATAAAGAAAATAGACTTGCTTTGGCTTGCAGTTCTGGTCCAAAGTCAAGGGGCCACATCTGATGATGGTACTGTTAGTGGCAGAGTCACCAAGGTGAATAGAGGGTGAGAGATAGGGAGTCATGTAATTTTAAAAAATATATTATTGTAAAGATACTGTACAGAGGGGCTACAGTTACATAAGATAATGAGTACATTTCCTATCAAACATTCCCCTCCTTTGTTTTTCCCCTACCATCCCTTCCCTCCCCAACTCCTTAACTCCTTGTTGTAAAGTTGTTATAAAGTTCATTTTCCACACAGTGTCTTGTCCATCTCATTGTTACAATGAGTCAGCCTGTATCCTTGTTTCAGCATTTTGTTATTTCCCTTCCCCTATAATTAAAAATTTTAATAACCTTCTAAGGACAGAAGTTGTTTCAAAAACAGATTTATAAATTTGTTTCAATTAAAATGAAGGTATCCCTAGTAGTTAAAGTAAACAATCTTTAAATGTCTAATATTTGGATGTTTAAATCTAGATTCAGTAGCTTGCACCTGAATTCCCTGTTCATATCCAAACACACTGAATAATGGGAAGGTTTATTCAAACTTATACTTACTATATCCAGTAGAGGGTAGCATAGGAGATGTTATGACAATATAATAGGCAGACAACCAGAAAGTCCTAAGAACAGTTGGTCCCTCTTGAAGCAAGAGGAAGCATGACCACACAGAGCTTCATTTTTGCCTAGTATTTTGGTCTGAATGGGTAGGTCCAGCTATATATTAGCCAAATATTCCACCAGGCATTGCCTAGTGGCCAAACTGTTTTGTAGCCAGGTTCTAGTCATCCTTAAGGTAAATAGAAATAAACAGTCACGATTTCACAAGTCATATTAATGAATGTCCCCTCTGTTGAGGTACTTATCCCAAATAGGTGATAGATTATATACTCAATTGTAAATTTAGTAGAATCTTGCGTTCAAGTTCTTAACATTAGAAATGTTGAATTGTATAACGTTAACTTGCTAGATCTTTAGGAAAATACTTTCCTCAACACCACTTATTTTTTCTTTATTTCCTTTCTCTCCTCTCTTTCTTCCTTCCCTTCTTCCTTCTCTTTCCCATTTCCTTCCTCTACAAACTCTGAAAATATTCTTAGATTTGTTTTCAGAAGAGTCACATCAATGAAATTCAAGTAACTTCCTAGGGTAAGGATTGTAAGGGAAGATACCTGTTTGGTACTTAACTCCGTTTCTGTTGCATTTCTAACCATGGCAGTTTGAAAGGCAAGTTTGGAATGGGGACAGATCTTCAGCTTGAGAGCTTTAACACAGTTGCCATTTTTAATGCAGTTTTTTCATCACAACAATGTTTTTCTCTTTTAGCACCTTTTTGATGCTAATACATTAGATATTCTTGTTTAATGGGTACTTTTATATGAAAGAAGTTATGAAGTAAGGATTAGAATTGGTAAAAGACAAACTTGGGAAGAAGCAGGATTTTTATTCTTGACTCAGAAACTGAAGTATCTTTAAGTGTGACAAGATCTTTTTTTAATGCTTAAATCTTCTCTCCTTTTATTATTTTTATTAACATGTCAGGTGCATATTCATGGGGTATAATAGGCTATTTGATATACATACACCTTGTACAATTAAATCAGGGACCTGGGATTTACAAAACAACAACAGCAGCAACAAAAACAACCCTAAAGCAAAAATCTTTCAGGGTAGGTTGAGAAAAGCACGCGCAAGGCTCTCATCTACATGAATGCCCACAGGGACCTCGGAAAGCTGGCTCCAAAGCCCACATTCCTCTCGTGGGAGACTTCTGGCAAAGCCTAGGCCCTGAGCTCTAAATGCCAATGTAACCCACACCCATGATTTCAACAGCAACATACCTGGCCAAAAATTTCCCCAGCAGCCCTTCCTTGTTGGTACCTCTGCCTCTAAGGAGCACTTAGCTAGGCTGGAGAACATTTCCTAGAACATTTTTGCTGAACACAATTCCAAAATGGCCACTGAGATTCCCCAGCCCCTGACACATAGGCACAGACTTTCAGGTAATGCAGATACTGCTTTGAACAGATTGTGCAGGTGTGGTTTTGATCCCAAAGAAGTTGACATAAGACAGGAAGATTATCCTTGGTTGATCTTACCCAGTTCATGAAGGACTCTATCATCCTGGTAAAGGAACATGGCAGCCTCCAAGGCTAAAGGCTGAGTCTCAGCAAGTTCTCCTACAAGGAAATGAAATTAGCCAATAAGCTTTATGAGCCTGGAAGCTGATTTTTTTCCCCCCAGAATTGCTAGAAAGGAGTATGGTCCAGCCAATTTAACTTCAGCCTGGAAGACCTGAGGAAGAGCCCAGTCATGCCAAGCTGGCCTTGTGACTCTGAATTATGTGCCTAATAAATGTGTCTAGCAATATAAAGCTCATGCATAGTCTAATGCAACATGCCCACGAAGGCACGGGTCATCTCCCTGCTATCCTTTCTAAACTACTGATCACTGTCCCTTCCAGTGATCTTTTAGCTGGACCAGGAAGAAGTCATATTGATTTTCCTGTTCCTTGCGCACTCTTCCTTAGTGACAGGGTGCAAAGAACACACTGACATTCCAGAATTTGATCACTTTTCTGGATTCTAGATCTTCCCCGAGAAGGTGGGAGGCCATGCAGGTTCTCTAGCTCAGCCCAAAGCTGCTATCTGGCTCAAGAACCTTCCAGATCTTCTGTTCATGCTTCCCATCATGATCCACCAGACTGGTGACACAAACAAAGTGAGGTGGAACCTTAGTCATGCACTGCAGTCTGCACATTTTGCTCATCCTTGCAGATGGCTACCTACGTCCTGAATGGGATGAAGAAATAGTCTTCATAAACATGGGACAGAAACTTATTTTTTCCTTTCCTTCCTTTCTTTTTTCCTTTTCTTTCTCTTTTTGATAAGGGGCTTGAACTCAGGGTCTGAGAGGTGCTGGTCCCAAGCTTATTTGCTCAAGGCTAGCACTCTATTACTTGAGTCACACCTCCACTTCTAGCTTTTTGGCACTTAATTGGAGATGAGAATCTCATGGACTTTCTTGCCCAGCCTGGCTTCAGCCTCCTGAGTAGCTATGATTACAAGCGTGAGCTACCAGCACCCAGCTACCTCTTCACTTTTTGTGTGTGGTAAGAAATTCTAGGCCCTCAGGTCTGCTTTTTTCTGGGCTATTTTTTTTCTGAATTGATCCTTTCATTAGACATTGGGCTCAGAAATGCCACTAACAGAACCTCTTTAGTCTAGATGGTTCTCTTTTTCTTTTATTTTGAAAATATGAAAGGCACATTTGGAGGGCCTGTGACAATTATTATTTTAACACTCAAGGCCCTTAAATTTGTCTTTGAAATGAAGAACACTTGATTCAGAAACCAGACCTGTTCTAACCCTGTGTCTGTTTCCAAGAGAGGCTTTAGAACCATGGCCATCCTCATAAAGGTACTTACATGATGGTATCGCGGTCATGAATTTGCAATTATTTGTGCACATGGGCATAGTTCAAGGTCAGTGGGCTTTCTTCTAATAACTTTTTGAGTCATGTCTGTGTTCTCCTTTCCTTTTTAAATCAAACTTTAAATTCACATCATGTATTTCATATTAATTTTCTCCTAGTCTTCCCCTAATATTACCTGTATTAATTATTTAATTAATGTAGTGCTGGGGTTTGAATTCGAGGCCTTGTGATTACTAGACAGTCTACTACTTGAGCCATGGGCCCTTCCATTTTTAATGGCTTTGTGGAAGTAAACTCATACCATAAAATTTACTCAACAGAAGCACATAATTTATTAATTTCTAATGTACCATCATGTCAGGCTTGTTTCTTTAAAAATTATCTTTTAAGTAGTTGTATAATAAAGGGGTTTTTATTCAGCATGTCAGTTGAGTAATATGCATCCATCATTTCCCAACCTCACCCACCCCCTCAAGTTACCTGCTTCCATTTTCAAATATGTATATTGAAAATCATGCATCAGCCCTCCCCCTTTGGCTGTCACCTACTTAGATAACATGTGCGGACACATGTTATCTAGTAGTTGTTTTGTTAAAAAGCAAGTTAGTTGTTTGTAGGACCATTGGGCACCACTGGACTCCTCCCCTACATATGTCATACCTTAGTTCATTTGTTTGTATTTGTATTTGTATGACCCTATATGTTTTCAGATGTTTATAATTTAGATCTAACTTCCAGAAATAAGTGAAAACATGTGTTTGTTGTCTCTCTGAGCCTGACTTTCTATTCTCCAATAATAGCACAGGTAAATTACTGATACTGGTCTCCAGGGCTGGAGTGGTACAGCCTGATCCATTTCTCCAAGATGGAGATAGGCAAGCAAGAGCACAGGGATGCTGTGACTCAGTGGTTCACACAGTCTGGCAAGGACTGGCTCCTCTGGAAGGAGAGAGATGGGGCCTCTACCATCTGCAGGGGGCTGAGGAAAGCCTGGGCATCAAGAACTGTGGATGTAAGCCAGACAGGTGAAGTAGAGAGGTACAAGGAAGAAAGCAGGTGTGCTTTTCTGGTTGAAAACCAGGCAGCAGGATAGGGCTGCCACTGTGGAGCGTAGTGGTGAGGTCACTGGGGAGACAGACAGGGGCCAGATCATGAGGGTTTCAGAGCCCAAGCCCAGGAATTACAGTTCTGTCTCTTGGGCAGAGGGGAGTCATGGGTAGGTTTTAAGGAAAAGAATGAGCCAATTTACTTTAAAAGGTGGCCTGCCTCCCCCACTAGCCTTTTCTCTATCAGGGGCAACTTGGAATCAAAATGATTTAACAAGAACTGGCGCCACTGCCCTTTACAGCTCGCATTCACAGCTGGTGGCTTTTACAGTAATGCAAGCCAGGCTCAAGCAGGGCAGGAAAGAAGGAAATCTCCTTAATCCAGTAATGGCAGGGTCTATAGTGCTCCTAAAAGGACAGTGCCAGTGATCTTTGCTTTTGTCTGCTGGTTCCCTGCCACAAAACAGGAAACAGAATTTCCTGGACTTTTATTGATAGCCCCCAGCACCAATGAGCATGTGCCTGGAGCTTAATGAACACTCAAGAATATCTATCGATTCATTATTTTATAGTTCTGGAAATTGAACCAAGGGTCTTGTGCATGCCAGGCAATTGCTCTAACACTACATCCCTAGCTCAGGAAATGTTTTTAAATTTGTTTTTTTAAATGAGAAAGGACATAATTCATGTTAAATAGGAATATTCTTTCTACTGTATGGCAGTGTGTCATGTTGACTGTGTGATAGTGACATGTCCCTACCTATTAGGTGCCCATAGAAATCATGCCTAAAGCCAGGCGCTGGTGGCTCTCGCTTATAATCCTAGTTACTCAGGAGACTAAGAGCTGAGGATTTTGGTTTGATGCCAGCCAGGCAGGAAAGTCCATGAGACTCTTATCTCCAATTAACCACCAGTAAACCACAAGTGGTGCTGCAGCTTAAAGTGGTAGACTATACTAGCCTTGAGTGAAAAAGCTCAGGGACAGAGCCCGGCTCTGACAACTGACAAAAAAAAAAAAAAAACAAAAACAACAATATGTCTAACTTATTTTGTAGGAAGACTGAAGGCAAACTGTGTTCCTTAGCTTTGTGTCACTGTGACAAATAAGTGATGTAGAAAGAAGAAGAGTTTTGTTTTGGCTCACTGTTTTGGATGTTTCAATTGCTTGGCTGAGCTTTGGGGCCTGTAGCAAGGTAGTATATTGTGGTGGGAGCACCTGGGAAAAGAGAGCTATTCACCAGGAAGGAGAGAGAACATAAAAAGACAAGATCCCAGTATCTCCTTTAAGGGTATGTTTCCAATGACCTAACTTCTTCCCATTCGGTTCCACCTCATAAAATTTCCATCACCTGCCCAAAGTGCCACAGCTTGGGCCTAACCCTTTAACATATGTACCTTTGAGGGACACTTATCTAAACCATAGCACAATACCTGCATCCACCCTAGTTCTTGGATTTGAAGCCCCCTAGTATCCAATACCAGACCCAGGTTAGCCCTGAGAATAAGACCCTTCTGGTCACCTAGCCTTATAGCAAGTTTTCAGTGAATACTTACTCACTGAGCAGAGGCTTAATTAGCATGTGGTTTGTCCAAAACATTGACCAACGTTGCAAAATGGGGAAAGAGACTAAGAGCTGAAACTCAAGATGAGGGTTGTATCTTCTGAGTGGAGCCACCAGCCTAAGGGATTTGAAATGTGTCTTAAAGGGAGAAAAACACATTTGGGAAAGAAGAATTATTCCTGGGAGACCTTATCTTCTAAAGATATTAGGAACTCCATGGCACATCCTTGGAGGGGTTTGCTGTGAGAAAGGGTCTGAGGAACAGATATGTAGTCTGCCCTCAGTATCTGCAGGGCCCCCTATAGATACTTGTTTCTTCTATAAAGTGATGGGGTATAACCAAAGGAAATGTTATGCAAGTTGTTGTTACACACACACACACACACACACACACACACACACACACACACATATGTGTGTGTATATATATAAGCTATATATAAACTATATATATATATATATATAGTTTAAGAAATACGAACAAGTTTGTACTACATACTTTGTACAGATGTAATTTTCTGGACTTAAAAAATTGTGATTATAAAGGTAATGTACAGAGGGTTTACAGTTACATAAGTCAGATAACGAGTACATTTCTTTTTGAACAATGTCATCCCTTCCCTCAGTCTCTTTCCCAGTTTTTCCCTTCCATCCCCACCTACAAGTTGTATAGTTCATTTTCAACATAGTGTCTAGAGAGTACCACTGCTTCATTTATTCACCCTTATCCCTTCATTTCTGTGCCCCTCATTCCCCTTCCAAAGACAGATAAACAAGACAAAAAGAAAAGAAAAACACTAACAAAAACCTCTTATTTCCATTGCCTGGAGTTTATTTAGATAATAAGAATATTGATAATTATTACTGTTTTAATTATAGTTAGTAATAATGATTTTTTTTGTTGGTCATGGGGCTTGAATTTGGGGCCTGAGCACTGTCCCTGAGCTCTTATTGCTCAAGGATAACATTCTACCACTTTGAGCTATAGTGCTATTTTGTTTTCTGGTGGTTAACTGGAGATGAGTCTCATGAACTTTCCTGCCCAGCTGGCCTTGAACTGCCATCCTCCTGAGTAGTTAGGTTTACAGGTGTGAGCCACCAGCACCCAGCGATAAATATTAGTTTATATGCACATAAGCATTGTGTCCTTGTGTTTCTCTCTTAAGAATATCCTCCAGAGCTTCAGTGGCGCAATCAGTTAGCTCGTGGTACTTATAAGAATATCCTCCTTTGGCTTCATTGTGTTAATGTCTAGAGTCCTGTATAATTTATCATGTCGCTGTGTATTTTAGATTTAGTTTCTGCATATGAGAGAAAATACCTGCAATTGGTGTCTCTGATCTTGGCTATCCGCCCAACATGATGTATTCTAGGTCTCTGGACTGTTTTGAATCCTAGGTTCATTGATGCTGAAGAAGAGGAATCTGTTCACAGAGGACTTTACATCCACAGAATGCGGCTTTGCATTCAAATCCTTCTCCTTTTGAGGCTATGCTTTGAAGAAATGTAGAGCTGTCACACCCCATCGGCTGTTGGGAACTTTTTTCAAGTGAGTCTCAAATTCCATGCTAGTCTGCTCAGTCAGTTAGGCCTCAGTTCCTGACCAGTGCTGGCCTGTTGGTATTTGTGTTTCACCCATGTATATTGGATTTAAAAGAATGGTATTACCCAAAGAGCTCTATCGTTCACTGGTGCTTGCGTCGCTCTTCACCCACCATAAGCAGGATGACAACTATGTCTAATACTCACTTCCTTGGAAATCTCCCCCTTTACCACATGGCCACTGTGGTAGGTATTATTTCTTATGTGAATCCACCTTCTGATATAAACTGGGCTGGGTTTCTACCTTGAACTTATTGTATGGAGAAAGCCCATGTACAGTGATAAGTAGAAAAGCCAGAATAGTGGCTAAGAAGAAAGACTGAAGAGAGCAATGACTAGTTTTAGAAACCTGGTTCCGGGGTTTTTTGGGCTCAAGAATGGTTGAGTCTTTCTAGCTCTCCTTTAGTAACTCCCATAAACCAACAAATCCTGATTTCCAATCAAGTTTTTTACTTATTTCTATTGCTTAAAACCAAACAGATATAATGTCAAGAATAATTGATGGCTACCTGCAGGGAATATTCTTTTTCTGAAGCAGACTGAATAATTTGCCTCTCTATATTCTGTTGGTTGGCTGAGTTAATCTCTTCATTAGAATTTACTGTAGGAGATAGAATAGGAGAACCAAGTTCAATAAACACTTGATTATTCCCCCCTTCAGTACAAAGAGATATCATTACTTACACTTAATGGTGTGCTTTTAAAATAATCTTTCTAAAACTGTGGACTAACTTTAAGTTCATTTGAATTAGAAGCATACATTGAACATCTACTCTACTTAAGCGCTGATCAGGTAGGGATAGAAGATCCAGTTCCTTCCCCATGTTCATGGTCTCGGGTAGCGTAGACTTTTAAGTTTTCAGCTGCATGATTGCCTGGGAATTTGCTAGATATGCAATCAGGAACACAGGGTGAAGCCCGGCCTCTGTTTTAACAAGTCCATTTAGTGATTCTGATGTAGATAAATTTGAGAACTAATCTGGACATCTCTCTCTCTCTCTCTCTCTCTCTATCTATACACACATATTTATAGTACTTGCTCATCTAATCTCACCGAATGCCATAGTTTGCAAACTACATTACATCTTAGCTTCACTCCTGACTTCAGTGATTGCAAATAAAAATCATTTTGAGTTTGCTGAACAAAAAAACGAAGTGTAGGAAGCCTGGGAAAAATCAGTGCCCAGGACCAACAATAAAGTTAGGGTGTGCTCCTGGCCCCTTTGAGGTGGCTCCAATTTATCATAGCAGATAAGACAGCACATGGGAATAATTTGGAAGGATTCTGTCCCTGTAGACTGGACTCCATCTGGCACCACCTCACTCAAACCCAATCTGTTGTAGGGGGTCTGTGCCAGGGGGGTGTCTGGGAAAAGCCAGCAATTGGGTCCTCAAGCCACATCAGAAAGCAAGATCTCTTTTTCCTCTAATAACAATTACCACTTGTCAGGCTGGGAAGGTGGCTCAGTGATAGAGCGCTTGCCTTGCATGCATGAGGCCCTGGGTTCAATTCCTCAGCACTACATAAGCAAAAAGAAAAAAAGCTGGAAGTGGCACTGTGGCTCAAGTGGTAGAGCGCTAGCCTTGAGGTGAAGAGCTGAGGGACAGTGCCCAGGCCCAGAATTCAGGCCCCACGACCGGACCCCCCCAAAAAAAGAATTCTCCCACCCTCAGAAGTTCTGACATTGGCTGTTTTTGGGGAGTGGGTGGGTACTGATCTTGGGGCTTGAACTCAGGGCCTGAGCATTGTCCCTGAACTTTTGTTCTTAAAGCTAGCACTGTACCACTTGACCTACAACTCCAAATCCATTTTCTGCAGGTGGATAGTTAATTGGAGATAAGATTTTTACCAACTTTTCCTACCCAGGCAGTTTTGAACCGTGATCCTCAGATCTCAGCCTTATGACGAGCTAGGATTACAGGTGTGAGCCATCAGTAAGAAGCGACATTGACTTTTTGAAGAATGTCTCCTAGCTGCCTTCTCTCACAGAACTTAGAATTCGTTTTTCTGTCCTTTCTTAAATTTCAGCTTCCCATTATTCAGACCAATTAAACAAATATGAGGAGAGTAACTACCTCATTCTGTCATGACAGAATGATATAAGAAATGAGACTTGGTGCTTGCCTTCAAGAAGGCTGGGTGGCTGACGTCTATAACCCCAGCTACCCAGGAGACAGAGTGGAATGATGGTGGTATAAGGCTAGCCTGGGCAAAAAGTTAGTGAGATTCCATATCAACCAAAAATAACTATGGTGATGTGCATCTGTCACCCCAGCTACGTGGGAGGACATAGGTAGGAGGACTGCCATCTGAGGCTGGCCTGGGCAAGATTGCAAGACTGTATCTGAAAAATAATCTAAAGCAAAAAGGAATGGGGTCATAGTAGAGTACCTATGTAGCAAGTATGAAGCCTTAAGTTCAAATCCATTCACTGCTTCCCCCTCCAAAAAAGAAAAGATACTCCACAGTCAAGTATTGTTTGAGGGCATGAATTATATGAAACTAGGATCTGAGGAGTCAAAAGTGAGTATCAGATGCCCCCTCCGCGGAAGGAGCTTACTATCATCTGCAGGAGAGACAGGCGCACACCAAACATGATAGAGCTATGACGGAAGAAGAAAGCCAAAGGACAAGGGGCTACAACTACCTGAAGGAGCAGAGGGACTGGAAGGAGACGCTGCTTTGTATGAAAACCCAGATAAGAGTCATAGGCAGAGTGCTGGAGAAGATGGGAGCCTAGAGGGTGGGAGCAGCTGGGGTCCCCTTCTCCTCCCCAGCTGTGAGGAGCATTGCTGGTAACAGCCCACAGCTGCTCCACCCTTGGCCTTGACCAAAGGGGACCAGAGAGGATACAGCCCACTCCATGACCGATCGGCACAGTGTACTACAGGCCAGCTCTTTGCCTCCAGGCCCAGTGGACTCCGTGGTCAGCCTGTCTCCAGGTGAGGCAGGTGTGTTCTTGTTTAGCTGGTTCCTCTGTGCAATACCGCTTCCCCTTGCTGCCCTTCTCTGGGAAGCACTCAGCCTCTTCATCTAAGAGACCCAGCTAAGAAGAAAGGAGAGGAAATAGTCAAACAGGTGTTGGCATTTCTAATGGGCTCTACTCCCTCGGGCTTTCTTCGCCACATTTTCTTTCTTAGTTTCGGTTTACATTTTCTTCCTACTATTGATCTTCCCTCTATTAAACTAGGCTTCCTTTTTAAAGATTTTTTTTTCTGCACAACTAGACAGATTTTTGGGGGGGTCAGTCATGGGGCTTGAACTCACGGCCTGGATGCTGTCCCTGAGCTTTTTCCACTTAAGGCTAGTGCTCTACCATTTAGAGCCACAGTGCCACTTTTGGTTTTCTGGTAGTTAACTGGAGATAAGAGTCTCAGGGACTTTCCTACCCAGGTTGGCTTTGAACAATCCTCAGATCTCAGCCTCCTGAGTAGCTCAGATTACAGGAGTGAACCATTGGCACCCAGCTAGACAGATGAACTGAAGAATATTTAGATTATCCTTTCTGTGAGCCTGAGTGGAACTACCTGCCAAAGTTTCAGTCTTTACATAAGAGAAGCCAACAGCTAAGTTCAATCCCCCTACAGACATTGACCTCATTCCTTTGAAAGTAGTTGCTGTTCTAGGGACAAAGAACATGGGTGTGAGTGACCTGGCGCAGTAGACCAGTCATTTTTATCCTTCAGAATTCATTCACCCTCTGGCACATGGTCTGATTCAGTTTTTTCCCCCTAACCCTTAACCCAGGCTCTGTGGGGGAGGGGGAAGGGGCAGGGAGCTACATTCCTGGTTAGAGGAGAGCCCACCATGTAGATATGAACTAGTCAAAACATGGTATTCCCAAAGTCATACTTCATTCACAGCCATCCACCTCCAGTCAGGCTGATCAGAGACAACTGGTCTTTGACAATGTTCTTTGATAGCTGGGCACGGTAGTGCATACCTGCAATTCCAGCACTTGAGAAAATCTGGAGTGTGAGACTAGCCTGGGCTATGTAGAATTTGTCTCAAAAAAAATCTTAAAAGGAAATAAAAAATAATGCAGAGGGCTAGTGGGAAAGGTGAGTGAATGAAAAGGGAATAGGGAAAACTATAGTCAGAATACTTGATGTACATATGTGATAAAGGTGGTGGCGGGAGCTATGAAGTGAGAATGGGGAGGGGGAACAATAGACACTGGACAGGTTACATTGCAGCCTCCTTGTGCAACCATCTGAAATCATAATAGTTAATAACAAGTTAGCTTGAGTTCTCTAAGAACATAGCTGTTCATTTCAGGGTTTTTTTGTTTGTTTTATAGCTGTTCATTTCAAAGCTTCCTAAATTTCTTAAAAATCTTCTTAGTGTGAATCAGGTAGCATGAAACTCCAGAAGCTGCTAGAAGCCTTTGCTTGTTGGAGAGACTTTTATTAAGCAGAAAAGAGGAAACAGAGGTAAGAAATACAGTGTATTCTTGATGTCACCTTACTAGCTCATGTGCCTGGTTCTGCTTATCATTTTTGTACCATGAGGTTGGCATGAGCCCACAAATGCTGTTTTATTTCCCCCTCCATTTAATCCAGATGAAGTTGAATCCTTGCCATCAAAGGAGACCCAGCTAAAACAAATGGAATGCTCTCTCTCTCTCTCTTTTTGTAATGAAGCACTTGCTTTACTGTAGTCAGACATCTGCTTTCTGTCTGTGAACCTGCACAGTGGCTATGAAGTGGGCGTTTAATCAGGGCTACCACCTCTTAATTAGAAAGACAAAGTAAAAAAAAAAAGAAAGACAAAATAAAGAGGAGCCAGTGTTGGTGGAAATGAAGGAAGACTGGCCAGGAGAGGTATAAAACTATGGACTCATTTCCCATTCCTGCCACTCAATTCCAAAGCCTTCTATCTCTATATCCTCTTGTTTCTATTGAGTCTTTAGTAGTTTTTTTCTCTGTCTGCCCTTTATGAGCTCTACTCCAGAAACAGAGCTATAAGTTGAGACATCCCTACACAAAGGAAAAGCCCTTTGCAAATATAAAACCCCTGGTTTCCCAGTCCCTGGCCTTGTCCAACCTTAGATAGTTCCCTCCTCTTTCCAGGTACTGGCCAATCCCAGGTAACCATCAACTCATCTATATCTGGACCCTCAGTTCTCAGAGGGACTTGCAGACAGTCTTGCGTCCATCTTCTAGAAGAGAATGTTTAAGTGTAACATGTCCAGAGGTTAAAAGCTGAAATGGCTCCATATGCCATGTTCTTTCTATTTTCTCCAACTAAGCAACTTTCGATTCCCTACATCTAGCCTGGGGAAGATGGGAACTTCTGTAAAGAACATAATTTTATTGTTATTACTAAGGTGTTATAGGTTGGGGGTGTGTTACCATTTCCTAAGTCAGGTATTCAGAACATTTCTTTTTGGACAGTATCACCCCTTCCTTTGATTTTCCCATTTCCCCCTCCTATTCCTGACCACAGGTTGCATAGTTCATTTTCCACATAGTGTCTACTGAATACCATGACTGTGTTTGTTCACCCCTCCTGCCTTCATTTCTTTGTCATTTCATTTCCCCTTTTGCCTTCCCTAAAAAGATTTTTAAAAAATCTCAAAGCAAAAACAAGCAAACACCACCAACACCACCACCAAAAACCTCGATGTTTCCATTTCCTAGAATTCATTTTCATAAATAGTATTTTAAATGTTCAGAGAAGTTATGCCTTTGTTCTTCCTCTAAGATTATCCTCCTTTAATCTGACTGTGTGTGAATGCCTAGAGTTAATGTGTCCAGTTGTATTTCTAGAACTAGCTTCCACATATGAGAGACCACATGCACCGTTTGTCTCTCTGAGCTTGGCTTACCTCACTTAGCTTGATTTGCTCTAGGTCCATCCATTTCCCTGCAAGAAACGTAATATTCTTTCTAATGGATGAATAAAATTCCACTATGTATATAAGTACCACATTTTTTGATTCACTTAGGAAGATGGGAGCTTTTGCACCAGCCACCACCCTTGCATGGAAACTTCTTGATGGTTCTCTGCGGGTTTAAACCTGCACATCCTTTCAGTAATTTAGGTGAATTTCTTGAGCACCTATGGGATGTCACATATAGTTCCAGATCCTGATAATACAACAATGATCCAAGAGGGAAATTCCTAATCCTTAGAGCCTGCCTCCAATGGAAGGCTAGAAAGTGCCCTGTGCCTAAATAATATAGCTTATGTTGGCTGAAATGGTCCTGTGAAGGGAAATGAGCAGGGTAGAGGCAGAGAGTGATGATGTGGGCCTGGAACCTCTTTGAGGAAGGATGTTTGAACAGAGACCTAATTGGAGCATTCAGACTCCTGGAAGAGTGTGTGTGTCCCACTGTGGAGTTACTTAGGTCTGAGTTCTCATCCACTCCACTGTCCTCCACTAGGAGACGCCAGAGGGAAGCCTTATAGAAGAACAAGGGCTGTTGGGAATGCAGGGAGAGAGGAGTTGGCCACAGTTAGGAATTTGCTTAAAAAAAAAATACTAGTCTCCTGATGCTAAGTGAAATGAACTCCAAGACATGGAAACAAGAGGTGTTCCTTTGTTGTTGTTGTGTTTAATGTACTATGTGATTTCTTTTTTGTGTTTTCCCCCCTGTGGTTTATCCCCTGTTGTCACTGTATTTGATTTTGGTATCCTGGGATTGTATATACATTTATCTGAATTAGGGAAGGGAAGGGGGAACAACAAAATGGTGAGACAAAGGACAAAGGGTCAGTGCACCACTGATACAAGACACTATGTTGGAAATGAACTGTACAACTTGGGGGGAGGTTGAGAGGGAGGGAAAGTGGGAGAAAAATGAGGGAGGGGGTTATAAGTTCAACAAGAAATGTACTCTCTACTTAGATATACATCATCTTGAAAAGAATTTTTATAAAAGCAACATAAAAAAGTCTAATCTCTGCTGGGTGTCAGTGACTCACAACTGTAACCCTAGTTACTCAGGAGGCTGAGATCTGAGGATCTGAATTCAAAGCTAGCCCAGGCAGGAAAGTCCCTGAGACTCTTATGTCTACTTAACCACCAGGGAACTGGAAGTGGCACCATGCCTCAAACTGGTAGAGTGCTAGCCTTGAGTGAAAAAAGCTCAGGGACAGTGCCCAGGCCCTTAGCTCAAGCCCCATGACTGACCAAAAAAAAAAAAAAAGCTAATCTCTCTTGGTTCCCCCCTCCTAACCCTGCCCCACCTTGCAGGTACCCATTTCCTAGTACTTATTTTATTGGGCTTTGACTTAGTCTTTCTAAAGAATTATACGAGTTGAGCTCTACATAGCATCTACTATACTACAGTTGATTCATTTATAACTGCTTGCACAGTACCCAGTGTATTTACTTATAAGTTTGTAGCTGCATTCTAGAGGGGTAGATGAATGAAGTGGGGAAAGGTAAAGGATGAACGTAGTCAAGAATTCATTGTAAATACCATAAGATTATGAAAGGTCAGGGAGGGGTGCGTTGGAAGGTGGTGAAAAATGTTGAAGGGTTGACACTGATTATATTATATATATCATACATTGTATACATTATATATAAACTGTTGTGTTAAATGGCAAAAATTCAATATATACCTTAAAAAAGTAAGAAAAGTGAGGGAAGAGGTGGGTTGGGAGGGGTGGTGAGAAGGTGGAAAGGGATGACATTGATCTAGACACTGTGTTCATAAATAGCTTTGTTGAATGGCAACTCCTTTGTACAACTACTTTTTTGTGATACTGGGGCTTGAACGCATGGCTTGAGCTTCTTTTGCTTAAGGCTAGCACTCTTCAATAGCTTTGTTTCCAGTTGGATTTTTTTTAATATTGGTACATACTTTAATGCTTGTAACTTTTAAACTTTAAAAATAATCACAGGCCAACTGACAGACTGAATATGTAGTTGTGAAACAGTTCTGGTAAGTTTGGTTACAAAAATACTATCACATGGTGGGGTGGGGGGAGGAGATGGGAAGGGATGGGAAGGGGAAACCAAGGAGGAGGCAACAATACTTGATAAGAAATGTACTCATTACCTTGCTCAGGCAATTGTAACCCCTCTGTACGGTATTTTCACAATTATCACAGAACAGGAGAAAGAACCAAAATAACATACATATCACACAAATAATTCTGCATGAGCAGCTATTTCCCTCCCTTCTCTTAGTGCCTCAGAAAGACACACTACAGAAAGTGGGATGCACAAAAAGAGAACTTTTGAACAAAAAATTAGTTTGTGGACTTTCGTGTTGGCTTCAGCAATTCCTCCTTACCTTCCCCAAGTGAGATCAACACAGCGAGTATGAGCTGTCAATATGCCTTTAGAGCATATCATTATGTCCTTATTAATGCAGATCATTTCCTAAAATGCTACAAAGATACGTTTAACACACAAATGCCAATATAAATGTCAGTTGGATTTTTTTTTGTAGTTAATTAGAGGTAAGAGTCTCATGGACTTTCCTCTTTAAACTGCAATCCTCAGATCTCAGCCTCCTGTATAGGTAGGACTACAAGCATGAGCCACTAGCTCTGTACACCTACTTCATAATAATAAAAATACTTTTTAAAAAATGCTATTCTCCTAAAACTTTGTAGTAAGCTAGATTGGATCATGAAATGGAAAGGAATAGTGGCAATGCTGATAAACTCTGGAAATGGTCTGTACTTTAATATTTGCCAGGTGCTGATTTTCTTTGTTTTTGGTCAATGCATTATGATTTTAAAAGATTCTCACAAGGCTGAGTGAAAGGCATATAGGAGCACTCATTGTCTGTAAGCTTTTTTGGGAGAATCTAAAGTTATTTCCAAAGAGCAACAAGAATGCTATTTACTAACCTAACTAACCGTACAATATTATATTAAGACCTAACTAAATGGAGAAATGGATAACATTTGGATTTATGGACAGTATTTTTAAAATGTCATTTTTCCCAGAGCTCTACAGATTTTATGTAGTTTCCCGCACACAACCTAGCAGATTTTATGTGTGTCTCTAATGTATGGTTTGGATTATTATGGAAATTCAAAGGACCAAGATAGCCAAAGGTAATCAAAATAATCCTGATTCCTCACCATAAATCAGTCATGATGTAAGAATAGGCAAAGAGATCAGAATGGAATAGAATAGAATCAAACATGCAGAGTCACTAGGCTTACGCCAAAGGGACAAGAAGCACAGATAAATGGACAGCTTCATAAATGGCAAAAATTAGGAAAAATTTTCATTTCTATACTTTGCAATACATAAAAGTCAGTTCCACATGTGACCTACAAAAGCCTTTATGGGAGTATCAAAAGCTCTAGGCCAGCCTGAGCAATTTAGCAAGACCTTGTTTCAAAATGAAAAATAAAAATGACTGGGGGATGCAGCTTGGTGGCTAAGTGCTTGTCTGACATGTGTAAGGTCCCAGGTTCAATCCCCAGTGTCCACAACAACGGCATAGCAAAAAACAACACAGAAAAAGTCTACCTTTAAAAGAAAACAAGAGGGCTGGGAAGGTGGCTCAGTGGTAGAGTGCTTGCCTTGCATGCCTGAGGCCCTGGGTTCGATTCCTCAGCACCACATAAGCAAAAAGAAAAAAAAGCCGGAAGGGTTGCTGTGACTCAAGTGGTATAGAGCTAGCCTTGAACTGAAGAGCTGAGGACCCAAAAACAAAACAAGAATAACCTCCTAACGTGGCGTAGGCAATTCTTTCTCAAAGAGGACCCAGAAAACACAATTTACAAATTTTAAATCACAATTCATCACTCTTAAAAGATAAATCACAATTTTTCACTCTTGATAAACTGGACCACATGCAAATGAAATAGTTCCTTCAATGAATTCATAAAGAGCATAGAAAAAATATATCACAGGAGAAGTGTGTGTTTCATGGATGGAACAATGATCTTCAGAATGCATAACTAACTCCGACAGATCAAGACCATTCAATACTTTCTATACACAGAGCAATGTAGAGACCAGACACAAAAGGACACATACTATAGGATTCCATTTATATGTAGGTCAAGAACAGAGCTGGGTTGGGTTTGCCTATTATGATCCCAGCACTGGGGAGGCTGAGGAAGGAAGATTTCAAGATCCGGGCCACTAGTCCAAGCTGCATAGTAAAGTTTTATCTAAAAAAGGTGGGTGGGGTGGGTGGGGAGAATTGCTGGGCACTGATGGCTCACACCTGCAATTCTAGCTACCCAGGAGGTAGCTAGCGATCTCAAAATCTTGGTTTGAGGCCAGCTCAGGGAAGGAGAGTCCATGAGACTCTTATCTCCAACAAACCACCAAAAAGCCAATAGAGCAGTGGCTCAAGAGGAAGAGCACTAGCCTTGAGCAAAAGAACTCAGGGAGAACACCCAGACCCTAGTTCAAGCCCCAGGACCAACACAAATAAACACAAAAGCCCGCTAAGTCTCGAATTTCCTTCAGATTCAATGATTCAGGGGCTGAGAGGCAGGCTCCTAGCATCTACAGGTGGGAAGATGTCTTGGAAGATTGCAGCCCATCCTGCCAGCGTTGTTGCTAGGAAACCATTATTAGTGTGTGGTTCTGGAATCTTTTCTGGAGAGGGAGCTTTGATGCAGGGAAAGCCATCTGTGTCCAAAGCCCTTGATTTCCTTCCCAATGCCCATCCGCTCACTGTGCTGTGTGAGTTAGTGCTCCTCAGCCTCTCTGAACGCCACCTTGTTGCTTGGCGTGCTCTCGGGTTCCCAGTGAGTCAGCCTGGAAACAAGTGTCCTGTCAGCACCGCTGGCTTGTGACAGATCTTATCTCCTGGGCTTCAGACCCTGCTGTGTGAGTGGAGGCTAAGAGGGGCTGCGAGTCCTGGGGAAGTGGGCAAGTGGTCACCTGTTGACACAGCCGGGAGATGCTCTTGGCTATGGAGCTGCCACTTCATTCATCTGTGATCACAGCTTGGGCACCGGTTGAACCTAGAGACTTCTCATCATGGGGAAAGATACAGGGCAGGAGAAAGTTCTTAAAACAATTTAAGGCAAGTATTGGCTTTCTCACTCATGTAGCATACTATGTATTGATCATCTGTGATCTTATCTGCTACTACCCCTTCCCCTCTCCAGCTGCAAAGACTTCATTACTGTCCCTTGCTCCTTCAGCCTAGAACATTCTTACTCAGGTGTTTGCTTGGTTGACTTTTTCACCTCTTTCAGGTCTTTGCTTAAATCCCACATTCTCAATTAGAATAATCTGGATTGTCCTTTTGAACCAACAATGTTCCCTTCCTTACCCTGCTCTGCCTTCTTTTTCCTGATGTGTTCCCCTCTTACCACGTACCCTGGGGTTTGTTTTCAAGAGTGTCTTCTTGCTTTCCTGCTTTATTTCATTATTGGAGTTTGAACTCAGGGCCTTGTATTTGCTAGGCAAGAGTTCTGCCCTTCATTCATACTTCCAGTCCTTTTATGCTTTTGCTTTTTTTCAAATAGTCTCTCTTTTTGCCTAGGCTTGCTAGGCACTGTGCTCTTACTATTTTCATTTCCCTTGTAACCAGGGTGATAGGTGCACATCACTGTGCCTAGTCTTTTATTGGTTGAGATGAGGTCTTGCAAACTTCTATGCCCAGGCTGGCTTCAAAGAGCAGCCCTCCCACCCAGCCTTCCTACTAGCCAGGGTTACAGGCATTTTCATTTTTTTTTAAAAGAACCTATTAAAATATAATTTCCTCCAATTTGCTGATAATTTATAACACTTTATTGACATCTGTATCTATACTAAAAGGGCTGGTTTATGAACAAAGTGGATTTACATTTATGCCACAAAATGTCTTTTACTTGTAGGACTGTTAACAGAAATGTACTCTAGAGAAAAACACACTGAAAACTAGCATTTGTATGTGGAAACAGTTAAGCACTAGATAGTACTTTCACATTGTCTTATACACAGTTGTTAAAGCACATTGTACAAACATGAAAAATTGCTTTATGAAATTTCATTTAAAATCTGCTACAACAAACATCCTCATATAGTTGTAGGGCATTTAAGGGAAGTCTTAGTAATAAATCAGCAACAGATCAATCACTTTCTATAACTACTCTATGGAGAATACACTATAAGGAGTCTCCATTCAAATAAAGGTGTCAATTATATTGTACATGGCCCAGTGTTTACAAAGTGGAAGAGACCAAATAGGCATTTTCATTTCTGACACGTGGTAATTGTACATTTATATAGGGTCCAGCATAACATTTCAATATGCAATGATCAGAGCAGGTGTCTGGGTTCATTTATTACCTCATACCCCATTTCTATAAGTTGGGAGCATTTAAAATAACCTCTGCTAGTTATCCTGGAATGTTTGATTAATTATCAACTATAGCCATCTTTCTGTGTTACAGAACATCAGAATTTATTCTTCCCATCCAACTACATCTCAGTGCCTGTTGTCCATCCCTAGTCTGTCCATCCCCTCCTCTTTACCACAATTTTATATTTCTCTGAGGCCAACCCTCAAAGAATTGAGAGCAGTAGCGCTTGCAATGTCTTCCAGTTCCATCCACGTTGCTGGCATTAGCACCATGTCATTCTTTTGTGATTGAACCACATCATCATGTGAGGTTTCAGTTCCAATTTTTTTTTTTTGCCAGTTTGAGGCTTGAACTCAGGACTTGGGCACTGTTCCTGAGCTTCTTTTTCTCAAAGCTAGCACTCTAACACTTGAGCCACAGTGCCAACTCCAGCTTTTTCTGTTTATGTGGTACTGAGGAATTGAACCCAGGGCTTCATGCATGCTAGGCAAGCACTCTACCACTAAGCTACATTCCCAGCCCCCAATCAGTTCCCATTCTCCATCAGGACAGAACATTGTTTCATTCAGCATGTATCTCATGTACACATGCACGGTACCAGGTAAATAGCAGACACTGGATAAATATTTGTAGTATCCAACTAGAGAAATAGTTATCTGCTGATCACTGTGATTGCTCAGAAGAAAATAATGGCATTCTATAAGAGATTGGATGTGATACGTTTTGCAGTTGAGGCAGCAACACTTAGTCTGAGACTAGATGATTGAGTGGAGGAAACAGGGAAAGCAGCAGGTTCTTCAAAGATCTCAAACAGGTTTCAGTCACTCAGCTGCTGCTGCTTCTGCTGCTTCCTCCTCCTCTTCCTCCTCCTTCTTGTTGTCATCATCTTCTTCCTCCTCCTTCTCTTCCTCCTCCTCTTCCTCCTCTTCCTCTTCCTCCTCCTCCTCCTCTTCCTTTTCCTCCTCCTCCTCCTCCCCCTCCTCCCCCCCTCCTCCTTGTCTTCTTCATTTTCTTTGTCTTCATTTGCTCCTTCTCCTTTTTGGCGGGCCTAGGCACTGTCCCTGAGCTTCTTTTGTTCAAGGCGAGTACTCTACCACTTGAGCCACAGCACCACTTGCAGCTTTTTTTTGGAGTAGTTTTCATTGGAAATAAGAGTCTCACAGAGTTTTCCTGCCCAGGCTGGCTTCGAACTACGATCCTCAGATCTCAGCCTCCTGAGTAGCTAGGATAACAGGCGTGAGCCACCGCGCCCAGCTCATGCAGCTTCTTATAGTCACTGAGAGTGGGAGCACTGGGAAGAGCTGCTCTTGTCTTTCAAAATCAGTTTCTAACGATCTGTAAGCCCTTTACCTTCTCCCCCACCTCTCCCTCCCAGTCAATGTCAAGATCTGTGCATTAATCTTAAAAAATGTGTCCCACTCTAGACAGATTCTCTTGGATGTATAGCATTCATTATCTTATAAACATCTCCTTAATCAGATGAAATAGAATAGGAAGTAAGATATCCCATATCCACTGAAAAAAATGAATAAAGCTTAAATATTCTTGGCAATAAAATAAATTGAGTTACAGAGACGTCGTCAAGAGCTTAAGAGATGGTTGTTTGTCTCAGAGACCAAAATCACACAGGCTAAAGTAAATGCACTTTGTATACACAGGATACCCTTAGTTGATCAGAGGAGTAATTAATTCTCCAGGTATCTGTCCAAGCACTTGGGTATTTCTCACAAGCCATCTAAAGAAAAACTGCAGAGAAGATGAAGTTCTATCAGTGGGTCACCTGCTAGAGATCACCTGGCCAAATTAGGCAGTGTTTCCCCTGCCTTATTTCGGAAGAGTAAGTGGCAAACACTCTAGAAAAGAGAAGGAAAGCCCACAAGAATCAAGAGGACTTACAAATTCACTTGTTGCTGGGAGCCAGTGGCTTCTGCTCAATAGTTTTAGAGGCTGACATCTGAGCATTGAGGTTTAACGCCAGCTGGGGCAGGAAAACTCATAAGCCTCCTGTCTCTAATGAACCAGCAAACAGCTGGGAGTGGAGCTGTGGCACAAGTGGTAGAGTGCTAGCCTTAGCCTTGAGTGGTCAGCATCAGTACCCAGGCTCTGAGTTTGAGCCCCAGTATTTTTCTCTCTCTCTCTCTCTCCCTCTCCCTCCCTCCCTCCCTTCTTCCCTCCCTCAGAAGTCCAGCCCTTGCCTAGAATGCACAAGACCCTAAGTCCTAAGTTCCAGTCCTACCTCAAAAAGGAAATTGTACTAGCCAAATAGACTCTCTCTGTTTTGGTTATTATTTTATGAACAATATAGTGCAACAACTGTTGCCACACATTTTATTATATTAGGAATCATAAATGATCTACAGCAGACAGAGTATGTAGAAGGATCACACAGATTATGATGCACATGCCACCCCATTTTCTATGAGGAACGTAAGCAGATTTTGGTGCCCGTAGGTGCTTAGGGCCAATCCCCCATGAATGCTGAGAACCGACTCTGCAGCATTTTTGTGCATGTTTTGAAAGACATTACATTGTCTTAAACTTTGGTTACATATATATATATATATATATTCCTCTGGATATTGTGTGTTAAAGAGTTATTTAGGCCAATACAGAGTAGCCTTAGTTCATTTAACTACACAAACCCGCACTTTACCCAGGGAAGACACTCTTTGCCAGCTGGCTTCCAATCCTGCCCTCAGATCTCAGCCTCCTGAATAGCTAGGATTACAGGCGTGAGCCACCAGTGCCTGGCTCTTTCCTCATTTTGATGGACCTTTAGTGTATTATTATTTTTCATCCTGTAGCATTACAGATGTTACAGTGAGCTGTTTTGTATGTGGCTGCTGATACATGTATTCAGGAGTTTTCTAGTCCATGTATTTAAGAAGGCAATTGTTGAGTTATGGGGGGGTGTACTGTTGGGTTTTCCTAAGTACTGAAACTTGCTCTCTGTCATGATACTTCCCCTAACTGTTCTACCAGTAGCATCAAATTCCTTTTCCCCACATGCCTACAGCACATGGTATTTCTAGCAGTCTCTGTTGTGTCTTGCGATATGTTTATTGGGTATTTGATTTCTCTAGTCTTTTTTTCTTCCTGTGCTGAATACTGATCTCTGTGCATACCAAAAAATGGGATTTTTTTTCACCTTGTCAAAACACAATCATAAATGTGAGCTTACATTTTGTGAAGGCTGGTAGTAAATTAATTTTAATCAATTTGGAGTTTCCTTACCAGCTCTCCCCCTGCTCCCCCTCAAATTAAAGTTAAATTCCAGGAAACTTGTGAAGTGTTAAGGGTGAGGGGGTAGATCTCACATCCATCCCATTATCTCTCTGCCACTGTTTCTAGATGTCCCTGTTCCTGACAACTTGGCCTTTCTGTGTCATACTTTTTAGACATATGGAGATATTAATCAACCCATGTGCAATTTGATTATGACACCATGCATCTCACATTGTGTGTCATCTATAAGTGCTGCCAAACCATTTGTTTCTTTTTGTCATATTCTCTGAAGATTCAGGATCTAGATTCTCTATGTAGCCATTGTCTCAGGCCGCTGGCTGGCTGATAACCGCCCTCAGGGACCCGCTACCAGCTGCCTGCTCATCATGGCCTCTTGTTCCAGCCTGGAAGGAAACTTTTCTCTGGAGGATGAGGGTGGCGTGGAGCTGGGGCCCTCTCTCTAACCCCGTTTGTGTGTTTGGAAGTCTTCACTGGTCTGCGGAGGGTGTGGACTGGCAAGTGAGGAACACTCTTTCATTCCTTCCTTCAGTCAGTCACATCCTTCCCTTGAAGCAATAGAAAAGGAAAGGAAGAGGGAGGGGGAGATTGCGACCTTGTAAAATGCCAATTTGGTAAACACAATATGAGGTAGTTAACAAGAAGTTAAACACGGAATTTGTTATAATGGTTAAACATAATCCTGCCTGGTTGAAGTGTTCATGCAATATAGCAGTGCTCCCAAGAACCTGTTTGTGACCAAGGACTGCCATAGAGTTTACAAACCAAGGGGCTGGGGGATGGCAAGTGATGGAGCATGTACATACAAACACATATACATACATACATACATTATACAGATGGATAGATGAGATATAGGTAGATGGATATAGATAGATAAATATAGATACAGACAGATATTCTAGCATATATAACAAAGATATATGAAAACGTTTATCCAATAACAAATTCACAGTATCATTATTTATAATAACTAAGAGTAAAAAGAATCCAAATGTCCATCAACTGATGATAGATAAATAAAATGTTTGATAGCCAAACAATATAATATTATTTGGCAGTAAAGTGGACAAAGTGCTGATTCTCAATACCATATTGGATTCATCTTGAAAATATTATGGGATGGATTAGCCTTGAAAGTATTTTAGTGAAAGAAAAAGAAGTCTGGTACATAGGACTGCATATTGGATGATTCTTTTTGTATGAGTGTGCAGAATGGGCAAACACATAGAGACATGAAATAGGTTAGTGTTTGCCGAGGTACTAGGGGATGGAGATGGAGTATTATTCATTAGTAATCATGGGCACGCAATTGCCTTCTAGGGTGAGGATTGTGAAATTGTAGTGTAGTGATGGTTACACAAATCTGTGAATATACTAAAACCATTGAGTTGTACACTCTACATGGTAGACTGTATGTGATGTATAACTCTATAAAGCTGCTTCAAAAAGAGTGAATCAATTGAAAACAATAGTACTTGAAAAAAAACTCAAACTATTTTCCAACTACATGCACATCAAATATATTACAGCTATTTTAAAAATTGGAAGCAGAAAGATTATCCTACTTTCCCTTCTAAACATGTATTAGGTGCCTACTTTGATCAAAAATTCATGGTAGGATACTGTAGAAATTCAAAGATGAATATGGCCTGGGCCTTCCTTTGAGAAGTATACACAATATAATTATTTCCATCCATTCGATTTCTAGCTGCTGTAGTCTGCAAATGGTATCAATTATTTATTTCACCTGCTCAAATTCACATCACAAATTTTAGTGAATTGAGAGCATCAGTTAAAATAATCAAGAGGCTGGGAAGAATTCTGTAAGAAGTCATACTAAAAAGATTTAAACATTTGAGTCACTACAGACAAATGTAGAGAAGAACTAAGCTAGCTTCGATTGAAATTTAAGTTCTACATCTTAGGGATTCTCAGCTTTAGAACTTTTGAGAGATCTTGTTCCCCCTGTGCCGTTGAACCTCCATATCTGTGAGTGCTACATTTGTATGTTCAACCCACTGGGGACCAAAAATATTTATATAAAAATTGCATCTGTGTTATCCTTATCATTAGTCCCTAGAAAATACATGATAATAATGATGGTATTTATTGTATTAGCTATTAAGAGTAGATAATGCATAATAACAATTATAGCATTCATTTTATTAGGTATTATAAGTAATCTAGAGATGAAATATAGGGATGTGTAGATTATATGTGAGTACTTACATTGTTGTATATAGGGAAAGTGAGCACCTATGAATTTTGGTATCCTGGGGGAGGGGAAGTCCTGGAAACTTCCAACCCCAACCCCCCAGAATATGGAGGATATGGAGGATATGAAGGATGAAGCCAGCCTTTAGCTATAAGATCCAGATTTAGGTAGATCTTTAAAGCATCCCACCTCATTTCAATGTATAGCAGAGGTGGAAAATGGTGGCTTAGAGGTTTGAACTAAGTAGTTAGCTGCAAGAAGTACATGATGCATTGTAAAGTGGGGGTGGGCTATTAACAAAGAGAATGCTTTACCTGTCAAAGAATTTGCAAGGTCTGGGCATATGTAAAATCTGCCTGGTATTGATATCATTATACTAGATGGCTCCCAAGATTTAGTTTGCAAAGTGGCATAATGTATAGACTTTACAAGCAAGGGGCTAGGAGCTTGACTTAAGTGGGAGAGCACTTGCCTAGAATCTACATGGCTCTAGGTTCAATTCTCCATACTACAAAAAATGCTTACAAACCAAGAAAGGGAACAGAGGGTTAGGATCCAGAAGGGCCAGCCATTAGTACTACATTAAAACAGAGCAGTTAGGGGAGGGTTGAGGTGGTGCATGTTTGCAATCCCAGATACTCAGGAGGGAGATATAGGAGGATCATGGTCTTAGGGCTGCCCAGGAGAAAAGTTTGAGACACTGAAAAACAATCTAAAAAAGATTTGGAGTGAGGCTTAACTGGTAGCTGACTTGCTTAGCAAGTTTGAGGCTCTAAATTCAATCCCCAGTACAGCTAAAATGGAGGAGGAGGAGGAAAAGAAGAAGAAGAAAAGTAAGAGGAGCCGGGCACTGGTGGCTCACACCTGTAATCCTAGCTACTGAGGAGGCTGAGATCTGAGGATCACGGTTCAAAGCCAGCCCGGGCAGGAAAGTCCGTGAAACTCTTATCTCCAATAAACCACCAGAAAACTGGAAGTGGCACTGTAGCTCAAGTGGTAGAGCTGAAGAGCTGAGGCACATCACTCAGGCCCAGAATTCAAGCCCCAAGACCGACAAAAAAAAAAAAAAAGTAAGAGGAGACTGGACCAAAAAGATGTGTTGAAATATGTCTAAAGAGAATTAACTAATTTCAGAAAATACAGAAATAAACTTCTTGGATGCTGAAGGATGACAATGCTCAGGGAAGTATTGCAGTATTACAATAGGCTTATGAGACGCTACATAACAATCTTTGGAGTCTATCAACTACCATTCTGGACTTACTTCATAAAGGACAACCACATTATTGCTTAAAGCATGCATTAATTTCTACTCTCCAACTATAATGTTTGAGCCAGGCACTGGCTGCTAATACCCATAATCCTAGCTACTCACGAGGTTGAGAGCTGAGGATTGTGGTGTGAAGCCAGCCAAGGCAGAAAAAGTCCCCATGAGACTCTTATCTCCAGTTAACTACTTTGAGCTATGGCTTAAGTGGTAGAGTGCTAGCCTTGAACACAAAGAGGTTCAGGGACAGTGCCCAGGCCCTGAGTTCAAGCACCATAACCAAAACCAAAACCAAAAGAAAAAACAAAATGTTGGGCATTATAATGGCTTCCCTTGTGATCTGGCTCAATACTCCCACTGTTCTAATGTCTTCTTTTTCTCTCTCTTCTTCGTCCTCTTTCTTTGTCAGTCCTAAGGCTCGAACTCAGGGCCTGGGTGCTATCCCTGTGCCCAAAACTAGCACTCTACCACTTGGACCACAGGTCCACCTCTGGCTTTTTGGTGGTCAATTGTAGTTAAGAGCTTTTCCTACCTGGGTTGGGTTCAAATCATAATCCTCAGACCTCAGCCTCTTGAACAGCTAGGAGATTTTTTGTTATTTAATTTTAAAGATAGATTCTATTTAACACAAACCAAAACATTGTCCAAACATTTACCAAAACATTTTTCTAAAACATTCTCTTTCAAAATGAAATAAATATAAGCATACAGCTATTATTATAGTTAATGCTATATTGTTACTTGTTGTTACTGTTGTTATTAATGATGATGTTAATTATTATACCTTTTATATATAGTTACAACTTTTTGTATGAAGTCTTCAAAGTTATTTTTTATTGGTGTACTTAGTTATACAAGGGGGGTTTACTGTGATATTTTCACATGGATGAATAATGTATCCTTATCAACCTCCCTCTTCACTTTCCTCATTCCACCCCATCCAACTCCTCTTCTTAAACAGTGTCCACAGGTTTCCTTGTTCTATTTTCATACATTCAAATCAACTATGTGGCTCTTCATTAGACGGCCACTGCCTTTTTGTTTTTTCCCCTTCGTGTCCCAAACGAGAAGAAACTTATGACTGGAAGTCTTTGTCCGCCATATGATTCAAGCAGGGACAAAGGTTTCTGTGTTTGCTCAAGGTTCCATGCTGAACAGGATGCACTTTAGACATCATGGGTTTTGCAAAGCCTTCTTTCTCGAGAAGCTGTGAATTAAACACAGAATGTCAAAGTCCATATGACTGGGGTCTTGGCACTGGAGTCATAGTCTTGGCACCGGGAGTGATTTCCTGGTACAGGAACCTAGAGGAACTGCTTTCCTGTTATGTTTCAACTGTCCAACTTGACTAGCATCTCCCCCAGGGGATCCAGAGAAGTAGGCTAATTTGACGATGGGGAAACCCCGCCCAGACTTTTAGGATTGGTAGGCAAGATTTCCCATGGCAGAAAGGCTGTCTGTAAAAGCAGGGGCAGATAGGCATTGGAAAGTTTCAAGAGAAAGCTAGTCCTGGTGCCAGCAAGGCCTGGCAGCCCATGGCCAGCCCTAAGTGCATTTGGGGTAGAATCAAGGCTGAAGTGCATTTGATGTCTCAGAAGTAAACTGAATACCTGAAGAGATTTTATGGAGAGCCCTTTCACCTGTTAAAGTATGTTTTTACACAAGTTCCAATTGCTTGTGGGATTATTCAAACAAGTAAAAGTGTTTGGGATTTTAAAACCCATGTTCGGGGCAGATAAGGCAGTCCTGAGATTTGAGCTGTGCTAACATTCACAAAACATGATTGTAGGGGTTTTTAAAAAAATTATTTTAAGGAAAATGAGTTTGGGGTGAGTTTTATTTTGCTTTTGATGGAATGGATTGATTCTTGAAATTAAGTTGTAGAAATAAGTGAGACTTTGATATAAAGAGATAGTGGACTTGTGTTATCTGTTACAATATCTCTCTATTTGACCATTGAGTTGGAAAAACCAAGTTGTTAAAGGTAGAACTTGTCTCAGTTTTGTTTTAATTTTATATGTTGACATTGTTTGGATAGTCGTGCACATTCTGTTTATTTATTTTTTGCTAGTTGTTATAGAAGCACCCAGAGTTCTGCAGATTTGTAAATAAATTATATCTAACTGTACATAACTTGGGTTACATTCTTGTGTGAATCATATCAACATTGGCAGACTTGTTTAAATAAACAGGCTATAGAAAGTCAGACTGGGGTTAAACAGTTTACTCTTGCCTTCATACCAAGTTCCTAGGGCTTTTTGAATTCACCCTTAAATTTTTATGTTACGTGACAAAACTTAAAAGCAAAAAATTTTTAATCTTAATAAAATGATTAATAGTCTACTGTTAATATTTTTATATAAAGGCATATTAATTTTTTACTGATCACTCAATTAAAACAAATCCTTAAATATAAATCACTTCCCCTAGAATGTCACAAAATAAAAATCGTAAGTTAGGAGCCAAGGGCTCACGCCTATATTCCTAGCTACTCAGAAGACTAAGATCTGAGGATCATGACCAGTGAAGACAGTTTGTGCAAATCTTATCTCCAATTATTTAAGGTAGAAGTGGAGTTGTGGTTCAAGTGGTAGAGTGCCAGCTAGAGGACAGTGCTCAGCTCCTGAGTTCACACCCCAGTACTAGCACACACACACACATACACACACACACACACACACACACACACACACACAATTGTTTGCTAAGATGGGTGCTGGTGGCTCCTGCTTCTAAATCCTAGTTACTCATGAGGCTGAGATCTGAGGATCATAGTTCAAAGCAACTTAGGCAGGAAACCATCAAGAAACCAGAAGTGGAGCTGTAGCTCAAAGAGGGAGAGCCCTACCTACCTTGAGTAGAAAAGTTTAGAGACAGTGTCAAGGTCACAAACAACAATAAAAATAAATAAAAGAAAAATATTGTTTGCTAGAGCTATTTCTCTATATCAGATCATCAGGAGTTCCAATTTATATCAATGCTTATATATGCATATAGGTATACACATGCACATATATAGAGAGATAATTTAGAATGCTGCATTTCTTTGTGGCCTTGTCTTTAGCAACCCTTGTGGTGTTCATTTGTATAATTCCCTTTGACTGTATATCCTTGCTTTTCCTTTTCTGTTACCCTCATTTTCCCCCCACTCCCAAAGGACATTCTTCATGGACAATCATGATAAACCCTGATTCTAATAGCTACCGGATCAAACAGAAAAAGAAAAATGCTTATTTCTAACCTGCAGTTGAAAAGTACCATGCAAGAACTAGAAGTTTTCAGCTCAGGTCATCTATCTGCTTGAGATCAGTAACTGGATCCAAAGGCACAGTTCTTCAGTAAGAACCCCACATGAGTGAGCCCTCGTGCTTTATGAAAAGCATCCTGGTAACTGGAGAGACAAGTGCCTGTGCTGGAGGACACAAATGACTTCGAAGTAGAGGGCAAAGGCCAACATGCCTTCTCCTCTGCTTATCCTTAGTAGCAAGCACTGTAAATTCCTTAAGTCAAGGAGTTGGTAAGCCACATGGGAGAGTGCATGCCTGAGAGCCCTGCTACTCTAGGGAAGGACACAGAGGAAGGGCAGTGATTGAGACTGAGTTCAGTCCCCAGTACTGAAAGGTGCGGGGGGGGGGGGGAGGGGAGGAGGGGGAAGGAATCAAGTAAGGATGCTAGAGAGTTGGTGCTAGAGACTCATACTGGAAAGTGATTGCTATTCATGTTGCTTCTCTGTAGTAGGCTGTAAACAGTTCATGTAGTCACTCTTTGGTGTCTGCAGACTCTGTGGTTATGGATTCCAGTTAGCCTTGGATGGATGGGAAATATTTGAAAAAAAAAGTATCTGTAGTGACCATGTACAGACTTTTTCTTTGTCCTTATCTCCTAAGCAATACACTACACTTACATAGGATTTACGTAGGATTTATATTGCTGTAGGTATAAATAACCCAGTGGTGTGATTTAAAGTATCTAGGGGTAGGGGGAGGATGTGTTAGGCTCCCTGCCAATGCTGGGGCATTTCCCACAGGACTTGAGAATTCACAGATGTGGTATTTGGGGGTCCCTGGAGCCTGTCTTCTACTGATGAACAGCTAGTTTCAGTGAGACAGGATACCATCGAGAGTTACAGTTTCGGTATTATTGGCTTCTTACAGTGTTAATACTAGAAAGTGGCATTACAGGAATTCAAGGTAGGAATTCTGAATGCAAATGTCTCAGCCACCAAGCAGTCCCCCGTCCCATCCCCCCGCCCCACGCCCCCCAATGGAAACAACTACTGTAAATGAAGGAGCCACAGAGATGATGGCTCATTCAAGCCACACCTCTCACCCGGGGCACTGCTAAGGATCTGTGACTTACACAAAGTAAGAATTTGGATCCAGCCTCCTCTTTCCAGTTTTCAAGAGAAGATGAAAATCTAGAGAGGCTGTTGTTGTTATTATTATTTCATGAAGTTTCCTAATGCCTAGAAATTGGCAAATAATCCAAACATTGTTTTAAAACCCTGGGTTTGCAGCTTTGCTTATGACCTTTTATTTTATTTTTAAATCTCAGGTTGAGACCCTTTATGATCTTTGATTGGATATACCAATCACATTTTCCCATAGCACATAGAAATTTGATGAGTTTCCAGATTAAAAAGATGATTAAAAACATTATGCAAACTGAGTTCATTGTCATATGAACTATTTTTAACATCCCATCTGGTCCATTTACATTCAATATCAGTTCAATTTTTTTAAGAGTTCACACAGAATATCTTAACTCCTTTCATCCTTCAACTAATTCCTTAGAGGTTCGGCTGGATCTGTTTTGGATCTTGATCTCCTGGAGAAACAACCCAAGATGTCCCTAAGTTAACTTCTTTCTCCTACAAAGCTTCTGCATGTTATTCAGCTGGAGACAGCCCGGTAACTCGACAGGCAGATGGCAGTAAGAAATTAACTTGAACTTCAGCAAGGCTGAGGTTTCCATGGGAACTGCCTGGTATTTGAACTGGGTAGGAAACAGGCTCCCAGTTAGCATAGTTGTAGGAACGGCTGCATTATTCCACCCCTCTTCCCATACCCAGTTAGTATGTCCCTCCTAAAGTGTTTCAACTCCAGTTAATACAAGGAAACTCACCAAGGCTTGAGTATATATGTGACTATCAAGGAGAAGTAGAAGGATTTCTAATTGCTACTCTGAAAATTACTCATACACTTTAGTAGTCTGTCACAAAAACTATAGTCTTTACTACAGAAGTTGTGACATGCAGAAAATTGTTTAGTTTTTGCTTGCTCTAAAGGAAAGACATGTATTTTTTTCTGGCCAATATAACTTTCTGTTAGGAATAAAATATATCATGAATAAGAGTTTTGTTTGAACTTTCAGGCACTCGATTAATATGTAAGGAATGAGCTGCTTTGGAAGCAACTGTTTCCTTTTGAATTAGAGAAAAAGGGCCTTGTGCTGCTGGCTCACGCCTGTAATCCTAGTTACTCAGGAGGCTGAGATCTGAGGATCACTGTTTCAAAGCCTGCTTGGTCCCGAAAAGTCCGTGAGACTCTTTGCTCCAATTAACTACTAGAAAGTCAGAAGTAGAGTTGTGGCTCAAATGGTAGGCTGCTAGTGCAAAAAAAAAAAAAAAATTAGGGACATCATCAAGCCCCAGAGCTGGCACACAGAAATGTGTGTGTGTGTGTGTGTGTGTGTGTGTATTTATTAGAAACCAGCCTGAGCAGGAAAATCTGTGAAACTCATCTCCAATTAACTAGCAGAAAACCAGAAGTGGCACTGTGGCTCAAAGTGCTAGTGCTGGCCTTGAGCAAAAAAAGCTCACAAACAACTCCCAGGCCCTGAGTTCAAGCCCCATGACTGACACCCACCGCCTTACCCCCAAAAGAGAAGAAGTGAACAAAAAGAGGGAAAAGAGTTGCTCTCGCTTGCATTTGCCTCTTATCCAGATGTGGATCAAGGAGGAAGCTCAGGAAACCGAAGCTTCATGTCTCCTATATAGGTTAGCCCAAGTCGGCCTCTTCTAAGGCCTTGGAAGGACCCAGCAGAATGTAAATGTGTGTATGTTTTGTGTGTGTGTGTGTGTGCATGCGTGCACACGTGCGTGAGCTTGTGCACACGCATGCCCTGGGGCTTGAACTCAGGGCCTTGCAATCTTGCCCAGCTGGTTTGCTCGTGGCTGATACTCTACTCTTTAGGCCATGTCACCAGTCAGGTATTTTGCTGGTTAATTGGAGATAGAGTCTCTTGGGCTTTTCAGCCTGATTTTGAACCTTGGTCCTCCAGGTCTCAGACCTCCGAATAATTGGGATTACAAGCATGAGCCACCAGTGCCAGGCTGGCCATACATTTTTGTAACATGTATTTGAACTGCTGTCTCTTCCCTGTTAGATTTCCCCTTTCCTACAGTTCCCTTCATGCTGGGTGGTGGTGAGTGACTTGGTATTTGGGATCTGGTAAGGATGCATGATTTATGTAGTCACAGTTTGGGGTATAGGTATGCTATTGCCAGCTGTCCTGGTATAGAAATAAACTTCCTGAAATATCCCTACCATCCGCTTAGCCCATCATTCAGCACTATGACAGAAAGGTATCGGGCAGGTTGTGGATGAAACAAGGTTGAAATGGGGCCAGGTGCTAGTGTGCAGGAAATTCTATCAGCAGACATGTAAAATCATACATGGAGGGTTTGGTTCTGAGGAGTATTAGTCAAAATGACCATTTATGTTTGTCAAGAACAGTCATGGCCTGGTAACTCACACCTGTAATACCAGCTACTTACAAGGTAAAAATTGAGAGGATCATGCTATGAGACCAGCCCAAGCAGCAAAGCTAGCAAAGAGAGACCCTGTGTCAACCAAGAAGCTGGACATGGTTATGTGAGCCTGTATTATTGGGCTTAGAGACAACCTGTTTTGGAAGCAAAGTGGAATCATTGGAACCAGTCTGCACTTATTCTCAGGAGAATGAATGTGGTTGAGGTGATGTGTGTCTGACGTTGACTGTGTATCTGAGAGTTTATCAAACTTAACTCCCTGGAGAATACACTACTCGCTCACAGATGTGGAATTTTTAAATTGGCTTGTTGAAAATTACGCCTAGTCATTGGCGTACAAATGCTCAACAATAGCAGCAGTCATAGTCATTTTGAAGTTGGACAAACAGAAGCTTGTAATCAATAAGAATCGATAGTCCAAAGGCTAGACTCTGCTGCCTGGGCTGGCCTTGAAACTCGGTCCTCTGGATCTCAGCCTCCTGAGGAGTTAGAATTACAGATGAGAGCCACCAATGCTTGGCTTCAACATTATACTTAACTACTGATTTCTAAGTGCCAGGCAAAAAACGTAGGTGTGTCAATAAAAATGAGATTCAGAGGGGAGTTAGGTAGTATTTTCATTCTATGTAACACCAAGAGTGACAGGGACTGAATTCAAACTTGAATGTAGTCACTACCTCCTAAGGGAGGGCCGGGCGGCTGTGCTCTGAAAAGCATTTTCCTGTTTCATCCAGGGCCTGTTTTCCACTGCCATGTTCCGAAAGTGGCCAGATTTGAAGGCAGGCTTATTCAGGGCGATCTGGGTCTTCCCTGACAGTTGACTGGCTGAGGCTCCTGATGACCTTGCTGCCTTTTCTTTAGACTGATGGCAGCTTACGGATGCTTCTACCAGACCTTCCATCCCTCCTTTCTTCTCTCCTTGCCAGATGGCTTGTTCAACATTTCCCGCTGGCTCTGCAGTCTCCCCTGAAAGAGTCCTTGAACCTCTAAATCCTCCTTGATTTCTATATCTCAGAAACCAACTCTTACCTATCTAACCTCAAAAGCTGTGCTTCTACAAGAACTAACTAAAAATGAATCAAAGATCTCAATGTAGGAGCTAAAACCATAAAACTCCTAGAAAAAAAAACAACAACAACATGGTTGTGGGGCTTGAACTCAGGGCTTGGGTGCTGTCTCTGAGCTCTTTTGCTCAAGGCAAGTGGTTTACCACTTTGAGCCACAGCTCCACTTCTGATTTTCTGGTGGTTAATTGGAGATAAGAGTCTCATGGACTCTTTCCTGCCTGGGCTGGTTTTGAACTATGATCCTCAGATCTCAGTCTCCTAAATAGCTAAAATTAAGGTGTGAGCCACTGGCACCTGGCTATGAAGGAAATCTTGATGACTTAGGATTAGACATTGGGATTTTACATATGCTGCCAAACCATAAGCAACAGAAAAAAAAGAACAAAGAAGTTAGACTGTCAAAATATGAACTTTTGTGCTTCAAAGCCATCAAATAAACATCAATACCAAGAATGAGAGAAAATATATGTAAATTACATACCTATAAAGGTCTTATTTCTAGAATATATAAAGAAATCATGGCTCAACAATAAAAAAGAAATAATCTAAAATGGGCCAAGATAGACATTTCTCCCAAGAGAATGTACAAATGACCAATGTGCAATGTACAGTAATATTAGTCATACAAATGAAAACCCATAACCAAATACAGTTTCATATATGATAGGATGGCAATAATAAAAATCTGAACACTAGCAAGTGTTGGAAGAAGATGAAGAGATTGGATGAAGGTGTAAAACGGTACAGTTGATAGGAAGAACAGTCTGGTAGTTTCTCAGAGGGATGAACAGAGAGTCATCCTGTGACCTGGTAATTCTACTCCTTGGTATATATACTCAAAGAAAATGAAAATGTATTTTCATGTACAATGTACATGTATGTGAATATTTATAGCAGTTTGACTCAATAACAAATAAGAAAAGCAATCAAAGTGTCTGAAGAATGAATAATGTTAACGTGATGGCTTTTTGTTTTTGCAATAAAAGAGCACACAAGTGGGGCATGGTGGTACACACCTATAATTTCAGCATTCCAGAAGTTGAGGCAGGAAGATCCTAGGTTCAAGGCTGGCTTGGTCTATATAGGAGACTTTGTCTCAAAAAATAATGAAATAAAATTTTAAAAAATTAAATAGGAAGAAATACAGCAATGGTATTCACTGGACACTATGTTGAAAATGAACTATACAACGGATGGCGGGGGGAAACTGCGGGAGTGAGGGAAGGGGTGGCATTGCCCAAAATGAAATGCACTCTACCTGACTTATGAAATGTAGTCCCTCTGTACATTACCTTTATAATAACAATAAAAATTTAAAAAGTAGATGCCCAATAGTGGGATTGCTGGGTCATAGGGGAGCTCTATGTGGAGTCTTTTGAGGAACCTCCATACTGCTTTCCAAAGTGGTTGAACAAGTTTACATTCCCACCATCTGTTGTTGTTAGAGTTCTTGATTTTTGCCATTCTAACTGGAGTGAGGTGGTATCTCAATGTTGTTTTGATTTGCATTTCTTTTATGGCTAGGGATGTTGAACATTTCTTCATGTGTCTATTGGCCATCCTTCTTTCTTCTTCAGAGAAGTTTCTCTTTAAGTCTTTTGCCCACTTATTTATTGGGCAGTTGTTTCTTTGAGGATTTGTTGTTGGGGGATTTAATTTTTTGAGTTGCAGGTATATTTTAGATATGAGACCCTTGTCCGTTGTATGGCTAGTAAAGATCTTCTCCCAATCCGTGGGCTTTCTATTGATCTTGCTAGCTATGTCCTTTGCCATGCAGAAGCTCTGCAACTTCATGCAATCCCATTTGTCCAACCTTTCTTTGATTTGTTGTGTTTCTGGGTCTCTATTCAGAAAATTTCGGCCTGAGCCAAGGAGACCTAGGGTTTCTCCTATTCCATCCTGTAATGTTTTCAGAGTGTCTGCTTTGACTCCGAGGTCTTTGATTCATTTGGAGTTGATTCTGGTGCGGGGTGATATATATGTTTACAAACAAGACCACACTAAAGCTACCAGCACAACTATGTTTATTGCAGCATTATTTACCATAGCTAAGATATGGAACCAACCCAGATGCCCCTCAGTAGATGAATGGATCAAGAAAATGTGGTATATAGACACAATGGAATTCTATGCCTCCATCAGAAAGAATGACATTGCCCCATTTGTTAGGAAATGGAAAAACTTGGAAAAAATTATATTAAGTGAAGTAAGCCAGGCCCAAAGAAACATAGGTCCCATGGTTTCCCTTATTTGCAATATATAGTATATGTATGAGTCAAGCGGAAAAGGTCAGATAATGTGATGTCAGGAAAATGAACCCTTAGACATGTATTTTAATGTTTTTTCTTTCATGCATGTGTTTCTAACGCATTTATAAGATTATCTCTTTGTTGCTTTGTATGTCCCTCCCCCACAGTATAACCCCTGCTTTCACTATATTTGATGTCAGTATAACTTGTGGAGGAGATGGGGAAAAACCAGTTGTTTAAGGATACAGGTGGACCTGTTGCAACAATGAGAAGTACAAGTTGTCATGTCCAAAACGAGTCGGTGCGGGGGGGTGGGTAGGGGGTGGGAGGGGAAGGATTGGGATTGGGGGGGGGAAGGGGGGAGGCTGGGAAGGGATGTGAAGGGTAAACAAAGGAGGAGGCTGCAATGCTTGGTAAGAAATGTACGCATCATCCTGCCCATGTAATTGTAACCCCTCTGTACAGTATGGTCACAAATAAAATAAAATAAAATTTAAAAAAATTTTTAAAAAGTAAATAGGAATACAGGCTGGGGGATGTCGCTTAGTGACAATATTTGTCCAGTGTATATGCAGACATGATCCAGGTACCCCAAAAAGACAAAAAACCTAAATGAACCCCAGAGCATTGTAACACATGCCTGTAGACTGAGGCAGGAGGGTCAGTTCAGCCCAGGAATTTGGGGCCAGACTGGGTAAGAATGAGACTCTCTGTTGATTAAAAAGAAGAAAAGCCAAGTGTTGGTCTGCTGCAACATGGCAGAGGTGAACCTTAAAAATGTTATGCTAAGCTGGGTGCTGGCTCACACCTGTAATTTTAGCTACTCAGAAAGCTGAGAGCTGAGGACCATGGTTTGAAGCCAGCCTAGGCAGAAAAGCCTGTGAGACCCTTATCTCCAATTAACTGCCCCAAAAGCTGGAAGTCAATCTGTGACTCAAGTGGTAGAACACTAGCCTTAAATACAAACACACAGGGACAGTGCCCAGTCTATGGGTTTAAGCCCCAGGATCAGCACACACACACACACACACACACACACACACACACACACACACATGTGTCATGCCAGGAAGCCACATTCAAGAGACCACATATTGTATGACTTCATTGATGTATTCATTATCGAGCATATTTTTTAGTACTTGGTCTGACCTTGGGATGCTGCTGAGCCATATCCCCAGCCCATGACTCCATTTATATGAAACATCTAGAACAGGCAAACTTATGGAAAAAAATAAAATACATGAATGGCTGCCAGGGGTGGAGGACATGGAAGAGTGACTGCTAATTGGTATGTTTCTTTTTGGAGAGGTAAAAATGTTCTGAAATTAATTTTAGTTATGTTGCACAATTCTGTGAGTACAGGAAAACCCATTGAATTGTATACTTTAAACAAAAAAGAGACAGGCTCTTATGGTATAGTCTAGCCAGCCCAGGCTGGCCTTGAATTTGTGCTTCTCCTATGTCTACCCCCAAGGGCTGGGATTACAGATATACACCACCATGCCTGGCAGTTCATGTCAGCATATCAGTGATTTGATGACCTCCTTGCAATCCTCCTTTGTGGACAGAGCTGATCTTGACACTGCACTTAATTAGTCCTTTCTTTCTACGGGCCTCCTTTATCTCTGCTTTGTACATTCTCCTTCCCTTCTTCTTTGGAGGGCAGGTGGTAGGGGGTGGTCAGCTGGCCAGTACTGAGTACTGGCTATGTGCTGGCCAGTCTTTCATAATTATCGTGTCTGCTGCTCTGCTCAGTTCTGCTGGGCAGCCACTTCAACCTCCTGTGAGATGCGGAAACTGAGGCAAATGCCAGTGGCAGTGTGGATGGGAGTGGAAAGGTAGCTGGGAGTTGCAGTCACAGTAGAGCTGGTGCTGGGCTGTCTGGGCTTGAGTCTCAGCTCCCTCTCCCTCGCCCCCACGCCCCCACTGTGGTTCCTCAAATGGATCCTAACAGTCCTTCGGGTCTCACCGAGCTGCAGTAAGGACCGGGTTGGTCAGTCACTTGTACTGCACTTAGAACAGTGCCTGGTACTGCACACGTGCCACCTGAGTGTTTTCCAAGTACATAAACTGAAGCCTGTCTGACTCCAACGCATGGAATGGTGCAATGCTAGCCCTACCTTATGGCCCTACCCCACCCCCAATTATAGCTGCAGAACTGGACCAAGACTAAAGCCTGGGCTCTGAACCAGGAAAAGACACCACTTCCCAGTGGCCTTTCTAAAGGATCCACTCACTGGAGGTCTGCTGGGAGTACTGAGCTAAAGCACCCAGTGCTGGGCTCCCAGGGCCCTACAATGAGTACCCAGCGTGGCTGTCCTCAGCTCATGCACTGCCTCTGTTCCCTTCTGTCATTCACCATGCTGCCATCACCCCCAGGTCTTCATGGGTTCCTTCATTCCACCAGGCTTGTTCTTACCTGGAGGCCTGGGGCCCCCCATCTGGAAACATCTCTCCCAGACTGTTGCATGGTTGACCTTCCTTTGCCTCATTATATAGTCTTTTCAAAAGAACTCTTCATGACCATCATGGAGGGTCTCAGGAAGGACGGAGCATGCTCAAGGAGGGGTGTCTGAGGGGGTTAGAAGGAAGTGGGCAGGATGGCCACCACAGGGGTGGGGATGGGGGGCTTCATACATCTATCTCTGCCACTGGGGTGGGGGCAAGAGATGACAGTTGCCAAAGTGACACAGCCAGCCCTCTGGACCCTTGTAGGGGGAGGGAGGAGAATGAGCACCCTCGATTAACTGGACAAGGATGCCCTGGGCAGCTTCCCAGGAGAAAGGCTGGCAGGCCATCAGAAAGCAGCGTGCTCTGTTCTCCCAACCCATGGCTCATCCTCTCTTTCAATAGGTGCCACCTGGTAGAAGGATCTTCTTTACATTTGCCTGAGGAGTGTCTGTCCTGCCCCTCACCCCATTGCCTGTAAAATCAGTACTTTGAGGGCATTATTCGTTTTTTCTTTGTTTATATAGTACTGAACCCAGGGCCTCCTGCATGCTAGGCAAGCACTCTACCACTAAGCCACATTCCCAGCCCTTGTTGATTTATTATTGTTATTCTAAAGGTGATGTACAGAGCGGTTACAGTTACATGAGTCCATCACCTCTTCCCTCGCGCTCTCCCAGTGTTTCCCTTTGGTCCCTCTCCAGTCCTTGTGTAGTTCCTTTTCCACATGCCGTCCAGTGAGTACCACGTCTTCCTTTGTTCATCCTTTGTCCCTCCATTTCTGTGCCTCCCTTTACACTCCCAATTATTATTATTAATTAGCATTATTTTAGCTCTATCTATAGATCTCCAGTGCCTAAGCTCAAAGCCTGGCCAGCAGTAGGTGCTCAATCAATATTGCTTGAATGAATCAATGAGTGAGGGCCCAGATAGCTTGCCTGGAGTTTGATTTTTTCTTCCATAAAGATCAAGGAATGAGTCAAGCGGAAAAGGTCAGATAATGTGATGTCAGGAAAATGAACCCTTAGACATGTATTTTAATGTTTTTTCTTTCATGCATGTGTTTCTAACGCATTTATAAGATTATCTCTTTGTTGCTTTGTATGTCCCTCCCCCACAGTATAACCCCTGCTTTCACTATATTTGATGTCAGTATAACTTGTGGAGGAGAGGGGGAAAAAAACAGTTGTTTAAGGATACAGGTGGACCTGATGCAACAACGAGAAGTATAAGTTGTCATGTCCAAAACGAGCTTTACAACGTCGGGGGGGGAGGGGGGGAGGAGAAGGGTTGGGATTGGGGGGGAGGGGGGAGGCTGGGAAGGGATGTGAAGGGTAAACCAAAGGAGGAGGCTGCAATGCTTGGTAATAAATGTACGCATTATCCTGCCCATGTAATTGTAACCCCTCTGTACAGTATGTTCACAAATAAAAAATAAATAAATAAATAAATAAAAAGAAAAGATCAAGGAAAGGCTGTGCACTTCGGGGCGCGGGGTGAGGGAGGGGCTGTCCTTCTCGAAACCTCACCCCAGCGCTGGTAGGGACGGCAGGTGTTCCTCCCTCTCCCCCCCCCCTCCCGCCCATCCCCTTCCCCGGGACGCGTGCGCCGGGCTCCGTGCGTCTCCCAGGTGCAGCGGTCGGGCCCGCCCCCTTGGCAGCAGGCCTGGCGCGGGGACGTGCGGGGTGGCGGCCAGGTCCCTCTCCTGGTCCTGGTGTGAGCGAGGAGGGAGACACCCAGTGCTCACTCCAGGTTATTTTTAGTCGGTAGCCGAGGCTCCCTCCCCATCCCTCCCCGCCCCCTCCTCCCCTCCGGCGGGGCGGAGCGGCCGCGAAGGTGGAGAGGAGAGGGAGCTCCCTCGGTCTCCGCACTCGCTCCCGCCGGGCACGCACGGCTCAGCCCGGCCCCGGCGGCGCAGGGGCACAGCTGCGGCAGCCTCCGCGGGGACCTGCGCCTGGAGGGGGAGCGGAGGGGAGGGCCGGAGGGCGGGCGGGAAGGGGCGGGAGCGCGCTCCTGCGGCAGCGGCCGTGCTCTTCCCGGCGGCCCAGCGCGCTCCGGCAGCGGACCCCGGGCTTCGCAAATGGCTTGTCCCGCGCTCGATCTGGAAGCTCTGCAGCCCCTGCAGCCCGAGCCGCCCCCCGAGCCCGCCTTCTCCGAGGCGCAGAAGTGGATCGAGGTAGGTGCTGGTGGCCGGCGGGAGGGCGGCCTTGCGGGGGTGGGGGTGGGGGTCGCTGGGGTCTGGGGAACCGCCCCGCACCCCGATGGATCACCGATCGGACCGCAGGTCCAGCCTCGCCCCCCCCCCCTCACGCCCCACTTTCTTGGCTAGCTGCTCTGGGTCGCCCTCTGCGGCCCGGGGCGATCTGATCTGCAGTCCACCCCCGGCGCTTGGGCATTGGGTTCCCGGGAGGGCGGGGAGGGGGACACTCTGCAGTGTCGCCGTGCGCTCCCCGGCACCTTCGCCCGCTCCTGTCCGCCCGGCCTCGAATACAAATCTCAGCTGACATGGCTTTCCCAGGCGCTGCCAAGGGAAGCCCGCGGCGAGCAGAAGCGCTGCAAAGGCGCACTGAGCTCCCGAAGTCCTCACGCGCGGGCACCGCATTTCGGGGTGTCCTACTCTCGTGTCCGCCTCTTGGTCTCGCTCCTGGTCCTTCAGGAGCGGAGTTGGCGGTGTGTGTGTGTGTGTGTGTGTGTGTGTGTGTGTGTGTGTGTGTCCGGGGAGGCGCATACCCACCCGAGCCTCTCCGTTGTTTTCCTGGCACCGGTTCAGGTGCGAGGCTGGCAAGGGTGGCAGGGGGTGCGTGGGGGGCGGCTGGACCCCCCTGCGGGCACCGCCCGCCGCTCCGCCACTGGCAGCCGCCTCTGTGTCCCGCAGACCGCCGAGTGGGCTCGGAAGGACCTGGTACCCGGCCCAGGTGACAGATTTCACTTCTTGAATGACTAGGTGGCCGGCCAGAGAAATCACTATAGCTCTGGCTGGCTCAGGCTTGCTGGGTGATCCTGATTCACGATGCCTATCTGTAGACCGGGCTTGGTAGCTCTGCGCTACCGAGACGATCGATCTGCGGGAATGGGGGTGGGGTGGGGGGGCTTGGAGGGCGGGGGGAGAGGGCTACCCCTGGAGACCCGTGTAAGGAACCTATCTGGATGGACGTAGGAAGAAAATGAACATGATCGGCCCTCTTTCCCATCGGTGACACGCGGCCCTCCTTGCCTGATGGTTCGGAGGAGGAAGTGTGTATATCTCTTGATCCTGACCAACAGAGAAGGAACATCTTAATATTGGTTGTCCCTAAGTCAACCGCATTCCCCCCAACCCCTACACATCGCAGATCTCAAATGCTGCTGGGTGACAGAGCTACAGATGCTGCAGATTTAAACCTGCCCAGTTGCCTCTGGGGAAAAAAAAAAACAAAAAAACTCCCCCCCCCCTCGTGTTGCTGGAAGACTCCAGCCCCAGGTCTGCAACTTCCAGGCTGCCCCAAGAATCTAGAAACAGGACAAACTCCACACTCTTGTTAAAAACTCAGCCGGGTCTCTTATAATTTGATAGCCCTCTACTGTACGAGAAAAAGACATTGGCCTTTTATTTCTGTTTTATTTACTTACTCATTTAATGCTGTTCTGGGGTGTGAACTTAGGGCCTATGCATGTGTTGGACAAGTGCTCTACCACTCCAGCCAAGACCCCAGCGGCTTTTTATTTTTGATATGTGGCATGTGACAGGTGTTCTCTCCGTGCTGCATACTTGGATACGCAGGCCGCACAGAGACATTTGTAGTTGCTGGCTGAGTGGAGAGAACCATGACTGTATTTTTTTTTTTCCCCTTGAACTTTCTCGAGATTGATTTTGGATGTGGATGGGGTGAAGGGAAGATGTAAGACCAGACTATCTTTACTATTTATGGAGTGATTTATTCCCACTGTCCTTCATTGTAAATGCCATGGACATACTCTCCCTTTAAAATTGTATCATAGTATAATTCAGGTACAGGCAAGTGTGTGCATTGGAAGGGTGCGCCTCCATGAATTTTGGGATATATATGTATTGTCACAGCCCCCATGTAGAGTAAGATATGAAACATTCACTTGGGATCTGTGGCCTTTTTTTTTAAGTTAGTAGGGCATATATCTAAATATCATACAAAAGAGACATCACTCTTTATAACAGTCTGAGAAAAGAAAGATATTCCTAAGAAACTCTTAGGAGACAATTTGGCATGCTCATTGGTACTTAGCCGTTTATTCCAACTGAAGAATGGGAGACCTTGAGTTGCCTGCATGGCTTTAGGGCCAGGTAGCAGGAGCCTGCCTGTGCATTATTGAAGGGGCCTATCTCCTTTCAACTGTGAGGTTCAATTTCACTGAAAGGACAGTGTTCTCTCCCCCCCCCCTTCCAGGCCATATAAAAAACATATTAACTTGGAGAGAGATAGAGACCTCCTCCCTCCTTACTGGAGATTCCTCTTGAAATGTAAATGTGGGGTCTTCCCAACTCTGGTGGAGCCTAGGGGCAGGAACAGATGGTTTTGTTCACTGTTGCCAGGTGAACAAAGATTCCTCAGCTAATATAGCAATAAGCTAGCTTTTAGTGTGAGTCCAGTTCCCAGGGGATTGCTCTCTTTGACACAATTGCATCTCCCCTCGGGGTCCATTGTCTCTGGCAACATCCTCATTGGTAGGACTTTGTTTTTTCCCTTTTGTTGTGTTGGTGATTAAATTTCCCACAGACTTTTTTTTTTCCTTTTTTTTTCTTTTGTTCATTTTGAGTCCTAAGAATTTCACCCTTTCAGAAAAAAAGAAGTTCCCTTGGGTGGAGCAAGTTAATAAACACACTTTGTTGCTTATTTCTTTTCCTTAGTCCTGTTCTTTCTTGATCAGAGGTGATTGCTGAGTAAAAGTTCATTCTTAAAACTCAAGGCAAAAGCTCTGGGACCTAACTTTTCAGTGAGGGATTTCACAGGCTGCAGCCTTGGCTATTTGAAGACTGTGTTACTGGGCAGGAAATGTGGCCTGGGAAGGAGGCTTCTCTCTCACCCCACCCCCAGCCTTGGTCTTGGCTGGTGAAGGTGAACCATCTAAGGGGAGCTCACCCTGGTCACACCCTGGGTATAGTTGGGTAACACTTGCAGCCACTTTTTATAGCTGTAGGAGCAGGCTGTATGTCTATTGTGGGGCTAAGATAAACAGCTTATTTCATGTATTAATTGGCAGGGCATATTCCTTTTCTAGAAGGTCTTCTAAGCCAGGGGAAGTAATGCATCATGGTGGCTAAGAGGTTCAACTTTACTGCTGGGTGTCATGGGTCTGAGTTTCAGGTCTGGCACCTTCTGACTAGGTGACCTTGGGCAAGTTGCTTTTTCTGTCCTTATGGTTCTAAATGTTTTCTTTGAAAGGTAATTCTCATTGTTAACAGAAATAACAAAGAGATTTTGTGGAGAACATCTAAAACAGGAAACGAATAACATTTCACTTGCCTATTAGAGTGATGTGAGGATTTCATGAGTGAATGTGTCTGACATGCTTAGAATGATTCACAGCACTTAGGAAATGAGGTTTAAGTGAGTTATTAGTATTACCATTAGTATTGCTCTTACTCTTACCATTATTATTACCATGGTTTCTGCTACCGTTCTTTCTGTTGTTAATAACATCTAAGCCTACTATTGAGAAATACTTCAGAAGTATAAGTTTCCAGTGTAGAAAATAGAATTCAGTTACCTACTGATATCATCCTGTTATCTTACTATTTAATCCATTCATTCATTGATTCATTGATTCATTTATTCAGGGATTGAACTCTGGGACTTGGGTTTGCTAAGCCAGAGTTCTAACATTAAGCCTTATCTGCAGTCTAGTAATGCCGAATAGTTTGACTAGACGCTAAGAAAATGGACGCTCCATGTTGTTGTTGTTTGTTGTTATTTGGCAATATTAGGAATTTAACTCAGGACCTTGAACTTGCTAGGCAGGTACTCTACAACTTGAGTTATGCTTTGAGCTCTACTACATGGTATTTTCATTGTATTAAGTGATTTTGGGATCAGAGGAAAACCTGTAATAATCTTACCATAAGATGGTCCACTAGTGTATCAAGGCTTAGAAAATGATTCACCAGTATTGTTTTGGACATTGTTGAATGTGTTGGTTTTGTTACCCAACTCTAAACGGACTAATTGATGGCTTCTCCTCTTGAAGACAATCCAATATTGAATCATTAAACAAATGGTAAATGTGCAAATATTCATCTCAAATACAGAAATTTTGTGTTCCCAGAGTCAGTGTCAACTCTTTTGAAAGAAGGACAATTCTTCCATTGAATTTCCTTCTTCCTTCTTCCCTTCTCTTTTCTAATGGCATTGATGAACTTAGTTGTTTGCTCATAGGTAGATGATTCTAATTTTCCCATTCTCTCCTCCCTTTGTGTCTCTCTTCCCACAACAGTATTAGGCGGTTCTAATCTGCAATTTCTTTGGTGCCAAATATTTTCTGAAGAACAGATGTCCGTTCAACTCACTTTCAGTTGATTTGGAACAGGTTGCCAGAACTAAGAGGAGGGACTGGAAATTCCAACCCAACTGTCTTCCTTCTCAATTTGAGAAGTTTCTGGACGCCTTTAACTTTAATGATAGCATACCCCTGGGACCTGGTGATGAATTTGCAGTCTTATTTGTGACTTAATTCATAGTTCACACAAGGGGGACTAGGCTGGAAGGAATACATTCATTCTTTTGGTTCATTTCCTCGTGTCTACATAGAATTATTTCTTTGTTCAACTGAGACCTGATTCTGAAGATTAAAAGCACTGAAGGTACCTTAGTGCTGCAAGACTAAAAGATGTTATATTACTTGGCAGCAGGAAAAATTTATGAGTAGCCTTTGAGATAATCTAGTATTTGGTGGCCAGTAACCTTGGACATTTGTAATGTAATGCCATGAGTTATTATGACATCTAATTCTCCATCTCTGTAGGGACTTGATGACTCTTACAAAAATTTTAACATTCAATTTTAATCTTATATTACAAAAAAGCTTTAGCTTTAGTCTTCTAGCTCTACATGGGAGAGATGAGGCAGAGGAAGAAAACCTTTCTGGCTAGCTGAAGAAAGAAGTAGGGGTTTGAATAGATTTGTAAATCACAACAAGCGGCATCTTTCTCACCAGGACTTTGAAATGGTCTGCTTGTTTGTACACAGGACTGCTATGACACAATGCTGTCACGTGGTCAGAGAACAGTGAAGTCCCACAAATTTGGGGAGAGGGGAAGAGGAATGGGAGGTGGGGCTGGCATCTCCCTGGAAACCAACTGCATCAAGTAAGCTCCAAATGGGCAGACAGCATTGGCCACCAACAAGTGTGTGTGTGTGTGTGTGTGTGTGTAAGTGTGAGTGATCATGTGTTCTGGCCACTGAATCTCTCAGTCCCTACTTCCCACTGATGGAGGACAATGGAGCATGTTGCAGACATCTGGCTTTGAGTCTGGGTGGCAGTCAGTGCTAGGTGGGACCAAGCAACTCTTGAAGTGCTGGAAATTGCTCAGTGGCTTTTCTTTTTTCCTTCAGACAATTCTGAAGCTGCAATTTTGCAGCAACAGCTGCTGACTAAAGCTAGTGCTTATTGAGTGCTTATTGTATATTGGCATTGGCTGAATTCTGTGCATATTGGTCCTTAATAAGTTCTATTTTTTTTTTGTTCCAGTAACAGGACTTGAACTCAGGGCCTGGGCACTGGTCCCTTAGCTTTTGCACTCAAAGCTATGCTCTACCACTTTGAGCCATAGCTCCACTTCCTGCTTCTTGTGATTACTAGGAGATAAGAATATCATGGATTTTTTTCCTGCCTGGGCTGGCTTTGAACCAGCATCCTCAGATCTCAGCCTCCTGAGTAGCTAGGATTACAGGTGTGAGCTATCAGCACACAGGTTTGGAGAATTAAGAATGAGTACCTCTGTGGTATGTTTGGTTTGTTCTTCAGTTAGGGGTATAAGGAAAGTGATTAAGGTTAGAGTGGACAATGAGAGTCAAAATAGAACCAATCTCTACAATAAGTAGATTTTAGTTTGGAAGCTTGAAAGTTTCCCAGTGTTTTTGCTGTGTATGTTGGGGGGGGGCGGAGAGAGAGACAGACAGAGACAGAGACAGAGACAGAGAGACAGAGACAGAGAGACAGAGAGAGAGACAGAGAAACAGAGAGACAGGGAGGGCGGAAGTGTCACACTGACCACTGAGCACTCAGAGGGGAGGGAGGGGCAAGACTGATGGAGAAAGCTTGGCTTGTTGCTGATTGGTTCAGTTATAAGTTTGTTACAGGAGATTCAAACTTAGATTGTTCTGTGAGATGAAAATCATCCCTATGGAGCCCAGTCATTTCCTTGTTCGCATCAGGGTGTGGAGGAACATCTTTATCAGCGCTGATGGGCTTAAGTTCTGTTGGTGCGCATCTGGCTGAGGCCTTTACCATAGAACTCTCATCTTTGCCCATGTAGACAGGCTTCACTTGGAATAGTGAAAATGTTGCATTGGGCTAAGAGGTACTTTCTCCTCCCAGAAGAGGCTGACCCTATCAGACACTGAGGTTCTATGCTAAAAGTCTGCAGGGTCCTGCTCTGCAGCTCATGGACTTTGGGGAGTTGGGCTTGTGGTGAGCATCCTTACAGTTCAGTCTGATCAAATGGCTACATTGTGGCGCAGAACTGAACCAGTTAATATTGGTCTTTCTTTCTTTCTTTCTTTCTTTCTCTTTCTTTCTTTCTTTCTTTCTCTTTCTTTCTTTCTTTCTTTCTTTCTTTCTTTCTTTCTTTCTTTCTTTCTTTCTTTCTTTCTTTCTTTCTTTCTTTCTTTCTTTCTTTCTTTCTTTTGTGTGAGTACTATGGCTTGCACTCAGGATTTGGGTGCTATCCCTTAGTGAAAAAGCTCAAGGCTGGCACTCTACACTTGAGTTACAACTCCACTTGTGTCTTTATTGCTGGTAAATTGGTAGTGAGAGTTTCACAGACCTTCCTGCCTGGGATGGCTTCAAACCCCAGCCCTGAAATCCCAGCCTCCTGAGTAGCTAGGAATACAGGCATGAGCCTTCAGCACCCAGCTCAACTGACTCTTTTTTAAGTCCAGTCTGTCCTATGATTTTGGAAAATACACCGTATAATTTGTTCTTAAGGATGTGTGTTTGCATTTGAAGTGAAGGGTAGTGTCAGGGGTGACTTGTGCGGGGGTGGGGGGTGAGGGTGGGGGGTGGGATGGGGGGGAGGAAGAGTGGCATGAACGATGACTTCACTACAGTAAAATGAGGAAAGGAAAGGTTAATAGAATTTTGTTAAGTGACTGAGAAATATAAAAATAGCCGAAACTAGAGGGTTACTAATAATGAGGAGGAAATAATAGTCCTTTATTTTTAAAAGAGGAATGTCAGAGTATTGGCAAGACTCCTGCCTGCGTCTGAGATGATGCATCTCTCTGCAAGGAGGAATGATGTCATGGACTTCAGGTTGGTTGTGGAAAAATTCCATGTTTACATTTGCAAAAAGATGTCCTTCTGCATCTGACCACCATGAGTGGCTGTTGGCTTCCAAGGAATTACATTTGGCATCAAGCAGAAACAATGTGTCTTGATCATATGCTATATAACTAAGAAAGAACTTGGTTAAAACCTTGTGTCCTGCAAAACTTATACTATCAGCAAAGCTGTATGTGAGAGCTCTGTGCTGAGCCCTTAAAAAAGGCTGTTGGGCCAGGACAGGTAGCTCTGTGTTGCTATGGTTACTCTAGAGTAGCTACTGCAGCTTCACCTTCAAGTCAGCCTTAGTCATTAGGGCAGGACTCCATCTAACCATCCCTAAATAGGGTATTCGGAGGCCAAGTAAGAATATACTTGCACTTGCTTCTTGGTGGGGGAAATACTTGGATTTGAAGTCAGGGTGCAGCCCTTACCTGGCAATTGCTCTAATATTTGAGCCTTACTTCTAGGTGTCGCCCCTCCCCTTTTGTTTGTTTTTCAGGGAGAGGCTGTATTTTCTGCTTGAGGCTTTTCTCAGACTATGATGTTCCTACCTAGGTTCTTCCGAGTACCTAGAAACACAGGCCTGTGCCACCATGCCTGGCTTATTGGTTGAAATTGGGATCTCACTAACTTTCTGCCCAGACTGGCCTCCTACCATGATCCTCCAGATCTCTGCCTCCTGAGTAGCTGGAATTTTACAGGCTTTTGGCTGGTTCATCGAGATAAGAGTTTCACAGGATTTCCTGCCCAGAGTGGCTTTGAACTGTGATCCTCAGCTCTCACATTCCTGAGTACCTAGGATTACAGGCATGAGCCATCTGCATTTAGCACTCGACTGGCTGATTTTTTTTTTTAAGTCCAGTCTACTATCCTATGATTCAGTCCAACACTCTTGGCCTGAAATTCCTCTTTGAATAAAGGTCAAGGGCAGAAGGATTGCTTATTTTTTTCATTATTATGATCTAAGACTTGAGAAAAAATCCTTAACCTTCTTCTTTACCAAGTGTTTATACCAAGTGAAGAACTGAAGTTTTATTTATTGTAATGGGTACATTGTTATCTTTCCTAAGAAATATTTGTAACAAAATGAGATTTCAAACAATTATTTGTTTGTTTGTTTGTTTATGCCTATACTGGGGCTTGAATTTAGGCCTGGGTGCTGTCCCTTAGCTTTTTTGCTGACTGGCACTCTACTATTTGAGCTGCACTTCTGTGTAATTAAACTCAGATTTTTTAGGGCCAGGCTGGCCTTGAGCTGGATCCTCATACCTGAGTAATGAGGATTACAGATGTGAGCCACTGGCACTCAGCCAATTATTTTATTTTAACTCAATATTTTGTTCTAATTGAAATTGAAGGAAGCCTTCGTCAAATGTTTCAAAATATGAAAATAATCCCTTGGGATGCCCGGCTATCATTCTTTTGAAGTTCCTACTTTGCAAATAGTGATTAAAAATAAGCATTAATATGTGACAGTGGGCTCTTAAGAATTCCTTAAATTCCTTTTTTGAAAAATGTTTACTGAGCTGTCAACGTGATAGGCATAGTGCTACGAATCAGTTAGGTGTGAACAAAACAAGCATAGCTTCTAAGCTCGCAAAAATGAAAGATTAAACAACTATAGAACTACAAATTCGGATGCAGATTATAAAGACAAAGAATAGGCCCCAAATAGCTACATCTGTAATCTCAGCATTTGAGAAGCTAAGCAGGAGGATCTTGGCTTTGAGGTTACCTGGTGAGACTATTTTTCAAAAAGAAAAAAAAAAAAAGAGTTGGGCACAGGTGTTTCATACCTTTAATCCTAGTTACTCCAGGGGCTGAGATCTGAGGATCATGGTTCTACAGTAGCCAGCCAGCCAAATGTGAGACTCTTATCTCCAATAAGCCAGGCAAATGCCGGAAGTGGAGGGGCGTGGCTCAAGTGTAGATCACCAACTGTGAGTCAAAGAGCCAAATGAGAATATGATGCCCTGCTGGCGATAGGGTAGCTCACACCTGTGATCCTAGCTATTCAGGAGGTTGAGATCTGAGGATTGTGGTTTGAAGCCAGCCTGGGCCGCAAAGTCAGTGAGACTCTTATCTCCAGTTAACCAGCAAAAATCTAGAAGTAGTGCTGTGGCTCAAGTGGTAGAGTGCTAGCCTTGAGCAAAAGTAGCTCAGGGACAGTGCCCAGGCCTAGAGTTCAACCCACAGGATTGGCAAAAAAACCCAACAAAACAAAAAAAAACAACTTTTATCTAGGAGAAATGGCAGAGAACTGTTTGAGCTTGGACCTGGGAATTAAAAGTCTTGGGCAAAATGGAGGCTGTGGAGGCTCCCTGTCCTGGAATGGAAAAGCAGCTGCAAGAAGCCTGTCTGCTTTTTAAGTGGGCGAATGGTCATGTCATAGGGTGATTTAGGTAGTAGTGTGGGAACCTCCTCTAAAATACGGAAGTTTATAAACAAATCCAATCAGATACCACCTCACAGCACCGTACATTGTCAACTCTCCTCATGGTCCAGTGTGACTGCAAACGAGCATTATCATATCACCTGTCCAGGAAGTAGAATGGAGGAGAGGAAAGGAAGACTGTAGCCTTTCCTTGTAAGGTACCTTGTAGAAAATTCTTCCTGACACATCTGCTTCCTTTCTATTGCTCAGGGATCTAACCACTCTGGAGATGGTCTTTTAGGTAGTAGTCATGCATGAAGCATTTCAGTACCCTTCATGAGGAGAAAGGAGAAAATGAGTGCTCAGGTGGGGTACCTTGGATCACAGCTTCCCTATTTCTCCAGGGCTGACTCCTTTCAACAGATCGCTTCAACACCCTCCCAACTGCCTCTGAGCTGTGAACCTTTCCCTTCTCCAGGCACACCTGGCCCTGAGCGTTCACCTCTCCACAAACAGCTGCGGTATTTCCCTGGAATGAATGGTCTCTTGTGAGCTCTGCGCCCTTCCGAAGTCCCAGAGTTCCTTTGGTCTTAGTCCTCATCCTGGACCTTTCTAAACCCCGTTTCAGAGCGCCACAGCCACTCTGCCCGCAGCCCTGCCAAGTGTTCAGTGAGTCGGAGCCCAACCACCATCACCTGATTGGCACTTGGACTCTACTATGGCAGAGAAAATAGATGCTGTTGCTGCCCTGACAGGAAGCAAAGTTATTTTGTGTTTTTGAAGAGTGATTAAAAAAAGCAGTTCACTCAGTTGTTGCCTGGAGACAGTCCTTGGTTGGACACTTGGAAAGCACTTTGCGAGGTGATACCAGTGGAAAGGTTTATTTAAGGAGCCAGTCTTTCCCTCCGGGTGAACTGCGGTAGGGCTCATTGGCCCTGGAGTTCCTGGTTGCAGGGCTGAGAGCAAGCTTCTCTTTTCTTTAAACTGCACAGCGTTTCAGGACGTTCACGGTTTCTTTCTTTCCTAACCTCAAAGCCAGTAGCCTCTCTTTTCCCCTCACCTAAACTCAAAGTACAGCTAAGTTCAGAAAAAGGATTATAGTTCTTCCAATCAGAGAGCATCTGAAAAAGAAAAGTACTGAAATAAAGTGTACAGTCTATCATACATTTTCATCAGTATTAAGTGGTATTTTTTTACACTGGTTCTGAATATTTTAAAAATGTTTTAAATTGTTACCATAAAGGTGATATACAGAGGGGTTACAGTTACATAAGTCAGGTAATGAATATAGATTTTTCTGGACAATATCACCTTTTCTCTTTCTCTGTCTCAATATTTCCCTCCCGTCCTCAGCCACAGCTGTATTTTCAACATCGTTTCATGTAAGTACCACTGCTACATTTGTTTACCCTTTGTCCTTCCATTTCTGTGCCTCCCCTTTCCTTCCCACAGACAGGTAAATGAACAAACAGAACAAGAAGAATAGACAACAAAACAGCACAAAAAACCTCTTATTTCCATTTCCTGGAGTTCATTTAGATAAATATTATGTTGTATGATCAGATGCATATAGGCATTGAGCTTTTCTGTTCTCCTAAGGGTATCCTCCTTTGGTCTCATTGTGTGTGAATGCTCAGAGACCTGTATAATTTATCATGTTCCTATGTATTTTAGATCTAGCTTTCACAAATGAGAGAAAACATGTGGTGGTACTAAATCTTGAACTCAGGGCCTGGATGTTTTTTCTTAGCTTTTACTGTTCGAGACTGGCACTGTACCCCCTGAGCTTCAGCTCCACTTTAGCTTTTTGGTGGTTAATTGGAGATAAGAATCTCATGGCCTTTTCTGTCTGGGCTAGTTTTGAACCATCATCCTCCAAATTGGGCCTACCTTTAAAAATACCACACAATGCTACCAACTGATGGGAGTAAACCACCATTCATGATTGTGACGTAGGGGGAACACTGGGAAATGGCATCTTCTCCACCTTTCCTACATAAAGTACAAAAGCGGCTTGTGGGGCTGAATGTTGTCATGGGCCCACAGATATGGTCGCCACCCATTTCCTAAGGGACCTGGCAGGATGTCATAAATGGGAGGGGCCATTGACAAGCGGAAGCCTGATTCATCCTGAGGCAAGAGTGATGGAAGGCAATGATACCACATGATAAAGGGCCCATTCAGAGCCAAAGTAGATAATGATTACATGGTCCCATTTCTAGACCCACAGCTGCAGTCTAAGTGCTGGCATGGTGCCTGGCACTCTTTTATGCCCATTTTACAGAGGGGAGAATCAAAGCATGGAGATATTAGCTGATTGGCTAGCAGTCTCTCAGCTAAGAGACAGAGTTGAGATTTGAGATCTGAACCCAGGTAATCTGGTCCATGAGCTTGGACTGGTGACTGCTATACTCTGCTGCCTTTTCCTCAATAGCTGCTTGGGGTGTGTATGTGTGTGTGTGTGTGTGTGTGTGTGTGTGTGTGTAAAGCATACGTATACACACACAGAGGTATTCATTGGAAGTGATAACTCACCAGATCCTCTTTGGGCCCATTAAAAGTAAAAGCAAAACTCCTCAAGAGACCCTGATCTCAACCCCTTCTAACCCAGCAGTGGCCCCGCCCTCCCAAGCTCCTTTTCTGTCTGAGATGCTGCTTACTGAGCATCTTTGGTGCACATAGCAGTGTTAGTTGCTAGGAAACAGTTCCACCAATCTGGCTCCCATGCACATTCTCCGCAACTGGAGCCTTTCAATGTTTTTAAAAAAGATAAATGTTGTCAGGAGAGTGGTTAGGACTCTAATGAAAAGCTGTTACAGGAATACCTTTGCCAACGGGTGGAGCTCTTCTTACTCCTCCTCTCTTTCCATCTCTCACACCATTGCATTCTCCTTCACTGATCCCTGACTTGGTCTCTGGATTCAGAGATCTGGATACTGAGACCTAGAACTGAAATGACTATGAACAAAACACAGCAAAATGTGTGGATGCAGTCTGCCTGCCTTTCGGGCACTGTTAGGTTTCCTGCCTGGGGCCTCCTGGTTAGTCCTGTGTGACACATGTATCTGTCCCAGTTCAAGATCCTCTGCTGGGCCTGCTCCAGTCAGTTCCATTCCAGTTGAGATCAGTAGGCAGGCTGGGCAGGGCTTCCATCCATTGTGGCTCCTGAGCCCCCTGGGGGACCCTCACAGAGCCTCTTCTCCTGTGGCCCATGCCCTGGTGTTATGAACGGAACACAGTTGCTGTTGCTATGATTTATGTTTCTGTAATATGAATCATTGCATTTGCAATTGAGAAATACAAGAAGAAGCGTTGTCAGGTACCTATTGCCATGGCTCATGCAAATTTATTTTTATTTTTTGGTTGCTGGGGATTGAACCTGCATAGGGTAGCCAAGTTCTTTACCACTAGGATATATACCCCCAGACCTCATGTGAGGTTTTTATTAGCACTTTAGTCCTTTGCATCACAAACCAGCAGTCAAGGAAAGCCAAGGCCAGAAGAGGCGAGTATGGCAAGCCAGGGAGCTGGTGATCCCTTTTCTGGCTCCAGGCTTCTTTTGGCTTTTTGGTCATTAAAAAGTCAGACTTTTTTACTTCCTCTTTCCAGAGCTGTACAATGTATTTCAATTTTTATTTATTTGATTTTGTGCTTCAGTGGCTCTATAGCAGTATTTGTTTCCAGATAGAATGTTGATATGTAGCCAGGCTGTCCTAAACTCAGGATGGCCTTGAACTTACAATCTTGCAGCAGCCTCAGGAAAACTGCCATTATAGGAGTGTGCTGCCACATCTGGTTTTAGTAAGACTTACAGTGAAAATCAATTGTTTAAATATGTTTCTGTTAATGTTCTTATTGTTGCAAGCAATAAAAGTCTCACCAAAACTGGTTTTGACAAAATGGTCTACAAGCCCACTGATAGTCTGGAGGGAAGGCGGATTGATTAGTCCTGTGAGGTCACATAGGTCTACCCTGGAAGGTCCAGGCTTTTCCACTGAGAGTCTTCATACTGCCTCTGGATAGAGAAAGAGGACAAATCCTCATTCATGGTGACTGGGGAGTAGGTTAGCTGATTAGCCTAAGCCAGTCAGACTTTAGTCTGCTCCATCCCTATCAAAGATCCTGGCGGCTGCCCCAGCAGTGAATGTCTTAAGGAAAAATTGAGCAGTTTGTATAAAAGAGTAGGAAAGTGGGTGCTAAGGCCCACAAGAATTGTTGATAATGTTTTAATTAAGAATTGATTATATATAGGAACATATTGGGGAAAGGTTAAAAAAGGAAATAATTTAAAGTTAAAAAAACCCCTAGAATAATACTCCTTAGAGATGATCATAGACTTATAACCTGGGAGTGGCTCAAAATAGAAACATTAGTAGATTATTTTATTCTTGTTATTCTTATTGACACAGTCTCACTAGGAAGCTGAGGCTGACCTTGAACTCATCTTCCTGTCTCAGCTTCCCATGTGATGGGATTTATAGGATTTCTTTCTATTTTTATGAGACTAGGAAAGTGTCATTTTTAGTGATGTTATTGAATGTTAAGTACCCACCTCAGAACTTTATTAAGTATAAAAATGTGGTTGAATTCCAGGCACTGGTGGCTCATGTCTGTAATACTGGCTATTCAGGAGGTTGAGATCTGAGAACTGTGGTTTATAGCCAGCTAGAACAGGAAAGTCCATGAGACATTTATCACCAATTAACAAGAAAAAAATAAAAGCCTGAAGTTGAGCTGTGGCTCAGGTAGTAAAGCACTAGCCTTTAGAAAAAGAAGCTAACGGACAGTGCCCAAGCTCTGAGTTCAAGCCTCAGTATTGTACACACATGCACATGCACACGTGCACACACACACACACACAAACAAACAATAACAACAAAAACAACAAACCACAAAACAAAAATGTGATTGAATGTACCAGATTGATTTTAAGTGTTGACTAAAAACAAATAAAAACATCTATCCTGGGTCCTTCAAGTCTTTTTTTCTTCCCAATGGGAATTTATTTTATACTGAATTATAAATAGCAGTTCTATAGTTTTGCTTATGAAAGGGGATTTGTCGGCTTGGCTTGCATGATTGGAGGCTGGGTAGTTGAACAATGGAGGTCTGCACACTGGACAGCTCTGGAACCTAGTAGCAAATAGCAGCTTGTTTCACAGCGTTAGAAGTAGAAGTGATACCATTACAATGCCAGTGTCTGATTGGTTTCTCCAGTTTCATCCCCTGTCCCTCGGGTAAGGGTGGAAGTTTTGGAGTCTGAAGTTTGCCTAGCAATAGCAAAACCATGCAGTTAGTTGGGTCCAGAGAATGCAGAGCTCTGGGCCTGGGCACTCCCAAGCACGCAGGCCCTTCTAAAAGTGGATACAGCGGCTGTCGCCCACTGATCTCTGCGCTGAGTGACCCAGATTGGCAGAGTGCAGCTGGGTCCTGTGAAGAGCAGAGTTCAGGAAAGAGGAGGGTAAAAATAAAACTGGTTGGACAGCTTTGGTGGCTCTGAGAGTGGAAGCTTCCTGAGTACTTGGCTAGGTCTTCATTCACTTTTCTTTCTTTCTCTTTTATTTTGTAAGGAAGGGTGACACATTAGAATGACGGTTCTCTAAGATTTGGTGAAATGTCTTCATCATTATAGCCAAATAAAGTTAGGAAAGTCCTCTTTCTCTTTCTTTTTCTCTCTCTGATGAACAGAATGACATGTGCTTGCCATTATAGTTTTAAAGTAGCAGTTACTTTTGTAATCTTTAAAACTGAATAAGTATGGTTTCAAGTTATCTACCAAGAATAGTAATTAGGTCCTTGCTAGTCTGAGCTATTTAATCTTTTGAAAGTGTGCATTTGCTAATTTTTTTTTTTTTTTGGGTCCGGTCGTGGGGCCTGAACTCTGGGCCTGGGCACTGTCCCTTAGCTCTTCAGCTCAAGGCTAGTGCTCTACCACTTGAGCCACAGCGCCACTTCTGGCTTTTTTCTTTTTGCTTATGTGGTGATGAGGAATCGAACCCAGGGTCTCACGCATGCAAGGCAAGCACTCTACCACTGAGCCACCTTCCCAGCCCCTCATATGCTAATTTTTGAAACTCTGACCTTCATCTTTTAAAGAAGTATGAAGCAGATTCTATCCCTAGTCACTAACAGTTTTGAATTAGATGGGATTTCCTCTTGGTAATACTTTGTGGCTTTTAGTGTAATCACCTTGCAATAACAATTTTAAAATGTCTTAAATAATACTAAAAATATGGGAGCTGTGGATATATCTTGTTTGAAAGATTAAACAGTGAAAGGAACCTAGGAAAGACACATTGTTTCAGTGTTTATCATGCTAGTTTGGAATAAGAGGTTTTATAAGAATTTCTTATATTTTCTTTTTGTGTGCCTGTACTGGTGCCCTGTTTAAACTTGGGGCCTTTTCCTTGGCTTTTTTGCTTATGGCTGGAGCTTTAACACTTGAGCCATGCATCCAGTCTGATATTTTGCTGGTTAATCAGAAGTAAAGTGTCCAGGACTTTTCCTCCTTGGGCTGGCTTGGATCCTCAATCCCTAGATTTCAGCTTCTTGAGTAGCTGGGATTATAGGCTTAAGCCTCCAGTGCTTGACTAACATTTCTTAACATTTTCATCCAAGCTGTTATTTACAAAAGATGGTTAAGAGATAGCTAGGGCCAGTGGACTTCTTCTTTCGGGTGATGGAAATATTCTGGAACTAGATAGAGGTGATTGCCTATTTATAATATTCAGTGAAAAATCCACCCCCCCCACGCCCAATCCTTGAATTATATACTTTAAGAGGGCAGATTTGGTGGTATATGATTTATATCTGTTTAAGTCTGCTAAGAGTTTTTGATGTGTTCTAAGCTCTATCTTAGAAGACATACAAGGAAACACATGCATTGGACTTCTAAGTATATATAGTATTCCGTGATACAGCTGCGCAGTATAACCAAGCACCTGAGCCTCATGGCAGGCTGTAGTGGCATAACTTTATTTGAAGGGTCAACTGCATTGGTTCCCTTCAAGCTGCGCTTGGTCCAGGCTGTGGACTGGGTTCAAGTCACCTTCATGTTATCTCTCCTTTCCTGGGGGAGAGGCACCCTGGGGGATTTATTCTTTTTAGAATGACAGGTGCACCAGAGCTTGGCCAAAACCATGTAATGAACCTCTGAGTTCAAGTCTCCACTTGTATCACATCTACTCATATTCTACTGGCAAAGCAAGTGACTGGCCAAGTCCAAAGTTAATGGGGCAAGGAAAGGAAGACATTCTATAACAGTGCAAGGGGAAGGCAGCGAGTACTTTTCCAACAGAACTCCAATTAATCATACAGTATTAGGAAACCAGTCTATTCTGGGTTTCTTGAGGCACAAGAGAAGATATGGCCATGTTCCTTGTGTAGGGGTCAGAATCTTTAAGAACATGGTATTACGTATAACAAATACAAGTCTCCCAAAATATAAAAGTTAAAGACAGCAAATCATTATTTCAAGTTGAGTATTTCAAGTTGTCCAAAATGCCAAGGAGCAAAGTATTGTGGGTTTCAGACTTTTTTTTTAATCTTTGGAATGTGTGTGTGTGTGTGTGTGTGTATGAGACCTCAGTCTAAACAGGAAATTTGTGTTTCACCTATACCTTACATACACAGCAGAAAGTTGGTATTGTTATAATTATTACTCTTATTATTATCTTGATGATATTAGGGTTTGAACTCAGGGCTTGCACTTGCTAGGAGAGGCTCTACCACTTCAACCAGGCCCCCAGTCTGTGAAGGTAATTTTAAACAGAATTTTTAAGGTGTCTATATCTGGAGATCAACATAAGCTTGGGTATGGGCTTTTCCATTTGTGATATCAGATTGGTGATGCTTAAAAATGTCCAAGCTTGGAGCATTTTGGATTTCAGATTTTTGACTTAAGGATGCTTAGCCTGTAGTTCAGTTTCTGTGAACCAGAAATTTGGGAATAATTAGCTATAGGATTCAGGCTTGCTTGATTGTTTGCTCGCTTCCTTCTTTCCTCCCTTCCTTCCCTCTCTCTCCCTCCCTCCCTCCCTCCCTCTCTTCCTTCCTTCCTTCCTTCCTTCCTTCCTTCCTTCCTTCCTTCCTTCCTTCCTTCCCTCCCTCCTTTCTTTTCATTCTTTTTCCTTCTTTCTTCCCTCTTCCTTTCTCTCTTTTTCTTTCTGTCAGTTCTGGGGCTTGAACTTAAGGTCCTGGGTATTATCCTGGAACTTTTTTGCTCAAGGCCTCCTGAATATCTAGAATTACAGGCATCAGCTACTGGTGCCTGGCTCAGGGTCTTTCTTCAGCTTGCAAATAAGAGGTTGGCTGAAACTGCAGATTACTGAGCACTAGATTGGGGCTGAATGGTCCACTTCCAAGAAGGAGTTAGCTCCCTGCCAAATAAGCTTTCCACAAAGCGGCTTGGGTGTTCTTCTACATAGCAGCTGGCTTTCCCCAAGTGAGTGGTCTGCAGAAAAAGGAAGAAGTACCAGTGCCTTCTAAGGCCTGACCTCAGCCTCACATGCTTTCACACTTGCCACGTCTTTAAGGGCAGTCCGCTCTCTAGACAGAGGGGAGAAGTCTCAACGTTTTTGTTTGGTTTAAAAAAATGTTTAATTTTACTTATTTCATTTTCTATTTTTAAATCGAGTTTTATAAAGGTGATATACAGAGGGTTAAAATTTTGTAAGTTAGATAATGAGTACATTTCTTTAATTTTTTTATTGCTATTATAAAGGTGAGGTACAGAAGAGCTACGATTACATTAAGTCAGTAAAGAGTACATTTCTTTTTGAACAAAAAAATGTCACTCCTTCCCTTGCTCTGTCTCAGTTTTTCCTTCCTGTCACCACACATAAAACTGTATAGTTCATTTTCCACATCCAATCTATTAGGATAAGTGGTGAGTATATGATGTTCTGTCTGGATACATTTTCTTTTAAATGCAGTAGTTGTTTAATTATTAAATTACAAATCATACTTGCAACTACAGTAAAGATTCTCTCCTGGAATTTTGCTTGATACCTGATCACTGATGGTAAACAATGTTTATGATAAAATGTGAGTCTCATCATAAACAAAAGTTTGCTTAGTTTAGTCTGGGTACTAGTGGCTTATGCCTATAAGTCCTAGCTGCTTGGGAGGTTGAGATTTGGAGGATAATGGTTTGCAGATAGCTTGCGCAGAAAAGTCCCCAAACTCCATCTCTAAAATTGCCAGCAAAGTCTGGGCTGGAAGCATGGCTCAAGTGGTAGAGTACCAGCTGTGAGCAGGCAAGCTGAGCAAGCACCAGGGGCTGAATTGTGCAAACCCTTTATTTTCTATTGCTTAGTTATGATGCTTTTGTAGTCTTACAGAGATTTGAGAGTCTCTCCAGTTTTATTTTAAGAATAGATACACAGTTGCTGTCTCTGTGAAGGTGGAGGTTTCTGACTCAGCTCTTTTCTTGCACACTGCAGTCTCCTGGAAGCTTCTGACTTAAAACAATGTGGGACAAGGTGTGAACAAATGCATCAGTGATACTTACGAGGCCCTATGTTGAAAGTGAACTGTACAACTTGTGGATGGGGATGGGAGGGAAAAACTGGAAGAGAATAAGGGAAGGGGTGACACTGTTCAAAAAGAAATGTACTCTTTATGTGACTTATGGATCTGTAACCCCTCTGTACATCACCTTTACAATAACAATAAATAAAAATAATAATACAATGGGATCAAGAACTGGGCATTATTGTATTGCACGTTTCCTCAAGTTGTGCAACGGGGGGGGGGTGGGGAGGGGCAGTGCAGATGAGAAAACAAGCCAGCCAGCCTCATTGGCCTGTGAAGGGTTTAAAGCACATGTGAACGATGACTTCTGTGAGGCGTGTAAAGGGATGGGCATCCAGGGAATAGAATAATATTTTCTGCCAGCATCATCATCCCTAGATCATAGGATGGAACAAAATAATCAGTATTTTATAATGGGCTAATGCAGGCAATCTGAAATTCCAGATTCCTGAGAAAATTTGAATACAGGGTATTGTTTTTTTTTGGTGGAAACTCTTGAGTGACTTCAGCTCTTCCCACTAAAGAATTGGAATCGCTTTCCTTTTTCCTTGGATCTATGCAGGGCTTGTAGCAGAGATAATGCATACTCAGTCCCAAGTCAGCCTCCCAAACGCCTTTGTCATTCTGCTTGTCTCAGACCATCCCTTTAATTGGAGGCCGGAGAAGGCCTGCTGGGAGATGAGAGACCACTTACTCCAGATGTGGTCATTCCAGATCCACCAAGAGCCAGCCAACACCTCCAGCTGTGTGGCTCACTAACAACACTACTGATATTCTGGGGCTAGATGAGCCTTCATGGTGTGTGAGGTGTCCACTTTTAAAATCTTGATACCATCCCTGACATGTACTGGCGAGAGCTCAACAGGATCTTCCTCTGCTCCAGTTGTGACAACCAGAAAAAAAAACAAACTCTAGATATTACCAAATGCCTCGGGGGTGGGGCAAAGCAGCTGCCTGTAGGTGAGAGCTATTGCCTGACAAGTATGTCCATCGAGATTAGCACTGGCCAGCTGCCGACTCCGCCAGATGCATAAACAGTACCTGCCTGCGCAGTACTGCCTGCCGTTAGTTGTGTGATGGCTTGCGGAGGAAAAGGTAGCTGGACAATGAGCAAAGACAAAAAGGAAGGTGAACTCTGACTCCTATGCAATACTGCCTGTGCATGTTTGACACATGTGTCTGCAGTGTCCCTTCTCCAGTGACTCACTAGTCAGCTTCTACTTCGTTCAATATGCTAAAAAAATCCACAGTGAGTTCTTCCATACCACGCAAGAAGGAAGGGCTTACATTCCTCTTCCATTTGTTTTGTAATTTTTGCTTTTCATGGAACTCAGCATGTGTTTTTTTTTTTTTTTTTTTTGCCCATGGACAAGTAAGTGGGGGACAACTCAGACTTTCAGAAGTTAAAATGAGAGATGTTTCCTAGAAAGCAGGAGTGCTGACAAAATACTGAGCTGAAAAATGGTCCTTTGTTTTGGCTAGGTAAGTTCTGCAGAGATGCAGGTTGGAGCAGAAGCAGGGGAGCACTGGGGTAGGAGTCAGGCTGTGGGCAGGAGCGGGGCTGAGTCCAGGTGTCTACCTTAGGAGCTGCTTTCTTGGCTGTGGGGGATCTTCAGTGCTCAGTGCATTGTGAACAGGTAAGTGTGGGCAGTGGCTGAGGGAAAGGTATGTTGATACACAGGGTTCAGTGTAGCTGATTGTATACACAGCTCATGACTGTTGCTAAGAGTTAAAGCAAAGCAAGAGCAGGCCAAGTCTGGTTTTGCTTCAGATGTGCAAGTTTGGGTGGAGATGAACTCAGCTTGATGCTCCTTTGTCGATTATTCCCAAAGTCCACCACTGACTTTTATGTCTATTCGAAACAACACCAACAGGTGTTTGACAACTGATTCAAATTGGAGTTCCCCTTTTATAAGCTTGAGAATGTGGCAGACCTTTCAAAAATATGTTAAAAAAAAGATGTAGGCATCTAGGACAAAGTTTATGCAGAACCTTATTTCTGGGTGTAGAACTAACAGGAGGTGGACGTATCTTTGAATGAGGAGAATTAGATGAGCTCCGTCTCCGTGTTTTCAAGTTGTTTATTTAAATTTTCAATGCATTTGACATATCATTGTCCTTTTGGAATTGGGAAAATCCACTTGTACTCGGAACCATTAGGTAACTGTGCGACCTGGCTCTCTTCCACTTGGGCAGGCTTTTATTTCCTTAATGAATTCACTTCCTTCATCTGTTAATGATAAGCAGGCCAGGGAAGAATTCTTATCTGCCTATGTGCATTGAACATCTGTTGCTATTCCACTAGGTTTCAGCTTAGACTTGTTAGTAAGAAATTGAAGTGAACAAGTGAATCCCCTTTTAAGGCCAATCAATTAATTCCTGTAGCTTCATCTGAGGGCCTAGGCTGAGGGCCTGGGCACTGTCCCTGAGCTTTTTGGCTCTACCCATTGAGCCAGAGCACCATTTCCAGATTTTTTGGTAGTTAATTGGCAAGAAGAGTCTCATAGACTCTCCTGCCCAAGGTGGCTTTGAACATCAGTCCACAGATCTTAGCCTCCTGAGTAGCTAGGATTATAGGCATGAACCTCTGATGCCCAGATGAAAACTATTTTAGAGAGTATTTGTTATGTGACCACCGATGTGGATTAAATTGATAGTTCATATTTTTTCCCCTGATAGTTTGACTCAGAGATCATCGTCATGGTTTTCCCTAAATGTCTGTGACAATAACATTGTTTTAAAAAGTAATTTTTGTGGAAAACAAGTATGGGAGGGATGTTTATGCTTTAAAGTGCTCATAATTGTCAGGGAGTCTGACAAGTCTCACTAAAAGTGTGTGAGAAAGAAGCCACTAGAACCGGGTAATGAGATGTAAGACAGCAATACAGGTGGTGTATCTGGCTTCCAGGAAGTGAGCTCAAGAAAGAAAAGCTTTGGTCCCCTGTGTAGCTCAACATTAGTTTGTACCTCAATTTATGGAGCTGTAAAAAGCTAGCTGGCATACAGGTTCTTCTAAACAAACAACTTGACGACATTTTCCTTTTTCTTTTTTTGCCAGTTGTGGGGCCTGAGCTCGGGGCCTGGCTCTGTCCCTCAGCTCTTCAGCTAAGGCTAGCTCTCTACCACTTGAGCCACAGTGCCACTTCTAGCTTTTTCTGCTTGTGTGGTGCTGAGGAATGGAACCCAGGGCCTCATGCATGTGAGGTAAGCACTCTACCACTGAGCCATCTTCCCAGCCCTGACATTTTCCTTATAATGCAGCAAATGCCAGCACCTAGGATGAATGGAGAGCTGCAGGGGCTGGTGGGGGAAGTTCTTCAGAGACCATCACCCACTTTTTGGCACCTTTACTACAATAATGATGACCAGAGTGAATGTGATTAGAATGATTCTGAGAGAGGGGAAGTAGATGTCAAAAATAATACATAATCAATGAATATGGCATACTGGTGGACAAGAACTCGATGAAAACATGCAGCATTTCTGGAGCAACTGGTCAGCAAGCCACTTGTCAATGTGGCATCTAGTGAGTGGCACCACCAAGTTGGCCAAGTAGAATGCAACGTTTGACTCCAACAAGGCTGCTATGCTGTGTCTTTGGCCTCTCTGAGGCCAAAGTATACATTGTATACATCTGCACAGAGGGGAGATGGAATGCTTCAGGCATAGAGGACACTGACTAGGTTGGAATCCTAGCTATTATCAAAGTTGCTTGAGAAAGTAATAACTTCTCTAGTCTTGTTTTGTTTTTTTCTTGGGTAGTACTGGATCTTGAACTCAGGGCCTCATACTCTCATTCTTTCTTCTTTCTAGCTAGTGCTCTATCACGTTGAGCCATGTCTCCAGTCCAGCTTTTGATGACTAACTGGAGATGAAATCTTGCAGTTTCTTCTGTCAGGGATGGCTTTGAACCTCAATCCTCCACTGCTCAGTCTTCTGAGCAGCTAATGCTTATCTCAGTTTCCTTATCTATGCAAGGTGTGTGACGATAACCTCTTTCTCCAAAGGTTGTTTTGAGGAAAGTACAGGGTAGTATATAAACATAAAAAGAACTGTCTAAGGCCAGGTGCTGGTGGCACACGCCTGTAATCCTAGCTATTCAGGAGGCTGAGATCTGAGGATTGCGGTTCAAAGCCAGCTCGGCAGGGCAGGGAAATCCGTGAGACTCTTTTCTCCAGTAAACCACTCAGAAAACCGGAAGTGGCCCTGGGGCTCAAGTGGTAGAGAGCTAGCCTTGATCTGAAGAGCTGAGGGACAGCACCCAGGCCAAGTTCAAGCTCAACAACCGACAAAAAAAAAAAAAAGGCTAAAAAATAGTACCAGTTGTTAGTTTGATTATTCAAGCATCTCTGAGGAATGCTTTATTGGCTATGACTTTTTCTGAAGCAGGGAATGTTTGTAAAAAGATCAGCAAGGCAATTACTTTGGATTGTTCTTTGATTATTAATTACTTGTAAAGGGTTTAAAATGGGATGATGACAAATAGGAGGGAATACATTGACATCATGTGCCATTCTGTTTGTTAATGGACACACAGGACTACTTTGGCCTGTAACATTTAGGAAATTTAGTGTGTGTGTGTGTGTGTGTGTATGTGTGTGTGTGTGGTGTTGGTCCTGGGGCCTAAACTCAAGGCCTGGGCACTGTTCCTGAGTTTTTGTTTTTGCTTATTTTTCTCAAGACTAGCACACTTCCACTTGAGCCTCTCCTGGTCAGGCAGGCTTCAAACCTTGATCCTCAGATCTCAGCCTCCTGAGTAGCTAGGATTACAGGTATGAGATACTGGCACCCAGTGGAAAGTTGACTATTTAGCAGACCTGTGTTGAAGGGACAGCCTTCAACAAACGGAGCTTCTGAATTGACCTGAATTCAGGAGCAGGTTTTGTCATTTTTTTTTTTTTTTGTAAGGAGAGGGATTACATATTGTTTTGTTTTACACATATATACTGTTATGTTTTTCACACACACACACACACACACATACACACACACACACAAATGGACATTATACCTGAATGCTGTGATGAAATTCAAACTTACCATTGCATTTGGAAAAGGAGGTCATCAAAATGCCGAGCTGGAAGGATGATTGGACGGGGTCCTTTTTCCACATGGCTATGTACCTAAGCTACAAACGAAGGGTTCTATTCTAGGGAACGATTAGCAATCTTGGCTGCACATTTTGTTTCCTGTCGGTAATACCATAAAATAAATGCTATTGGTTAAAGGCAATTAATGGAACAAAGGTAACAATCAAGGAATGCTGGGACTGTTGCCAGGTATACAGAATGGGGGATTATTCCTGGATTCAACTCACTCCCCCATTTGTCCTGCCATATCAGAAGACTATTTTAATCCTCAAGTGCTCTACTTTTTTTTTTTCATTGATAGGCTCTTGCTTTGAAAAAGAAAATTGTTCATTGATTGGGACCACAGAAATAATAATGTAGCTGATTGATGGCAGTTTCTAAAACATGATTTACATTTTATATAACTCTTCTCCTCACTTTTTATTTTATGTGTATTTTGTGCCAGTACTAGTGCTTGAATTTAGGACCTAGGTGCTGTCCTTTAGCTTTTTTTGTTTTTTCTCTCAAAGCTGATGCTCTATTATTTAAGCATTGACTCTAGTTTGGCTTTTTCATGATTAATTAGAGAGAAAACTTCTCATGGACTTTTCTGCCCTGCAGAGCTGCCTTTGAACATTGATCCTCTTATCTCAGCCTCCTGAGTAGCTAGGATTTCAGGAGTGAGCCACCCGTACCCGCCACTCTTCTGCTTGGTGACTGGATTAAAGTGGAGGAATCTCCACCACATCTCTAATAATTAAGTACTAGATTCAGAACCAAGCAGACACCATGTGTAGTTAAAAGTAGTGAGTGTGGGCTGACATAGTGACTCACTTCTTAACTAGACCACAGGAAGGAAAACAGCTTAGCTTTGTGGCCAAGAAAGCAGGCAGACAGATACCACCATTCTCAACCATTCTAGCCTAATCTTACCCGTCAGAAGTCACATTGATCTCATTTGTCCCATGACCAATACTTTGTTGTTCTCCCAAATCAGTACCCCAGATTAGCCATGAGAAAGTGCCGGTCAAGTCCAAATGGAAGTTTGTTTTTACAAAAATCTCCAGCCAAGTCTTCTCTGAGAATGTCAAGATCATTAAAAGCCAGGACCAGGAAGCTGTCACACACTGGCAGAGACGGAGGGCTTATGATTAAACCCAATATAAGCATTACTGGAAAACCCGGAAATCCAAATGAGCTTTGTCATTTAGTTAATAGTATTGTACCAATGTTATTTTTTGGTGGTGAGGAAGTGGGGAACAGAGGTTTACTTTACATGATGAATGCCTGCAGCCAGCACTCCCTATGAGAGACAAAATGGGAAATGGTCTGCGACAATAGAGCCTACTACCTTCTCACCCCCACCCTCACCCCTAGGACCAAGGGCCTGTCATTTCACCACACTGGCTGTGTGCATTTTGTTGTCACCCTTTTGGCCAAAAAGTTGGCAGGCTACCATGAAACCTGTGGTCTGCTCACACATCTTGACTACTCAGGTCTGCAGACTCTTTTCTGTAGAAAGGCCAATTTTTTACTTTGATAAAGGGTAGTTTTGTTGATTGATTAATGGTGCCAGTAGTGGGGCTTGAACTCTAGGCCTGGGCATTGTCCCAGAGGTTTTTGTTGTTGTTCAAGACTGGTACTCTACACAGCTTGCCTTCCAGCTTTTTGGTGGTTTAAGAGTTTCACAGACTTTCTTGCCTGGGCTAGTTTCATACCTTGATCCTTAGCTCTCAGTCTCCTGAGTAGCTAGGATTACAGGTATAAAATTAACTTTATAGGAAGCTGGGTGAAGGGTGTAGGGGAAGCATCTTTGAGAACTCTTTGCCATTCCTTCTTAAATCTAAAGAGATTCTATAAAAAGAAAAAGTACTTTTGAAATCATCTTGTGTCACCCTGAAAGGGGAGTCACGTGTCTATTTTTCTTCTAGCATTAGAACAGATTTCTGTTTAACCCATAGATATTGAGCACGGAGTTCTCTGGGGCTGGGTGTTGATCAGTAAGCAAAACAATAAGAACATCTCTGTCCTCGTTTAGCTTATAGTTTAGTAAAGGAGACAACAGAGACATACACAGAATATAGCACATTAGTGTTAAATGCTATAGAAAAATAAAGTAGGAAAGAAAAATAATGTTGGAGCATTGATAAAACACATTGGTGAGCCCCCAAATAGAAAAAAAAATCCTCACTGAACAGGTGACTTTAACAAAGACATGGAGGAAAGGAGCCAAGCTGAATCTGGACAAAACTATCACAGACAGGAAATAGCATGTGTGAAGGACCTTTTTCAGTAAATGATCTCAGAGCCATTTTGCCTGTGTCAATTGGGACAGTAACAATGGTTTTGGAATAACATAAACTATCTGTGAGTCTGAGACCAGACAGGTAGAAACTGTAGCTGAGGGTAGCTCTCATTCTTCCTTTTGGGATTAGATTGTTTTTCTATGTCAGCTTAGTTCTTGGAGTTTTAAAGTAAAAACGTGAAGACTCTTCTTCCATTTCCATTGGTTCTGTTTTCTGTCCTGTTGACAGTTTGCAGTGGAGCCCTGAGCCCGCCCCCTGCCCCCCCCTCCCCGCCCTGCCCCACGCAGGAGATGATTGTCCAGTCTTGCTGTGGTCCGGCATTTCAATAGGTCTCTCTCTGGTTGTAGTCTGGTGATAGAATCAGACATTTGGTTCTTGGGTTACATTTAATTGCTTCCAATGAAAAGGACTTTAAAAAAAATTGTACTATGAACCAAGAGCGAAATATTCATTTGATTGGAACCTGTAAAATTCTTAAATTTCATATAGGAGTTAGAGAATAAAGGCCTATTGTTGCCTGACCTTAATCTGGAAATCTCTGTCATACTTCTCTTCAGGGTAGAGAGCTGCGCTGTTGGGCTTCATGTGATCGGAGTTAACATCTGGGAAGGGGAGGCAGAGAGGTGTGAATACCCAGGAAATAGCTCCCATTCTGGATCTGGGATTGTAGGTGCTTTGGGACCTTTAATTTGAGGTTCTGCATTGTGAGTCACCTCTGTGTTGCTCTGAAACCCCGTGCCAGGGAACTCCTAAATAGCTCTCCGGGGTGTATAATTTTGGAGGATGTCAGGCTGGGCAGGTGGTTCATTGAGCATCTTTGGGGGCTGGAGGAAGGCGGGACCTTGTAACTCAGGCTCAGAGTCCATATCTGAAAAGGCATTCAGACCTGGTGTGATTATTCACTAAAATCTGTGTAGATAGACCAAGATTGTCAGCCTAAGGAAACAGCTGCATTTCTCCCCCTTTGGATAAAGACTGCTGGATTCCTGAGAAAGCAAACTGCAAGCACATTTAAAGATAGTGTCTGTTTCTGGGTGTGAGTCGGGTGTGCTAGAGATGTGCGTGTTAGGGCTCTAATGTATTCACCATTTGAAACTAGCTTATCTAAAAAATGCAGAGGAAAGGGCTTGCGTATACTGTATGCTTCTTGGGCATCAGATGTTAAGTTTAACAAAATAATTTGCTTTACATTTTGTAGTACTAACTTTGATATTTGAAGTGGCATATAAACTCCTTTGTACTTTTCCAGTGGGTTCTCCTTGTCAGCTGGAATGGAAGTGAGTATTCTTAGTAGTGATTTAATTAGCCCCTTACCCTCTTTCTCCCTCCCTCCTTCCCTCCTTCCTTTCTTCCTCCCTCCCTCCCTCCCTCCCTCCCTCCCTCCCTCCCTTCCTTCCTTCCTTCCTTCTTTCCTTCCTTCCTCTTTCGTTCTTTCTTTCTCTTTCTTTTTTCCTTCCTTCCTCCCTTCCTCCCTCCCTCTCTCCCTCTCTCTCTTTCTTTCTTTCTCTTTTTTCCTTCCTTCCTTCCTTCCTCCCTTCCTCCCTTCCTCTCTCCCTCTCTCTCTCTTTCTTTCTTTCTCTTTTTTCCTTCCTTCCTCCCTTCCTCTCTCTCTCCCTTCCTTCCTCTCTCCCTCCCTCTCTCTTTCTTTCTTTCTCTTTCTTTTTTCCTTCCTTCCTTCCTCCCTCCCTCCCTCTTTCTCTCCCTCTCTCCCTCCCTCCCTCCCTCCTTCCCTATCTCTCTCTTTCTCTCTCTCTTTCTTCTTTCTTTCTCTCTCTTTCTTTCTTTCTCTTTCTTTTCCTTCCTTCCTTCCTTCCTTCCTTCCTT
>NW_012267224.1:19869425-19883782 GCF_000151885.1 Dipodomys ordii
CCTTTCTTTCTTTCTTTCTTTCTTTCTTTCTTTCTTTCTTTCTTTCTTTCTTTCTTTCTTTCTTTCTTTCTTTCTTTCTTTCTTTCTTTCTTTCTTTCTAGAATCTTGCCGTGTTGCCCAGGCTGGCCCTGATTTCCTGAGTCCAAGCAATCTTCCTGCCTCCATTCCTGAGTAGCTGAGACTAATGACATGCACTACTGTTCCTGACTTACTTTTGCTTATGACTTGAGGAAACTATAGTAGTCCATTAAAATATTAACTGGTGGCTACATCTCAACTTGCCTGCTCTTAGGCATGGTTTGGCTTTTAAAAATCATTAGTGTATTGTTTCCTTGTTACGGTTTCCTATCACTCCCACTCTTCCAGTCAGCAGGTGTTTATTGAGCACCCTCTGTGTGTCAGACAGCTCTTGCTCCTGGGGAATCCCATCATTGTGGGAATTACATTCTAGAGGTAAAGATGAAAATAAAATAAAAATAAGCTTCAGATGGAGATAGTTTTAGGACAGTGGAGGTGTGTGTGTGTAGGGGTGGAGACTCTGCTGTGTAATCAGGATGAGTGGTTTCCTAGGAAGGTGGCATTTGAGCAGAGACCTGACAGAAATGCCAGAGCCTGCCATAGAACACAGGAGAAGAGAGTGCTGTAGGGCTGGGAAGGTGGCTCAGTGGTAGAGCGCTTGCCTTGCATGCTTGAGGCCCTGGGTTCGATTCCTCAGCACCATATAAGCAAAAAGAAAAAACCCAGAAGTGGTGCTGTGGCTCAAGTGGTAGAGTGCTAGCCTTGAGCTGAAGAGCTGAGGGACAGCGCCCAGGCCCAGAGTTCAGGCCCACGACTGCACCCAAAAAAAAAAGTGCTGTGGACTAGGGGCCAAGTGCAGTGGATGCCCAGTAGAACTCAGAGAGGTGTAGGGCCAGATCGGCAGCCCATGGAGAGCCTCAACTTCTTCTTGGGGGAGTTGGGTCCTCATCTGATCACAAACCTCCACCCAAACTCCTTTGTCTTCTTCCTATATCATCCCCTCATGTGACTTAACCAGGTTTCAAAATCAAACAAACCCCCCAATCCAGTAAAAAATGTGTGAAATCCAAGTGATTGAAATCTAGGTGGTCATTGCTATTAAAACTCTCTTCTTTGCATGTGCCAGTTGCTAGGAAGAACAGCAATTGCCCTCGCTAAATATACTGAGTACACCCTGCCTGGCCCAGTGAATACACGTAACCCTCCCATGGCCTGGAGATGGACATAGTGCTTTATGGTGGTATGGTATAGCTTAGAGTTGTGTGGCTGCCTTTGATGCTTACCTACATTTTTAGAAAGTAAGCGTTGGCAAGGCAAGTGTGTTTGGGGCATGGCAGTGATGGCGGTTGATTCTCTGATCCCCAGTCTAATGCATTAGGATCATTTTTGGTTAGCTTTCTATGCCTCCTCCCTCTTTCTAAGCCAATAATGATATTCCTGTTCCCTTGCTAAGCAATGGGATCCAATGACTCAGTCATGGTTTCTTGAAAGGTCAACTTGCTTCTAAGTAAGACTCTAGGAAAGAGTCTCCTTTTTCCTCTGGCCATCATCATGTGATATCTGGAATGGGGCAGCCATCTTGTTACCAATCTGAGGATGGTGCAAGCTATGGGAAATCATCCAGGTCTAGAGCCCACCTGGCCTTTCGTGATACTAGGTAGTATCATTGTCTGAAGGAGACTTGTCTGATTTGTGGCTACAAGCAGCCAGACTGGTAGAGATTTGCAGCCCTTTATAAATCCAAAATACATCAGTTTACATTGAATACTTTTTTCAGTAATATTTAAACCCATGGACTCCCAAATTTTTGAAATAATTTAGGAGGCCAAAATGAGACTGTTTAGGACATTGTGGAACATGCACAGTTTGTATCCATGAGGGTACTGTGATCATTTTGTGTGCTAAAGGGATTTAGATATTATTTACTCCATCGATCATGTTCTGCTCTTCAAGTTAGCCACGTCTGAATAATAATAGACGAGAAATAATAGAAAAGAAACTTTTAAGATGCAAACTGTGCTCACATGGAGCTTTTCTTGCATGAGCCTAGATACTTCAAAAAGAAAATTATCCAATAATTCATTTGAATTCATATTTGAATTCATCTCTTTATGCCCCTCTTTGTTCACAGTATTGGGGAGCACAGGTAACACTGGAAATTGAGGTACCCCTCTATGAGGGCTGTCAGGAGGCTGACCAAGGGTATGGTGATTTCTCTGCTGCTGTCTCATCTGAGGGTAGTAGTAAAGGACAGTAAGGCTTTTTTGTTGTTGTTGCTGCTGTGACAAAAGCTTTTGGTCCTTAGAAAGGCTTAGAGAAGAACTTCGCCTCTTAAATGGGGTATGAGCAGGTATCGTGAACAGTTTGGCTGATGCCTTGGGAAAGGGTGAAGGGCCTGTCCTGTGCAGAAATTGTAGAGACCCCAGGCTCTGCACAGGTTGCCTACAGGGAGCCACCAGCCCCTTTGCCCCTAATAATTTCTTTTATTTTTATTTTTTATTGTGAAAATACTGTACAGAGGGGTTACAATTACATGGACAAGATAGTGAGTACATTTCTTATCAAGCATTGAAGCCTCCTCCTTTGTTTACCCTTCCCCTCCCTTCCCAGCCTCCCCCCCCCTCCACCCAATCCTCCCCCCCCCACCAAAGTTGTAAAGTTTGTTTTCGACATGAAAACTTGTACTTCTTATTGTTGCAACGGGTCCACCTGTATCCTTATTTAAACGACTTGTTTTTCCCCTTCCCCTCCACAAATTATACCGACATCAAATCCAGTGAAAGCAGGGGTTATACTGTGGGGGAGGGACATACAAAGCAACAAAGAAATAATCTTATGAATGCGTTAGAAACAAATGCATGAAAGAAAAAAAAACATTTAAATACATATCTTAGGGTTCATTTTCCTAACTTCACCTTATCTGACCTTTTCTGCTTGACTCAGACATATACTAGATATTGCAAATAAGGGAAACCATGGGACCTATGTTTCTTTGGGCCTGGCTTACTTCACTTAATATAATTTTTTCCAAGTCTTTCCATTTCCTAACAAATGGGGCAATATCATTCTTTCTGATGGAGGCATAGAATTCCATTGTGTATATATACCACATTTTCTTGATCCATTCATCTACTGAGTACCCCTAATAATTTCTAAGTATGCATTGCTTTCTCTGGAAATCTTGTGGACAAAGATGGAGAGTGAACTGAGAATACTCTGTCCAAGACCCCATAGACCAAACCTTGCTTTGTGCTCAGACACTGGCAAAGACCTAAAAATGCCCATCTCTCTGGTCCTTCACCAATAAATCCAACAATAAGCATTGTGTCTAGCATGATAATTCTTCCTTTGTAATTTTGGCAAAAGATAGGAACTTGTTGGTGTTGTGGCATCCAGAAACATAGAAAAGGAATTCTAAGAAAAGATTTTTAGCTAATTAACATTTACAATGTTCCCATTGCCATTTGCTATGTGAGGTGGTATTTAAGCTCTGCAGAGAGATAAATAAAATTTTTGCCTTTTTGTCTCCTGGCTTCCTTAAAGGGGAAGACAGAAACAGGAGTATACATAAGTAAGGAGGTAGATTTTCATGCAAAAAATTGACTTTGCAATAGACTTTGTTTTGTGCAAACCACTTTCTATCGTTCATCCTGAAAAGCAGGCTATTCACACATTACGGATGCATTTCTTATTTTATTTATTCTATATTAAGACTGTAGGAACAAAACCTATGAATGTAGAGAGGATAAAGGGGCAGGGAGCAGAGAAGTAAGGAGAGAGTAAATAGAGAAATCAATTCATTAAAACAAAGATGTCTTACTTGCAAGCCGTCCACCTGTCTAATAAGAAAGCCAGACTTCAGTAACTGTTGATTTCTATCCGTTAGGATGGGCACAAAATCAGTTACTTCAGCCTTTGCTCCTCTGACTATGTTCTTTTTAACACATTGTAGTTATGCTGGATCCTGGTAGCTCATGTCTGTAATTGTAGCTACTCAGGGGGCTAAGATGCGAAGATCTCAGTTCAAAGCCAGCCTGGGCAGGAAAGTTGATGAGACCTATTTCTCTAATTAACTACCCCCCCTCCAAAAAAAATTCAAAAGTGGAGCTGTAGCTCAAGTGGTAGAGTGCTATCCTCAAGCAAAAAGTTTAGGGACAGCACCACGGCCCTGGGTTCAAGCCTTAGGACTAATACACACACACACTCACACACTCACACACACACACACACACACACACACACACACACACACACACACACCCTATTAGCTACAAGGAATTTGGAAAGAAGTGGAAAAATATGAGATCCCAGGGCATATTTATTGTCCATTCTTTCCTTCTTCCCTTCTTTTATTGAACTATCAAGTATATAATGTTAGTTTTGGTCTGGCTTGTCATATGGTTGTGTGACTTTATTTTGTAAGAACTGAGTAAGGCATCTGTGTAGCCTATCATACCTCTTCTTCCCCTGTGGGGCTCACACAATGTCTTGCACACAGTAGCTGATCAATAAAAGCTTGGAAAGTAGAGTTGATTTTTCAGTGACAGTGGGAGTTGGACTTAGGATACAATGCTAATAACAAAACTGCCATTCTTTAACAGTATGGAACTTAGTCTGAGGAGAGATGAGACAAGAGACTGTGTTGAGGGTTTTGTACGTAGAATGTTCTAGTCTGTCTTGACTTGTTTCAAGAGGATAATATGTTTTTTTTGTATAAAGTATTCCTGAGACTTTCTTTCTTATAAAAAGCTTTCTGATGTAAAGAAGCCTTTCTCCTTAATAACTTTAGTGTCTTCTTTTGAGAAGGGTGCTGAACTAAATTCCTCTGGGACCAAATCCTTGAAGAAACATAATTAACTGACATTTTAAAAGCTACTTTATAGGACTGTTCTGACTCAGGGCAAAGAACATGACTTGATTTATAGTTCTGAAAAGTTGACTTTCAGAATTGGGTGTGTTTTATGGAGGCTCTTTTAGTTGATTACTTTCATTTTTGTTGGTGAATTATCTAGAATATCTGCAGTGACGTCATCAGAAGCTTGACTTTTACCTCAGGGGCCTTTGGAAGGCTGACTGAGCCCAGGGAGAACATTCCACAGTGAATGGGAAAGGCAAGTTTATGGCTGGAGGAAAAGGTAACGGTTAGACAAGCACCTCCCTCCTCCTCATGGTCCAGGCCAGGGATGATAGCGCTCATGAACTGATCTGCCTCTTAGTAGGGAAGCCAAAGGTTTAGATATTAATGGAAAAATTACCATTATATTTGCATATATTAAATAGGCACTTACTTTTATGTGTGTCATTTAAAAAGAGTTCCTAGAAACAAAATAGACAGGAAATATTTGCAGCGCTGTTGCCTTTTACTAAGCTGGTTCTGTGTGTGGTAGGACCCTGATCTCATGTCTTGTGCCTTATTCAATGATATTTTGAGCTCCACAGTTGGAGCTGGAGAGAGTTGGCTGGGTTGAGCCAGACACAAATTCTCCTGTGCACATTCTCTCCAGGCCTGACCTGCTATGCTTCTGAGATCAGAGACTGGACAATGGTCAGGGACATATGGCCATGCACTTGGAATTTTGCTTTTGGGGTGTGTGTGTGTGTGTGTGTGTGACTGGAATTTAAATTTAGGGCTTTGCACTTGTTACAAAGCACTGTAAACTAATGCCCCACTTTGTGTGTGTCTGTGCACAGATCTTGGGGCTTGAACTCAGTGCCTGGGTGCTGTCCCTGTGCATTTTTGCTGAAGGTTAGTGTTTTACCATTTGAGCCAAAGCTTAAATGCTCTGGATTTTTTTGAGGGGGAGGTGCTTAATTGTAGATAAGCATGGGTGTACCTGGTCTGGCTTCAAATAGTGATCTTAAGCTCTCATCCTCTTGAGTAGCTAAGATTACAGGCATGAGCTACCAGCACCCAGCTTGAAGCCCCTCTTTCTTTAATTTACTTTTCAGGAAGAGCTTCATACTTCTGTGTGGTCTGGCCTTGGATCCGTCTACTTCTGCTTCCCTCAGAGTTGGGATTACAGTCATGGTGCAATATTCCTGGCCCTATGATGTGCTTTTTGAAAAGCAAATTATGCCAGGACTTATTTTTTCATGCAACTTTAAAAATATCATTAATCAGCAATTGCATTTGACTGTGTACAACCTGATTTTTTTTTTGTCTCTTTATTACTCATGAGCAACCGAAGTTCATGGCTTTCAGTTTTCGGCCAGTTCCTTTGAAAATACTCATCCAGAAAACATGTCATGGGGCTCCCCTGGGCTCCAGGTACCAAGCCGATTCAGGTAGCCAGTGGTAGAGATGACTATTTCTATGATGACATTTCATATTCTAATGATACGCCATTTAGGAAAGCCAAACAATCCAGTGATAACCAGCAATAGCTTGATTATTGGGTAAATATTGACTGATTTGCTCAATCTTTTCAAAATCTGGACATCATTTCTGTCACTAATTTGATAGCTGAAGGCTGGTTGGTCTTCATGCAGAATTTCTGTGAAATGAACATATAAGTGGGTCCTATAAATGAAGTCATGATACATTAACACTGGATTCATCTTTTAGAAGTCCATTCTAGGCTCTTTTACTCCAACAATGTTGTCAGACTTTACAGCTACAGTGTAATTTGAAACAATGTGAAAATTGCCCTATTTGCTCATTCCAAGCAAAAAGGCAAAAATCAAAATTAATTTTCAGGTCACAAGTTGATTTAGTTGAGTAAGAGCCAGTTTCATTCAGTATTTTTTTTTTTTGGTGTGCCTATATGTGTTCCTGGTGTTTGCTGGTGTTTAAAAAAAATTTTTTCCCTCCTAATGCAACCAGTTTTTCTTCCTCCTCTTCCTCCCCCTCCCATCCTTCTTTCCTCACTCTCTTTTTCTCTTTCTTTTCTCTAGCTGGTAGTGCAGTTTGAACTCAGGGCATCATGTTTCCTGGGGTTGCTTGCTTGCTCACAGATGGTTCTCTATCACTTCAACTTTATTTTTTGCTAGTTGGAGATGGGCGGGTCTTGGGAACTTTTCCTCCTGGCTTTGAGCCTTGATCCTCTGGATCTTAGCCTCCTGAGTAACTAAGATTACAGGCATGAGCCACAAGATTCTGGCTTTCTCTTCACCTTTACTACAATATATTAATTGTACAAAGGGATTTAATTGTGACATTTCTACAATTCATATAATGTACTTTGATCAAATTAATTCCCTCTGCTACTTTTTCTTATCTACTCCTTTAAGAAAGTTAAAATGTGCTGCTGGGCACTGGTGATTCACACCTGTAATCCTAGCTACTCTGGAGGCTGAGATCTGAGGATTGCAGTTCAAAGCCAGCCCGGGCAAGAAAGTCTGCGAGACTCTTATCTCCACTTAACCACTAGAAAACCAGAAATGGTGCTGTGGCTCAAGTCCTAGCCTTGAGCTGAAGAGCTGAGGGACAGCACCCAGGTCCAGAGTTCAAGCCCCACGACCAATTAAAAAAAAAAAGAAAGAAAAAGAAAGTTTAAATGTGTTTCTTTTTTTCTGTCTTTATGCATGCATATGAAGTAGTATTCTTGCTTTCCCTTTGCCCTCCCTGCTCTCTGCCTTTTTCTTCCTGCTGGTTCCCACTTCCTATAGTTCTTTCAATTTACACTTGTGTCATTCATTTTTGTTCTAAAAAAACATCTAGAATTTCATTCTTGTTTAAGGCTGAATAATATTGTGCTATGAATATCCCTCAATTTTTAAAATCTATTCATCAGTTGATGGTCACCCAGTCTGACTCTATCCTTGGCCGTTGTGAGTAGTACTTCCATTAATATGGGTGTTCACCTGTCTCTACTGTATGATGACTTGTATTCCTTTGGATCTATGGACAGGAGAAGTATATCAGGGCCATATGGTAAGTATATTTTTAGTTTCTTGAAGAGTCTCCTTACTGATTTCCATACTGGTTGCACTAGTTCACATTTCCACCAACAGCGTATGACGACTCCTTTTTCCCCCGTGCATCCTTGCCAGTATTTGTTCTTGCTTCTTTTCTTGATAGCTGCCATTCTTACTGGGATGAAATTCTAAGTGAAAACACAGGGGAGAAAGCCAGGAATGATTTTCCTGGAGTAAGCCTAACGGTTAGTACATTTTTCTCTTATTGCCTTCCAGAAACAAGGCAGGCAGTGTCTCCACCTAGGTGATCTCTGCTGGCCTCCCCAAAAGCCTGTGTGGATGATTTCTGGGGCCTATAGATTGCATCTTACACGGTATTGGATTCTGGTCTTTTCTGTTGGTGAATTCATTCTTCAGTATAGTGTTTTTGGATCCATTAAGATTTGCATTCATCTTGGTTTACCGCTACACTTCCATTAAGGCCCATGTCATTGATGGGATTTCTTACTGTCTCTACTATTGTTGCTTTTTATCAATGTCCTTCTTTGCCTTCCCCTGCAGGATCTGCCCTCAAACCTCTTTACATCTTGACCTGGAAGTGATAGCAGTGCTGGGCTGCACTTAAATAGCATGGGGTGGAAAAATAGAACTCTTTGTGCTGTGGAGCAGCAGCTGGTCTTCACGCTGCCACCGCGTCTCCTTTCCTATCCCTGTGATCTAGTGGGACATTTTAGGTCCTAAACACTTAAGGGTTAAGTTTTATGCTTCTTTTTCTGCTATAGAATGGACTCATGACTCCATCTTCTGGCTTTGGTCAGCTTATGTCTAGATGAGTGAGAAAAATTCTCTGATTTTTTTTTTTGCCACACTTATTGCAAAACCCCAAAGAATTATTATCATTTTTTTGTCTTGCATCACCGGCATTTTCTCTTTCTAACCACCACCAGTTTTTGGTGCTCTATGACAATATTATTTTAGTTAGGAGGCTTTCACTATTTTTCTGCCATGCATCTCTTTGATTGTCTGGTGAAGTCTACGGGCCCTGTGTCTGAATGTTAGCAATGCTATGGCACACCGTGTTACAAAGGAAACCAATGACATTGGAATGAATTACTGGAGGTATTGCCAAGTTTTGATATAGTATATTTGCTTTCTTTTGTTAAAAAAACCTAAGTAACAAGATAGGTTGGTAGATATAGAAGCTAATTTAAAAATATTGGTAATAGTAAAAGATGTTTGTGATATATACCATGCTTATAATAGCTTATTGTGATAAAATTATGCATTCTTCTAATACTACTGTTTTATTAGTTAGAGGAAATGTTAGACTGCAGTTAAGATTCTATGAAAGAAAGATATAATTTCTTCCCTTCCAAGTTCATGGACATTATCAATGTGACCTGCAGACTCCAACCTTTTTCTCCCATCAACTTCCTGGAACTACAGCCTCTTTGTGGTTGGTACACTGTACCCCTCGTTTTTCCATCCTGTTTCACTGGTCCTTGCTTCCCCCTGCCCTTTCCTGTCTCCTTTGCTCACATTCTCTAGCTCAGTTAGATAAGTCAAACTCATTATGCAGTCTTGCCCATTCCATTAGCAAGTGGTGATTCAGCTCAAGAAATTTTCCACCACCATGAGGCTCTTTCTTTCCCAAGCTTCTCAAATTCAGCATTTGAATGATAACCTATATTTGTGAAGCATTTTTATAATGTGTATTTTCACCTTTAGTGTCTCATTTGATCTTAAGGTGGAAGGTAGATATTATGTCATCCATCCATCCATCCCCATCCATCCATCCTCCATGCATGGTCAGCCACAGGAACGGGGTGAAGGAATGCTATGTGATTGTATAGCATGGAGACCTGGTCTTGCTTTGGGAGCAGGGAAGGCCATAAAGCCTGAAAAATCTGGTGGAAGAAGGTTGGGTAAGGAAATGGGGAGAATGTTTCAGGTAGGGCAAATAATGGGTACTTACCTACAGGCAAGGAAGGAAAGCAGTCTCTACAGTTAGAGGATTTGTGAAACCATACAACCAGCAACCTGGGAGTCCGTTCTCCATTCTGTGCTACCCCAGAATTGGAAATGGTGTTATTCCATTTTTCTGTTTTGCTTTTGTTGACTATGTCAGTTCATAATGTCTTCCAAATTAGCTAATGTATCTGTTTGTCTCCTCAAGTAGGGGATTCATTAAGACATTTTATATGTACTTAAAACCCTACTCTGGTGCAAGTTAAGATTCTGTAAACGTTTTCTTTTTTGTTGTTTGTGGGGCCTGAACTCTGGGCCTGGGCGCTGTCCCTAAGCTCTTCACCTCAAGGCTAGCACTCTACCACTTGAGCCACAGCGCCACTTCTGGCTTTTTCAGCTTATGTGGTGCTGAGGAATGGAACCCAGGGACTCATGCATGCAAGGCAAGCACTCTACCACTGAGCCACTTTCCCAGCCTGTGGATTCTGTGAACTTGATTGATACCTACAAATTATATAGTAAAGATAATTATGATGCTATGGAATTATAATTATTAAGTTATTATCTTTCCTATGTACCAGACATTTATATTTTACTTATATTTATTCATGGATCCTCACAAAACCATTTTGAAATAGAGATAGATAATAGAGTAAATGTTCCTTGAACTAACATGTATATCCAAATGTAGTCAGGGCTGGGATTGGAATCCAAACATTTTGGCTCCAGAACCTATATGCATAAATTACTGAGTTTTATGCTTGGGTTAACAGAGAGACAAGAACTTGACAACCTTTTTATACAATCTGTACCTTTGCTTGTGGGCATTCTAACGCCACATGACCCAAATTATGGTTGAAATATATCAGCAAACATTACTATGTTGCTGTTTTGTAACTTATCAGTAAGTGTTCTTGTAGATTTAAGAGGCTTTCAGACTCAACTGTCCTTTCCTGGTTGGATCTTATTCATGCTTGATTGAAGTTCTACCATTCTCTCTTGTGATTCACTACCTGACAATGAGAGAAAGTCAGAGTAGCCCTGACCTAGACTGAAAACTTGTTTAAAGTAGATGGAAGAGAATGTGCATTTTATTATCATTGTGGTGTGGTAATGGGGACTGAACTCATGGCTTCTGCTTGCAAGGCAGATACTCTACTACGCATGCCACACCTCTAGCTTCCCTTTGGATTGGATATTTTCAAGGTAGAGTATGACTTTATGCCTTGGCTGGTTTGGACTTTGATCTTCTTCCTTGTGCTTCCCCTTGTGACTAGAGGTAAAAAGTGTGTGCCACTGAACCAGCCATTGGTCAAGATGGATGAAGTCTCACCAACTATGCTCGAGTTGGCCTCCTACTGCGCTCCTCTGATCTCTGACCCCCACGTAGACAAGATTATAGGAATGAGCCACTGTGTCAGATTAGAATGTGCTTTTTTTTTTAAAAAAAAAAACCTCCAAAGGCAGATGTTATTAACTAGAGCCAACCTAGATTAAGTTCTTTTCTTTTTCTAAAGTTTTCCTCTAGCTTAAGGCTATGATTCACAGCGCTTGTCCTCAGTTACATATTGGCCTTGGGGCAGCCAACCAGCAATTTATTAGGTACGAGTTGAAGATTTCATATGGAGCTTGAGTTCCCTCATGCTTCATGCAACCAAATATTTTTGAAGTGTGTCTAAGGAAGAGTCAGTTGGAAAGTAGAGTTGCACACAATGAAATATAATTATGTACTCAGGATGTCTGCTGGCTGTAGTTCTGGGTGCTGAATTGCATATTTCAGCTCATATTTTTCCTTCCCTTTTCAAGTTGGAAGTTTTTTACGATAACCCTAATAATTGTAAAGGTTACTTAAGGATAGCAAGTGCCAAGGGGGTTCATAATGATATGGAGAAAGAGAAGTAAAGTGGGAAACTCTAAAACATTCATATTTAGGGCAGTATTTAAAGAGAGTGTGGTAATTGGGTCAGTTTATATGTGCAGGGTTTGGTCTGAGTCACCTGCGTTGGAGGAAGGAAGAGTGTTTTGAGCCTGATATTCTACTCATGACTTATTGAGCATCTTGTATGAGGACAATACTTTAGAGAGCAGGAAATGAGCGTTAGGTAAAATGAGCTGTCCATAGGGCTATGGAGGACTGGGGAACAGAGCTGGGATCCAACCACATCCTTCTATGATTCAAATATATCTGACCTTTGTTTTCTGGTCAAACTGATAGCAAGAAATATTCACCAGGCCAGGAGGAATACTAAAAGAGAAAGTGCCTACCTAGTGGCCTGGTAGACAATGGTTGATTCTGGATTAAAAATGTTAAAAAAAATTAGGGCTGGGGACAGTAGCTTGTACCTGTAATCCCAGCTACAAGGGAAAATGTAGCTAGGAGAATTATGATCCTAGGCTAGTCCTGGCAAAAGCAGAAGATCCTATTTGAAAAATAATAAAAGCAAAAGACTAGAAATGTGGCTCAAGTGAAAGAGTGCCTGCCTTGCAAACACAAGGCCCGAGTTCAAACTCTAGTACTACAAAAAAGAAACAAACAAAAAAAACACAGTCCCGTGGTTTTCCAATGGGAAGTGGTTGATGGAGGAGAGTGATGACTTGGAATCAGTGGCCCAGGAATCATTGGTGTAGGGTTTTAATGCCAGCCCTTCAGGGATGGGGCCAGGGTACCTCATTCCTAGCAGCATGGGAAATATCATTAGATGGTAATATATTTAGTTTGAACTTCAGTTCCTTACATTTATATAAGAAAAGATTATACTACATCACCCCCATCAAATATCTGAGAGTGAGTATAAACTGAAAGAATCCTCTATTATGCATTTTAACAAGATGGAGGAGGCAGGAAGAGGACACAGGACAATGAATAATAGGAACATCACAGAGAGCTGACAAACTCTCACAGAATCTTCTTTCTTGTCTTCTAGCTGACCTTCTTGGCAACACTAGCCATGGCTGAGTCCTTCCAGTGAGGGTGGAGGAGGGCAGAGACAGCACACATACTACTGAGGGTTAATGATATTACATTAAAAACGTATTCTCTCCCCTCTCCCCCATAAAACTGTCTTCCTCTCAACTTCTCACACTTAGTGAAATATACTTATAAGCCCCTCATTTCTTACTTTAGCTTCAGTTATAATGATTAGTGTCAGGTGTTTAGACACCCTAAGCTAAGGTACTTTGATCTGGACTCAATGTAAGACCATAGTCTGTAGGATCCTGATGGTCTCGTTTCAGGAGAAAATAGGGTGCAATTTCAAACTCTGATGTCAGCCACAGAGATAGAAGTTTTCTTTTGTTTGTAAAGGTGATGTACAGAGGGGTTATGATTAATAAGTAAGGAAATGAGTACAATTCTTGTCAAACATTGTTACCCCCGCCTTTGTTTTCTCCCACTTTCCCTTTCCTCTCTCCAAGTTGTAAAGTTCATTTCCAACATAGTGTCTTTATTTTTAATTAATAAGTTTTTTTTTACTGTGGAAATACCATATAGATGGGTTACAATTACATGAGCAAGGTTAACATAGTGTCTTGTAAGTATTGATGTTGCATTGGTTCACCCTTTTTCCTCCTTTGTTTTACCCTTTCTGTGATTTTCCTTCCCATCCCCAAATCAGATAAATTTATATACAGTACAGAGGACATCCAAATAGAAAAGTGACAACAGGGGGATAAACCAAAGAAAAAAAAGAAAAAACAACAACTTCAAAACAGTACACTAAAACAAACAAACAAATCTCTTGTTTCCATATCCTTATTCATTTCAATTAGCATCATCTTAGCATCATTTTATATTGAGCTATTGTGATCCTCTGCTAGAACTGTCCTAGATATATACTATTACAAATAGGAGAAATTAGGGAGCTTATGTTTCTTTGGGCCTGGCTTACTTCACTTAATTTTTATAATCTGTGCTTTAAGGCATCCTTAATATTACTAGTGGTCCTCAATTTATAAAGGACAAAATGTCCGAATGCTTTTTTGTTTGTTTGTATTCAGCAGTAATGAGGGTAGAAGGAAAAGTCTCATGCATTTGAGGCAAATGCTCTACCACTGAGCTGCACTCCCAGCCCAGTCAATGCTTTTGAAGAATGTTGTTCATATGCTGCAACAAAAATAAATGTTAGTGATGATTGAGATGCCATATGTAAAGATTTTGGTGTTCAATGGCTACCAACTACAATGAGTAATGATCACAGGAATAAATAATGAAGGTACTTCCATTAACATCTTGAATTATAAGGCATGGATTTAAAGTTCATCGTCATTATTGTTGAAACTTAGAATCTTAGACCATATTGGTTTTGTCCTTTAAAGCAATGTAAAGAATGCCAATGGTGGGAGGGAGGAGGGAGGAGTTGGGGAGGGGAGGAGGGAAGGGAGGTAGGGGAAAAACAAAGGAGGAAGTAACAATGCTCCATAGGAAATGTAGTCATTACCCTACTCATGTAAATGTAACCTCTCTGTATAGTATTTTTTATTATATATATGTACATTTATATATATATGTGATATAT
>NW_012267224.1:19883880-19946507 GCF_000151885.1 Dipodomys ordii
ATATATATATATATATATATATATATATATATATATATATATATATATATATATATATAAAATGCCAATGGTGTTTCCTGAAGAAGTGTTATTGGGAAATGATCTGATCATGATTTTGTGTTTGTGTTTGTGTGTGTGTGTATGTGTGTGTGTGTGTGTATGTGTGTGTGTGTGTGTGTGTGTGTGTGTGTGTGTTGATTCTAGGGCTTAAACTCAGGGCCTGGGTACTATCTGTGAGCTTCTTTTGCTCAAGGCTAGCATTCTAACACTTGAGCCCCAGCTCCATTTCCAGCTTTATCAGAGTAGTTTATTGGAGATAAGAGTCTCACAGACTTTCCTATCTGGCTGGCTTTGAACCATGATCCACAGATCTCAGCTTCCCGAGTAGCTAGGATTAACCGGTGTGAGCCACCAGCACCTGGCTTGATCATGAAAATTTTTAAACATCCAGTTTAAGTGAAATGGTCTTTAATCTTCCATTCCCTAGCTTGCTTTCTCCCCTACTTGAAGATTACTTTGGTGGTGATAATGAATACATAATTTCCTTGCTAGTACAAAACAATCTAAATTCCTTGAGGCCTTGAAGCAGGATACTGCAGGAGAAAAAGAGCAGGAGTAGAAGGCAGAAGTCCAAACCTCACTCTGACCGCATTTGTCTTCAGCTTTGGAGCCAGAATTTGCACACATTACTGGTGTTGTGACACTGTTGTGACCTTAGTTGGTTCCTTTGTCTACTAGACTGGCCCAGCTGTCTATAAACATGTCCTTGGTATGCTTGCATCACTGTGTAGTTATTTAAAAAGTAGGAGCTACTCACCTACTAGACTATGCAGTTTGTTTCTTTTCGTTTATTTTATGTATGTGCCTAGTTTGCTGACTTGGTGCCTATTCACCTGGCAATGAGTTAGCAAAGTTTTGTTGGATGATTGTATGACCAGAATGAACTTATGGCTTATTGCTGAGTGGTCATGGGCAATTGATTCATCTTTTCAAACCCACCGTTTTCCTTGTCTCTAAAGTAAATGTGTGGGTCTCTTATAATTAATCAGTGCAAGCTCAGCTGAACAAATGCACGTATTTTCTGTGACTATCAATGTACCAAGAAATGCAAGATCATTATAAAAATCTACTACTACTATTACTACTATTGGAGTCAAAGCTTATAAAATTTACTGTGGTATTACTGTGAGAATGGAGAACTGCAATTTCCACCTGTAGGACATGTACTAAATAATTGATGCTAAATATCAATACATATAACATACATTCAATTAGTAGGCTGCTGATAATCTAAATTGAATTTTTTATTACATATCAGATCCTATTCTATGTACTTAAGAAATATCTCATTTTTCTTAGAACATCTGTAATGATCAAATCTAGATGCAATTATAGTTTACAAATGGAATTTTAAAATGTCAGAAAGAAGGGCTGGGAAGGTGGCTCAGTGGTGGCACTTGCCTTGCATGCATGAAGCCCTGGGTTCGACTCCTCAGCACCACATAAGCGAAAAGACAAAGGCCAGAAGTGGCGCTGTGGCTCAAGTGGTAGAGCACTAGCCTTGAGCTGAAGAGCTGAGGGACAGCGCCCAGGCCCAGAGTTCAGGCCCACACACACACACACACACACACACACACACACACACACACACACACACATAAAATAAATAAAATGTCAGAAAGAAGAACACGGTTTGGACACTGATAAGTAGCAAGCTAGAAGGTACTATGTTGAATATTGTGTTTATTAAGTCTAAAAATGAGCTACCCTGACAAATCATTCATAAAGAATTAACAGTTTATCTTGAAGGACTGGGCTTATGGGGGAGCATTATGTTTTTTTTTATAAAGGGATATATTACTTAAATTTAAAAAATTATCTTTAAGTAGTTGTACAAAGGTTTGGTTTTTTATTTTATTTTGTTTTGTCTGTTGTGGAGCTTGAATGCAGGGACTGAGCACTGTTCCTGAGCTTTTTTTGCTCAAGGCTACCACTCTACTACTTTGAGCCATAGCTCTACTTCCATTTTTCAGGAAAGAAGAGTCTCACAGACTTTCCTGCCTGGGCTGACTTTGAATCATGATCCTCAGATCTCAGCCTCTTGCGTAACTAGGATTACAGGCATGGGCCACCAGTGCCCAGCCACAAAGGGGTTTTAATTCAACATCAATGTATAAGTACAGTGCATCTTGATCAGTCTCACCACCTCATCATTTCTCGTCTATCCCAACCTAGCCCTTCCCTCATGTTAACTGGTTCCATTTTTTCATATGTATATGGAATATCATGACTGCATGTTCCCAGTCTTCCTCTCTCCTTAATACCCCTCTCCTTAATATCCATCCCTTAAACAAAACACATTTCAACTTCCTGGTATTCATTTTGTTAACGTGTCAGTAAATTTTTCAAAGGAGTCGGACTATTGGAATCCTCTCTTATATATACCATAATTAGTAAGCCGATATATATATATATATATATATATATGTCCTGTGTATGATTTCATGTTTATTATTTAGATTTAACTTCCACATCTGAGAGAAAACATGCCCTTTGTCTCTGTAAGCCTGACTTACTTCATATAACCTGATTTTTCCGAGGTTTATCCATTTTCCTGCAAATGACTTATTTTTCCTGATGGATGAATAAATTTCTATTGTATATACATATAGAAAATGGAATATAAATATATATGCATATGTATAAACATCTATAGAGATCTATCTCTGTAACCTAGATATCTCTCTAGCTAGATATCTATAGAGAGATCTCTTATCTCTCTGTATCAATATATTTCTATCTATGTATCCATCTATGTCTATATCTATGTGTCTATTGAGCTCATATTTTCTTGATCCATTTGTCCACTGTATGGCATCTAGGCTATTTTTATAACTTGACTTATGGTGAATATTACAACAACGAACATGAGTATATCTTTATTGTATCTTAGCTTGTAATTTTTTTTTGTTTTTTGTCGATCATGGGGCTTGAACTCTGGGCTTGGGTGCTGTCCCTCAGCTCTTCAGCTCAAGTCTAACACTCTACCACTTGAGCCACAGTTCCACTTCCAGTTCTCAGAGAGGTTTATTGGAGATAAGAATCTCACGATCTTTCCTGCCCGGGCTGGATTTGAACCATGATCCTCACTCAGATCTCAGCCTCCAGAGTAGCTAGGATTAAAGGCGTGAGCCACCAGTGCCTGGCTGGCTTGTAATCTTTTGATAAATTCCCTAGAGTGATATGCTGGATCATAGGGTAATTCTTTGTCTAATTTTTTTTTTCGTTGGTCCTGGGGCCTGAACTCTGGGCCTGGGTGCTGCCCCTCAGCTCTTCAGCTCAAGGCTAGTGCTCTACCACTTGGGCCATAGCACCACTTCCCATTTTTTCTGTTTATGTGGTGCTGAGGTATCAAACCCAGGGCCTCAATGCATGCAAGGCAAGCACTCTACCACTGAGCCACTTTCCCAGCCCATTTGTTTAGTTTTTTGCCTTCCCTAGTTGTTACGCTAACTTTTTTCCCACCAGTGTTCCTTTTTCCAACATTCTCAACAGCATTTGTTAATATTCTTGCTATGGTCATTCTAACTAGAGATAGAATATCAATTTTGGTTTGATTTGCATTTCCTTTATAGCCAGAGCTGTTGAGGATTTTTCCATGTGTTTATTGTTTTTACTGCTTCTGAAAAATCTATTTAGTCATTTGTCTATTTATTAATTGGGTTGTTTCTTTGGGGGTAATTTTGAGCTCCTTGTATATTCTGGTTATTAGGCTCCTGTCAGAAGACAAAGATCTCCTGTTCTGTAGGCTGCCTTTTTAACTTAGTTGATTATTTCTTTCACTGTGCAGAAACTTTTTGGCTTGATGCAACACCATTTGTCAATTTTCTCTCTTATTTGCTGAGCTCCCTGGAATTCTATTCAGGCAGTTCCTGCCTAAACCAATAAGTTGTAATGTTTCTCTTACTCATTCCTGTAATAGTTTCAAGTCTTGCATTGAAGTCTTTGATCTATTTTGAGTTGATATTAGTGTAAGGTGAGAGATAGGGTTCTAATTTCACTCTTCTCCATATGGATGTCCATCTGTCAAGGAGGATGTGACTTGTCCAACACGTATTTTTGGCTCTCTTGTCAAATATCAGATGACTATGTATATGGGTTTATTTCTGCATCTTCTAGTGTATTCCATTGGTCTTCAGGTCTGCTTTTGTGCTAGTACCAAGCTGTTTTTTTTTTAAAATTATTATTATTATGGCTCTGCGGTCAAGTTTGAGGCCTGGAATTGTGCTGTTTCTAAAATTGCTGCTGCTGCTTTTGCTTCCTCCTTCCCCCCTCCTGCTTTTCCTCTTCCTCCTTCTCTTTCTTCTGCTTAGGATGAGCAGGTATTATTTTATAATTATCAAAACAAAGCAGTAAATGAGAATTTCATTTTAGAATTATCTGCTTCCTAAAAAAGTAACTGGGAAACTGAATGTCTGCTAACTGGACCATTAATTTCCCTTTTGGGATAGCGTTGCTCAACTACAGATTAAAGGACCATTTGAGGAAGTCCATGAGACTTTTTTTTTGGCTGTTGTTGGTCTTGGGGCTTGAACTCTGGGTCTGGGCGCTGTCTCTCAGCAATTCAGCTCAAGGTTAGTGCTCTACCACTTGAACCACAGCACCACTAGATTAAAGGGCCATTTGAAACCCAGCTTTTTAGTTTTCTTTTTTTTTAATCCTCTACTCCTCACCAGTTATTTCTTGGGACTCAATAATTCTCTTAGGTTGTTCATACTTGGGAAGACAGTTGTAGCATCTGAACTCAGTGACTGTACAAAGAAGACTACAGTTTTCTAGGCTGCAAATGGGAGAAGTAGTTCTTTAACTCAATATACCAAATTACTGTGTTCTAGATCATATGGAAAATTTCAAACTTAATGAAATCTTCACCTCCTTTCATCTGGTATGAGAAGAAGCTCAACTTGTGGAGTGGCCAGTTGGGTAGGCACCAATTGTGATGCATACGATTTTGTGCAGCACTGTTATGATATCTAGGTTTTCATTAGGAGTCTTTCACTAAGCATTGACAGACTAGTGAAGGCATCAATTCTCAATACAGCTAAATACTTTGCCCAGGCAGCGTTGATTTCTGCCAGCCATCTGGTCTACCAGCTTCCACCAGACCAGCTCTGCACCTTGCTGCCTGTGGAATTCCAATTCTCATTGTTGCCTGGGAAACATTTGTTGCCAGAGAAAGTTCTCACACTCACTGGCCCAGATGTTTGCTGAATTCCAGGGCTAGTGTAGTCAGCCAGCCAAATTCCAATTTTCAAATGCTGCTTGTGACCATGAAACTCTGTCAACTCAGGATTTTAAAGGGCCAATGGGGCTCTTTAAAATGGGGAGGGAGGGAGGGAGGGAGGGAGGGATGGTGGGAGGGAGGGAAGGAGGGAGGGGAAGAGAGAGAGAGAATATGAGAGAATGAGAAGACATGTTTGGGAGGAGTATGAAGATGATAAACAAGCAATTTCCAACCAGGGAACAAATTGAGTTTTGATTTTCAAGGATTTTGAGCATTAGCAGCGATCAAACAATGTCAACAACATGTCTAAAAGGTGGATGTTCCTGGAGTTTAAAGTCATTCGTGTTTCATAAAGGATGGCCCTAAAATTCTTTTAGAAATATCTGGAGCTTATATTATCACTGAATTTCTAGTTACTTTACAACCTTCCCTAGTAAAATGTCTCAGAATTTGATGCAAGGTGCATTGTATTTATAAACTGCTTTGTTTAATGACAACTCCTTTGTACAACTAAAAGATCTTTTTCCTTCCTTCCTTCCTTCCTTCCTTCCTTCCTTCCTTCCTTCCTTCCTTCCTTCCTTCCTTCCTTCCTTCCCTTGCTCCCTCCTTTCTCTTTCTTTTCTTTCTTTCCTTCTTTTCTTTCTTTCCTTCTTTTCTTTCTTTCTTTCCTCTTTATTGTGTCAGTCCTGAGGCTTAGACTCAGGGTCTTGGCATTATTCCTGGGCTTTTTTTGCTCAAGGCCAGCACTGCACCACTAGAACTCCACTTTTGTTGTTGTTTTTTGGTGCTTAATTGGAGAAAAGAGTCTCATGGACTTTCCTGTCTGTTCTGGCTTTGAACTGCAGTTCTCAGCTCTCAACCTCCCGAGTAGCTGGGATAACAGGTGTAAGCTACCGGCACCTGGCTTAAAGATAATTTTTCTAAGATCTTAAAGCTTTTCTCCCTCGAAGCTTCAAGTAGAATTTGTAGTCCCTCCCTTCCTCCCTCTCTTCCACCCTTCCTCCCCTTTTCTTTTACTCCCTTCCATCATCTCTCTCCTCTTCCTCTCCCTGTTCTCCCCTCCCCCTCCCTTCCTCTCTCCTCCTCTCCTGTCCCTGTTCTCCCTCTCCCTCAACTCCTTCTTTTCTCTCTCCCTACACAGTTAAATGCTATTCTTTGGCAGTGTTCTTGTTAGCATTGAAGGTACAACTTTGGACTAGACAGACTAGTTCCCTTACTTTCAAGAACCTGATCTCCCAGCAGGGCAATTCAGATAACAAGTATACTTAAAAAGAATTTCAGATAATATTAAATTCTGTGAATAAAAATAAGTTAAGGGGGATGGACGAAGAAAAAGAGTGCAAGAGCAGGAGAGAGCTAGTGAGCAAGCCAGCGAGAGGGAGAAGCTGAGAGATGCAGAGGGGGCCTTTTGCTTTTTAGTTGATAATCTGGGCACTGTGTCTGGGAAACTGATGTGTTGGCTGTGACCTGAATGATGAAAAATGTGGAAGATCCTGGCAGCCAGGCCAGGGAGCTTCTGCTTTCCCACATGGAAATAGCATCCGACAGGGGGTGGGGGAGGGGGGCACTGATAACTCCTCCCTCACAGGTTAGCTGGCATCAATGAAGTCCACATGCAGGCGTGTCCAAATGGTCAAAAAAGCTTTGTGCATAGAAGCCTTCTATTATGACAGTAGAGCATTGAAAATTTACTCCTCACATTCATTTTTTCTAAACTATGCAAACCTACTGATTCTGGAGGCCAGAATAAAAGGTCTATTGGGGCCAGCCTTTTGATTTAGGGAGTTGGGCCAACAAGATGAGGACAGAATGTAGCCCTGCCTGGAGATGACCAATGGGGTTAATTATGTTCTACTGTTTGCCAACTTCATTTCAGAAGTTGGCTGGAATTTGGTGTGTGATGGCTATGTTGGACATAGCACTTTTTTCTGGATGGACCACACCTCTGGTTTACTCATCCTGATTCCTCCTCCCCCAAGGAAGTGCAAAGCAGGAAACTTGGAGGCCAACTTGTGAGCCTAGGGAATCCTTTGCTGAAACTCCCAAGTTCTGCACTTGTGGAAGATGTGGCGCTGGCCTGGGAAGATTTGGCAGCAGGTGTTTGCTTATGGCCGCCTAGTGCTAGAGGGGAAAGATTCCACATTGCAAGAGTGCTGGAGAAAGCATGTATTCCTGTGCATGGCCAGGAATTTATTCTGATTGGTAGTTATTGTAGACTTCATTTCAAACTGAGTTCTAATGGCTCCTGCCTGTAATCCTAGCTATTCAGGAGGCTGAGATCTGGAAAATCAGTTTGAAGCCAACCGGGCAGAAAAGTTCATGAGACTCCCATCTCCAAAAAAGCCAACAAAAAGCAGAGCTGGAAGTGTGGCTCGATCAATAGGCTTCCCCCCCTTTGTTCTCATTTTAGTGTGAGAAACTCAGATAACTTTATGAACCTCTTTTAACCTCTCACATTAATTAGATCTATACAGCTGACATAGAAGTTCCTTTCCTTTCTTTTCCTTTAATTATTCTATATTATATTAATAAACCATAGCATCATTTCACCCCACATGTATATATCAGTTTTCAACTTAAATTTTTTTTATTATCTTTAGTTGTACAAAGGAGTTTAACAAAGCAGTTTATAAATACAATATACATTGATTAGTGTTACGCCTTTCAACATTATCACTCATCTCTCCTCTACCCACCTCTTCCCTCACTCTTAATTTTATAGGATATAGTTGGATTTTTGCCTTCATTCTTTTCTCTTTCTGTAAACAAGAAAGTCTGTTAATGAGGTAAATAGTTCCAGTGATTGTTTTTCTTTTTCTTTTGTCATGACACTGGGGTTTGAACTTGGGACCTTGTGCTTGCTAGTCAGGTTCTCTACCACTCAAGCTCTACTCTATTATTAATATTTTGGATAATGAAGCACCCTATTTCTAATATTGGATTGAATAAATGAAGACTACTGATTATTAGGCCCAGGTTGTAGCTAATTGAGCTTTCATCAAACTTAACACAATTTGGGTTTTCAGCCCGTTTGGAATTTTTCGTGGTGGGTAATGGATCATGGACCATGATAGGTCTTTACAGCTGACGCTGCTGTTAGCTTGTTGCCCAGGCCACCCTTAAAAATGGGACTTCTCCGGGTCAGAGGCAGTACCCATTGGTACCATCCATCTTCTGTTTCCTGCAGGAAATCTGGGCTTCTTGTGTGTGTCACCGTCAAAGAGGAAAGCGGAGGACAATTTATCACAGCTCTTCCTTTTGGGTGTCTGTGTTAGATCCTGATTAGCTCTGTCTCTCAGTTGTACACATATTCCTCGGGGATCCCAGATTTTTTAGTTGTTTTGCTGGCTCCTCTTCTTTTAACCCTGTTCAAAGAATATGACATTGCCCATTGCTGGGTACAAATGGATTCTTAAACTTAAAAGAGCCTATCTGTTTTTCTTCTGAACGTTTAAAGAGATTTTAACCTCAGAACACAGAATTAAGAGTCATCTGCTTGTTTTAATAGAGATAATGACTGCTAATGGCTTCATGCCTGTGATGAGTCTTAGTTGCAGGCACTGTTCTGGTTTGGCTTTTTTTTTCTTTCCCTTCTCTTGGTTGGAGTTTCCACCCTGGTTTGAATTTCCATACCCTCTAGAAGCCTCTTTCTACCCGCTTCTATTTCTGTTGCCTGATATCTTTGCTGTCTGCTACCTTGTAGCCAGTGGTATTCCCTTTTATTTTTTCTTACAGATTAGGCGTCCATGGGTGTTGGCTTGGACAATCCATTTCTAATCTCTGGAAACAGTTGTTTAACAAACACGTCACTGCAACTCTTCCTCACTCTCATGTCCCAGACTTCTATTTGGGGCTCTGCTCATACATGTGGACACTTCAATTTCACACAGTTTTAGAGAACTTAGTTGCTGGACAACTGAATGCAGGATGTTTGAGGTGCTGTTGATTGTGTGTGTGTGTGTGTGTATGTGCATGTGTGTGTGCATGCATGTGTGCATGCCTGCCAGTCTGGGGGCTTGACTCAGGGTCTGCACACAGTTCCTGATCTTTTTTTTGTGAAGGCTAGTGCTCTACCACTGGAGCCACAGCTCCACTTCTGTCTTTTTGATGGTTAATTGGAGATAAAAGTCCCATGGACTTTTACAAAGCCAGCCTAGGCTGGCTTTGAACCACAATCCTTAGATCTTAGCCTCTTAAGTAGCTAGGATTACAGGAATGGGCCATGGGCGCCTAGAGGCTTTGCTGTCTTAAAGAACATTTGGGCTGGGCATGATGGTGCACACTTGCAATCCTAACTCCTATAGAGGTGGAGATTGAGAGAGAATCGTAATTTGAGGCTACCCCAGGTAAAAAAAAAGTTAGTGAGGTTTCATGTCAGTAAACAAACTGAGTAATCCTCCCTACACAAGGGATATAAAGAGGAGAATTGTTTTCAAAAGCTGGCGCTGGGCAAAAATGCAAAGCCCTACCTGAAAAATAATCAATGCAAAAAAAAGTATGACAAGGTGCATGGCTCAGGAGGAGAGTGCCTACCTAGCAAATGCAAGAAGCCTTCAGTTCAGATCTGAATACCACCTCCTCCACCACACAAAACAACCACCAAAAAACTAAGCGCACACACACACACACACACACACACACACACACACGCACAGACACAAGTGTAAGAGGCCTTTAGTTCAGATCTGAATGCCAACACCTCCACCACACAAAACAACCATAAAACTAAACACATATGCACACACACAAGTGTAAGAGGCCTTGAGTTTAGATCTGAATACCACCATCTGCACCACACAAAACAACAGCAACCAAAAATACTAAACACGTGCACACACACATTTATATGCATGCAAGTGGTTTTGATCTAAAAGGCTGCTAACTATGAAATCTTCACAAATATTAGCAAAGAGAGCGCAAAGATTCCTATATGACTCCACGTGGTTCTTAGTTCTTTCCACAGCATGGGTAAGAAGTGTTTGTCTACATTTTTCTTTACAATAGTGACAAATGTTTATAGTGGTATAGATGTTTCATAGGAGCCCTCCATTAACTTTATCAGTTGTCATATGAGCCTAGCTATTTCAAATTAAGAATATTACACATGTGGAGTAAATCAAGTGACTTCATCTTTTGAAGGTTCTATGTTACTGCATATCATTTATGGGGAAAGATTTGGAAAGGGTTGTTTCTTGACTATAGCTAAACAATCCAATGTGTAGTACAATTTTTTTCCCACTCACCAATGTCATAATTGTCCCTTCCAGACTGGGTTGGCAGGAAAATATTCATTATTGCTCAAAAAGAGCCACCCCAATTCCTGAGTGTAGTCTTTGTAAAGCAGCTTCTCTGGATGTTGTGTTTATGATTCATAGCTAGGAGGACTTGGTTTTCTTTCATATAAAATATTCATTATAAGTAAGACAGTAAGAAATACACATATTTATATTCTTGGCACATAAAATACCACCTTACATGTTGCAGGCCTTGTGAGATTCCAGCTCCCTTTTAACTCTGTGCCCTGGATGGGGATATGGAGCTACAGTTTGAGCATCTTTTATATGAAATAATGAGGCTGGAAGTGTTTCAGATTTTGTTCAGATTTTGCTGTGTTTGGATACACATATGGCACATCTTTAGGATATACCCCAGGTCTGAAGACAGAACTCATTGTGTTTAGTAGCCACCCCATACATACTATTACACAATATTTTAAATCGTTTTGTGTATGGACCAAAGGTTGTACAGATGAAGCCACTGTGTTACTCTCGTGCCTTCAGCTGTGACCTGTCACATGAGATCAGGTGTGGATTTTGCCCTTGGGTCATGGAGAAAATTTCTGATGTGTGGCTGAGGGGTGCTCCACCTGTTTTAGTCTTATCCTCTGTGACGGCCACGATTCCTGAGCACAGAAAGGGCCTGAGAAGTAATGCCGGCTGGATCAATGAATAAATGACTATCTGGGCGCTCAGAGAAAGTGGCAAACTTCAGTTCTTTTACATCTGAATATTTCTCAAGACATCTGGAAAGGGATAATTTTACTTTTTGTTGCTCTTCTGCCCCACCCCCTCTTTCTTTCTATGACTCTGTCTGCCTGTGTGAACAATTTACTTGTTGTGACTCAAAGGGAGGATGTATGGTGTATAATGTAAATACCCATAACGTTTGCCTGTAAGCTCACACACTATGGAGTTTGTTTTCCTCCTGCTCTGGGGTCAAGGAAATGGGCAGCTTTTTATGTATCAGCCTGCATGGCCATTTCCTGTCTCCTCCCCTACTGCCTGCCCTCTCCCTGTCCTAGGCAAGAAACCAGTTGGTCCTGTGAAGTGACCTTCCCCAGACCAGACAGTTCTGGAAGCCTTTGTGTGCTCATTTCCTTAAAGAAGTGGAAGGTAACATGTTTGAAAGCAGGGCAGCTGTGGCCTGTTCCAAAGCATCCGTGCTGCTTATTTGTTTTTTCTGGATTTTTTTTTTTAACAAAGGAGCTTTTGCCAGGAGAGCTTTGCATTCCTGCTCCTGCAAAACCCCAATTACAAAAATACATAACAAAAATAAAACAGAAGCTGGGCTCAAGGTTATCTTACCAAAACAGGTCTCCTTCCTTCTTTAGACTGTACAAACAAGTGAGGTCTCTAGTTAAGTTTCAATCAATCATCCATGGTGAATATGGCCCCCAGTTTTGCTTTATCTTTAACTCAGACCATATTGTCTGGTCCTTGGGGCTTATTGCTGCTTCCTTATCTTGTTTCCCCTCCAATGTTAAGTCCACTGAGAGGGGAAAAAAAGAATAGTTAACTGTTTTATTTTTCCTTCCCTGTATTCAGTAATTAGGAAAGAGAGAATGTAGAATGTATGCTGGAGAATAATAAATGGTTTCCTTGGGTGGTCTGAATAGCTCAGTAGATTGTTCTGAACTTGAGGTCCTCGAAAATGAGCTCTTAGGCTGGGCACCAGTGGCTCATTCCTGTAATCCTAGCTACTTTAGGAGGCTGAGATCTGAAGATTGTGGTTGGAAGCCAGCCCAAGAGAGAAAGTTCATGAGACTCTCAGCTCCAATTGACCAGCAAAAAGCTGGAAGTGGAGCCATGGCTCAAGTGATAGAGCAAAAAAGCTCAGGGACAGCACCCAGGCCCTGAGTTTAAGCTTCAGGACCAGCACCCACAATGGGCTATTCTTAAAAAGGGAGGGAGAACAGCAGTTAGGGTTTCTATCTGAGAAGTGGGAATGAGCAAAGGAAAGAGGAACTGTTAGGTAGATAGTGATATAAGTGTCAGATATAATAATATGGCAGACAACATGTGCCCCATTGTGGTGCTTCTTGTTACCATAGTGCCTTGGGCTCCTGCTCAAATGCTTCTTTTTCCCACAATGCTGTGAGTGCCCACCCAACCAATAAAAAGAACCACAGTAGGTCATACATTTTCCATCAAGCATTCAGCACAAGGCCCAGGGGAGGAGAGATGGGAGGAGCTTTGCACTATAATAACCATCCTAAGAGGACTCCATTCGATTCCTCTTTAGATGGAGGGTCTCACTACTTTATTTCATGGCTTTCTTCTCATTTTCATGTGAACTTACTCTGTTAAAAAAAGAGGAAGAATAAAAAGAAGGAAGAGGCATGCGAGCTTTCTAAATTCTAGGGATAAAAGGGGTAGGCAGCCTTGTAGAGATAAAGTATGGTCATAGGGAGAATGAATGCCAGCTCTGCCAGTTGGCTGTCTTTTGAATCTTCTGCTTTTTCCTAGATGTGGACATGGGGGCAAGTCACTGAGCCCCATCTGTAAAGCAGAATAATAATAAACACCTCTTATTACTGTGGTCAAACAAGTTCAGATTTCTAATCCACCTAGAAGCTGTTTGTTAAATAAATGAGAAAGAAACAAGAGGTTAAGGTCAAGAAGCCCTTGGGAGGGGGCTGATTCCAAGTGAGCAGAAGTAATCAGTGGTGATAGTGAAAGGAAACAGAGAAGGGAAGAGGTAGAGAAAAGGAAGCAGGTTGGCGATCAGAAGACAGAAGGTGAATTTGCCCACTTGAGGTTTTAGGTGCCCTGTAACTATTAAGATATGTGACTTTAGGCCAGCCATTTAACCTCCCAGTAGTGAAAGGTGACAGCTGGTTGGCTCAGTATTCTTGGAGGTGAGTTCCAGCTCCAAAAAGCCATGGAATGCTGGAGCAGAAGTCACACTGTAGTTAGATAGGACTGAGGATCAATGGTAGAATTCACACCCTATCTAGGTCATTTCTTGAGCAAGAGTGAGCAATGAGACAGTTGCTCATGGCTTCCTGAGAAGGTTTTCTCATTTGTCTTCTTTTTCTTGCTCACGCATTTGGTTCCACTTGAAGTTGCATGTCAGAGGGCTTCATTGTTGGCAGTGATTCTACTTGGGAAGGGAGGATGTTGGATGCAGCCGCATCCATTGCAGGTGCAGATCCTCTATTAGATGAACACCAGTGGAGGGAGGGAGAGTGCGGAAATGGCTGTTGGCTCTTCCTGCCCCGCTTGGTAGCATAGTTGGAGTATTGTAGGCCATCTGTGCACTAGTTCTTGAGTGTATGTGTTTATGTTTTGGTTTGCTCTACTGTTCTTATTTTCCCCTTGGGCTCTTTTAACTATCCTTATCCCAGAGTCAGCATTCATTTTTTTGTCTTTTTTTTTTTTTTTTTTTGGTCTGGTCGTGGGGCCTGATCTCTGGCCTGGCACTGTCCCTCAGCTCTTCAACTCAAGGCTAGCGCTCTACCACTTGAGCCACAGCACCACTTCTGGCTTTTTCTGCTTATGTGGTGCTGAGGAATTGAACCCAGGGCCTCATGCATGCAAGGCAAGCGCTCTACCACTGAGCCACCTTCCTAGCCCCTTGTTTTGTTTTTGAAGGTGTTTCTAGTGCTCTGACCCATGGTTTACTTGAGAATATATTTGCCTGTGTTGAGCCATTGAGTCAAGAGCCCTCATTTCTAAGGAGATACTTATTATTCTGGCATAGGGTATGTGAACAGACTGTTCTCTGCAGATTTTATGTCTTTGAGAGGTGATGCTGACACCAGTGGTGTCTGGCAGTATGGTGCTATTCAAACAAACATTCTGCTTGGTTGCGTTAGTATTTGTGTCTGGCTTTGGTAAGCATGGTATTCTTGGGTTTAACCCCTAAAGTGTTATGATGGAGAAAGTGGTCATTGCAGCTATAATTTTCAAGGTTTTTTCCTTCTTTTTTTTCTTCCTCCATCCCTATCCCCCTTGCTACCCCTTCCTTCCTTCCTTCCTTCCTTCCTTCCTTCCTTCCTTCCTTCCTTCCTTCCTCCCTCCCTCCCTCCCTCCCTTCTTTGTTTGAACTTAGGGATTTGTGTTTACTAGGCAGGCACTCTAACACTCTAGCTCTTTATGCTTGATATATGTATTTTTGAATAGGTTCTTTTTTTGTTTTTGTTTTTGTTTTTTGCCAGTTCTGGGGCTTGAACTCACAGCCTGGGCACTGTCCCTGAACTTCTTTTGCTCAAGACTAGCACTCTACCACTTGAGCCACAGCATCACTTCCAGCTTTGTCTGCTTATGTGGTACTTAGGAATGGAACCCAGGGCTTCAGGCATACTAGGCATGCACTACCACTGAGTCACATTCTTAGCCCTTGAATAGGTTCTTGAGTTTTTGCCTGGGACTGGCCTATGACGGCAATCCTCCTACCTGTACCTCCTGTCTTACTAGGATTACAGGTATACATCACCATACCTTATTTATTGGAGTTTTTGTTAACTTTTTTGCCTGGATTGGCAATGTCTGTGTCCTGAGTACAGGTATGTGCTACTGCACTCCGTCCCTCTTGATTTTAAGATTTTAGTTAGCGTTTCTAAATCAGTCAATATGGACTAGGTTGTACAATAATGAACTATTCAATTCTTAGCTGTTAAAAACAAAAAAAAAGATTTTTTTAAATTGTCTCTACTGCTTATCTATTGAAGGTTGGTGTCCCCTTAGACCTCATTCATCGATTCTGGTTGACACATCTTCCCTATCTGGGATTTTGCCAGTTACCATGGTGAAATGAAGGAGAGGCAATAGGGTGAATGAGCCGCCACATCTTGTGGGATTTGACCTAGAAGTAACATCACTGCTGCTCACATTCACTCATTAGTCAATGAAGGACACATCTGGGCATTCAGAGGGTCATGCCTGGCTTTCAGTGGGCCTGGAACCACAACCATATCATGTTCGTGGAAGGAGGAAAATTGCAAGTGTTTGATGAACAGAAATAAATGTCTACTCTAGACGTCTTTGGAAATAGCCTTAGGAATTGCAGAAATGTAGTGCTGGAGAAGCTAAACTGGCTTAATATCCACCGCTACCTGGTTGCTCAGGCCTATGATCCCAGCTAATGAGGAGGCTGAGAGAGCCAGAGGATCATAGCTTGAACCAGCCAAGTGAAAGAATTCACAGGACCCTCATCTCAGCCAACAAAAAGCTCAGTCTGGTGACATGTGCCTGTCACCTTAGCTACTGGGGAAGCATAAACAGGAGGATCACAGTCTAAGGCTCATTTAGCAAAAACAGAAGACCCTAGCTGAAAAAGAACTAAAACAAAAGGACTAGGAGCATGGCTCAAATGGTAAAGTTTCTGCCTGGCAAGTAGGCTCTGAGTTCAAAACCTATTGCTCAAAATACAAAATAAAAACAAAACCCATCTCTATATTTTAAAAGGATGAGGCTGTCTCCAATATCATCCTACTTTCTCATTTTTAAAAATTAGTTCCCAAAAGTTATAAATAACTTTTAAATAATCTTAAAATGGTTTTCCTTATATGTGAAGCACAGCATTTTCATGTTTTTGCCATGTGTTAGATGTCTCAAAATTGAATGTGCCTGAAGAGAAAAACTTCTTTATTATATGCTGGCTTAAAACTTAGAATTCCATTGAAAGTCAGTTTGTTTTTTTCCCCTTTTTCTTTTTTACCCCTTTCTTTCAGTGCTGAAATTGGAATGAAACCAGCATTATGGCTTCATAATGAAAGTGCAGCAATTCTACCCAACACCCATGCAAGTTTGTCATTTAAATATCAGACATCTGTGTGAGGTTAGGGCTGATCTTCTAGAACACAGCTGCTCAGATTATTTCTATACTCTCTCCTAAAGCAGTTTCTGTGCAGGATTCATGCCCCATGTTCCTTTATGGGTTGTTTCCTAGAGTCTAGACATGGAATGAAAAATGATTGTGTAATCCATTTCCTGTTCTTCCTTTCAAAATTCAGGGGAAAGCTTTGTAATGTATCATCTTTCTCTGCTCAGTGGGAAGACATCCAGGGATCTATCCATGTGTTAGAATGTTAGCTAGCCTTATTACCTGTAGGACCTGGGACAGGTTGCTCCATCTCTTTAAGTCTCACTCTCGTTCTCAGTCAAATGAAGAATGTAAGAACTATGTCAAAAGCTTGTTGTGAAAGTTAAGCGTATGACGTATATTAAATGCCACTGTGTCTGTTGTGCAATAAGGATCCAATCATAGTCCCTGTTGGCATAGTGCTTACTGGTTTTTAGAAGACTTCGTCACATTTTGTCCCAAGGGAATGAGTCAAGGAGGGGAAAGGCATTGGTTTTTACAGTCACTTGCCAACATTCAAGAAGTCATTGTAAATTCTCTTGGAGCCACAATCACAGATGACTTAGCAGATATCTTATTGAATTATGCCCTGTGTATGTTTTCTCCTGTAGTCATGTTTCTTTTCATGTCCCATCTTATTGATTCCTTATATGCTGTCATCTGTCAAGAATGAGTCGTAAACCTTTCCCACATTCTTAAGAGATTTAAGTGGTCACCTTCAGAGTAGTGAAGAGCAAGGAAATTGATGTCAATTCTACCAAAAAACAATCACCAAAAAAACCCTCTTAGTAATTCTAATAATAACAACTAACACTAATTGAATAACTATGTTAGTAAACTTCTCACTGCTATAAAAATGACCCAAGATAAGGAACATATGGGAGAGAAAGGATTGAGTTTGGCTCACAGTGTTGGAGAGTCCAGTCTGTGATCAGCTGGCCATGCTGCTTTGGGTGTGGAGTAAAGGGTACACCATGACGGGCGTGGGTGGCAGAGAGAGCTCATTTACATCACCAGCCAGGGAGAAAAAGAGAAAGAAATGCTCCCCACCCGCCCCCACCCCCATCTCCAGGGACATAGTCTTAATGACTTCCCATAAGGTTTCACCTCTCAAAAAGTTCCACCACCTCCAAAAAGTGCTTTGGGGATGAAACCTGAAGGAAGACATTTAAGATCCAAACCAAAGAAACTAGTTCCTAACTGAAGTTCTTACTTTTCATATGAAATCGGTTCACCTTCCTTCAACCCTATAAGGTAACTACAATTAGTATTTTTTACTTTATATTTTTATTAGCTACAATTATTATTTGTGTATTCAAGATGCAGCAACTTAGGCTAGCAAGTTAAGTGTTACACCCAAGACAACATACTTAGGAAGGACTCATTTCAAAATTGGAATCCAGGACACTTTTATTTCACAATAGTTTGATTTCTTCCCCCTTACTAGGCTCAACTGGGTAGGCAAGGGGGAATTTAAAATCCAGAGGTTTTGCTGGGTGCCTGTAATCCTAGCTACTCAGGAGGCTGAGATCTGAGGATGGTGGTTCAAAGCCAGCCCAGGCAGGAAAGTCTGTGAGATTCTTATCTCCAATAAACCACCAGAAAACTGGAAGTGGTGCTGTGGCTCAAGTGGTAGAGCACTTGCCTGGAGCGGAAGAGCTCAGGGACAGCACCCAGGGCCAGAGTTCAAGCCCCATGACTGACAAAACAAACAAACAAAAAAAAAATTTCTGACTGCTGAATGCTGGGTGAAGACTGTGCCTGAGTGGCTTAATTGGGGCAATTAAAAATAACAGGGTGCATTGTTGGCTTTTTATACAGTCTAAACTCATCATGGTGACTTTAAAACACAAGTATATTGCTGTTCTTTCTTCCTGATGGATGTTTTAGGGGCCTGGAAGCTTGGCCTTTGTGTAACTCTCCATTTGTTACTTCAGATTTTATGTACATGTGATCCCTCATGGAGTTTAATAAGGAGAAGCTATAATGTACAAACAGAAACTAGGAAAACAAATAGTCCATACATCCTTGTTTTAATAAGCGTGTCATTTTTCTTACCTCTAACAACTTTTAAATAAATTGACTTGTTAAGTAGGTCCAGCAGTTTGTCCTGGTTTGGAATATTATTTGGGAATGACTTTGATGTTACTTTCCCATTTGAAAACATTTCCAAAAGTAAACATCAAGTCTAGGTGACAGCTATAGGTTGGGATTTTTTGGTTTAGTTTTCAATGAAAATTTTTCAATTAATTTTTCAGTTATCTTTTAGTAATTGTAAGAGTTTCAACTTAACAGGTCAGTTTGTGAATGCAGTTCATCTGGATAATGCTACCTTTTCATCGTTCTCCATCCTCTCTCTCAACTGCCATCCATCCCCTCAGTTTCCCTAGTTCCATGTTCACATATTATGTCTACATCCATCATGCCTCTTTCCATATTAAGTAATAAGCTTGCTCAGCTGGACACCACTCTTAAGTAATATTGATGCTTCCTTTCTTAAATCTTGGTGGCTAAAATACAGGACATGGGAGAATCAAGTTCATATCTCTCTCTCTATACACACACACACACACACACACACACACACACACATATAGTAGAGTCTGGTGCATATGAGGCTGGAATTATTCTAATCTCATTTCATGGTTCTTTTGATCAATCTCCAATAAAACAGAACAAGACTTTATCTCTCCAAGGGTTAATGCCCTGGAATTTCTCACTTCACAATTGGCATTATGTTCTTTGCATTCTTGAGGAATTTTCTCACTGAAGACTTCGGGTTTGTTATTCAGGACAGTGGTGCAGTGACTTTGCATATCACATTCTCTTAACCTTGAGGGAAATCTCTGCATGCTAATTGGGGAAGAAAAAAAATGTAGCATAAGTAGTTCTTTGGCTACAGATGAATTAAATGAGCGAATGCATTTAGCTACAAAAACAAAGCCCAGCAAAATCCTTGCAAAGAAATGGGCATTGTAGTGAAATGGTAGCTTAGTGCATTTGGATCGCTTTGTAAATGCATTACTGCCATGATCACATTTTGGGATCTATTATGTGTAGGTACATTTTTATCTTTGTTTTTGTTTTCCTGATTCCTTTACCTGATTTCCTGATTGCTACACAATAAATCACTTTAAATTTAATGGCTTAAAAATGCTTACAAGTTATTGTTTCTTAAGATTCCATGATTTGCTTTCTCTTCCTGGCAGTTCTGCTTCATGATGGTTGTATTCATCTGGTGTTGGACTGGGATGGAAGGTATGAGAATTCTTACTCCTATGTCTGGCACCTTAGGGCTTCTCCACACAGATTCTCTAGCTGGCTAGTTTGGGCTCCCTGGCCATGGTGATGGCAGGTAATTGAGCTTCCTAGAGCGACAAGGCTGGAGCTGCCAGTCCTCTCCATTGCGACAGGAGCCCGGCATTTACTCCGCTTCTGGTTGGGTAGAGTGTCCAGAGCCTAAAGGGAGGGAAGGACCTGATGGCCAAAATTAGTTAGGTACTAAAGGCAGAGATTGATGGAAATGTCAGAAAAAGGGCAAATGGTACCCCACTAACCGTATTGTTGTCTGGAGTGATTTCATGCTAGTTTTGATGGGTGCCTAGCAGTGTGAGAGGACAAATGTTGAGGTCAGCTGGAGGGAAATGCCAGGTACGTTCACAGTGCTTCCTCAGCAACTGTGTGAGCAGAGAAGCCAGATTTTCTTGAGTTACTTCAACTGCAGGTCTCAGCAGCTCGCTGAGTTATGAGGCAAATGGGCTTTGGTTAGGAACTAGCTAGAGGGTGAGACGCAGAGAGTGTTGTATCCCAAGGCCATGACAACCATTTGTGGACAGCAGCAGCAGCTGCCCGTGGAGTGGGTAGCCAGGGCTAGAGATCTGGTCCATCTCCCCTCCATGGTCACGCGGCTGAGTAGTTGCTCAGAGTAGCCATTTTGCAGTAGAGGGCAGTCAGAACCAGAAGGTACCATCTGATTGGTATTCTCTGCTTCCTCTAGTACCATAGTAATGGAGATGTACCCTTGTCACATCATACCTGGCCACTGTCTCCAACATGAGAGATGAGTGAAAGTCTGAGCTAATGAGTATGATGGCTAAAAAGTCAGAGCCTACACAAATCATTTAATTTATTGCATTTGATGAAATACTTGTCAGATTTGTCTACTAATATGTCTTCTCTCATCTGATAGTCTACACAGCAACTCCCTTGAGTATGTTCACGACCTCATGTTCAGAACCTCTGTGCTGTTTTATACAGCAAGAGACTTGGCAAAGTGGTTTAGGTTGAGGATTTTAAGGTAGGGAGATTATGCTGGATTATCTGAGTGTGTCTAATGTAATTGCAAGGTTCTTTAAAAAAGGGAGAAAGGTCATCAGCAGCAGATACAGGAGCCATGATGATGGGACCAATGGCTGGAGTGATGCACATTAAAAAAGATGGGTGAAGAAGTACAAGGTAAGGAAAGCAGACATCCTGTAGGATCTGGGAAAGGGAGAGAAAGTTCCCCATAGCATCCAAAAGGAATATAAGCCCAACACGAGCTGCATGTTGGACTGTGTCCTCCAGAACTTTAACAGAATAAATCTATTGTTTTAAGCCACTAAAATTGATGTGGTAACTTGCTACAGCAGCAGTAGAAAATTAATACACCCACCTTGCAATGCTCTAAGCCAAAATCTCTTAGAAACCTTTGCAACTATATTTTTTTTTTGCTTATCTAAGTGCAGAAGTAAAGCTGGAATTCGTTCCCTTCATTCGCCTTGTAAGATATGATCTCTCTCTTTTTGATGAATAAGAACATTGAGGGGTAGAGAGTGAAGTTCACTGACTTGGTTGGATTGAGTGGTTAATGATTGAGCCCAGATTAGAGCTATACAGTCCCTCTCTGGGGACATCATACAAGAGGGTAGTCTAATAAAATTGGAGTCTATAAGCTTTTAAGATCTCAAAAATCCAATCTTCAAAGTCCTGCATCAGAGCAAATTCTTGACATGATGTGTCCTAGAACAAATATACAAGCCAGTGCCCCTTATCCGCACCATCCTCATTTTGAGACTTTAATTGACTTCCTAAGAAATCTCCAGTATGGCCTGTTTGCTGCACAGTTCAAGAGGTAAGACCCGGTTTTTTATTTCATTTATAGCTTTTGATAGAGAAGAGTTCTAATAAAGTTTATAGAGCTATGAGAACATCTCTTTAAACTTTGTGTTTCTAGTAAAAAAAGTACATCTAGGTTGTAAATGAGGAGGCTATGACTCCTTGTCCTGTCTTTGGAGGTGGTGGTGATGGCCTGAGCCTTTGATCTCTTTACTCCTGTGTAGATGCCTGGATGCTGAGGTTGTTTTCTGGTTGCAAGTCTCATCTGTACAGAGATGATTTGTCTCAAGGGAGAGTGACAGGCCCCCTTCTGTGTACTGCTCCTGGAGCTTTTCTGATAGGGCAGGGAGGTAACCCTGCTGGATGACTGGGTTAGAAGGCTCACCAGGGCCTGCTCATAAGTCTGGGTCACTCCGAATAATGTCCATATGTTGGGAACAGCTTGGATTAAGACTAAGCTTTGGGAGCCAGTTAATTCTGAGATTTTTTTTTTGCCTAACATTGCCACTGTGCTATTTGTAGCACAAGTTCCAAGCAAACAGCTTTGCCATTTTATCATCAGGATTGTAGAGGCGGCATGTCAAATCATGAAAATAAATGCACCAAGGCAATCCACACAGAGACCCTGCCAGAGCTGGAAACGGAGCTCCGCCATTTCAAATTCTCTGCATCAGCGCTGGTTCTATCCATGGTAGTTCAATAATGTATGTGGTCCTTGTTGGAACCACAAACCAAGGTTTGCTCAATCTTGGTGTATCTATGAGAAGTGTGAGGAAAAGGGTCCTTTAACGAGTGATCTTAGAAAGTGGAAAACCAACACGAAAACACACAGTTTCTAGCTGGTCTTTTGTATTTGAAAGCTGAATCCTCTAATCTAAAAATGAAGCCATCTGGATCCTCTTGGAAAGATGTCACACACTACCATGGCACTCATAACTCTATGGTGATATTCTGTTATTCCTGAATGTGAGCTGGATACAAAAGTCTCATCGGAAGGATCTCCAGAAGAGCTCCTGTCACTGTGTGCATGCTTTAAAATAAAAGTAAATCTTTTTCTTACTTGGAAAAAAAAAACTCCAACCCAACCTATTTGTGCTCCTGAAAAATATCTTTGCATGTCTAGACAGTGGTGCTCTGATGTAAGGAAGGAACACAGAACAACTATTCTTCTGCCTCGAAACCTTGTAAGGCTCTGTGTGACCCAGGCGACCTCTCCCTCCACTAGTGAAACAGGACCCAGAAGTATGCAAGGAGCCAGGGTTGGAGCTTGCTGACTGATGGGGAACTTAGCCCTGGTGCGAGGGGGCCACCAGTCCCTGGAGGACTGTTGCTGATTGTCTCACAGATTGAAGGTGAAAAAAATGTCCCGACCAGCGTGAATAGTGTCCCTGACATCTCTTCAGACTCCCACCCAGCTGGCGTTTATAATAACAAATAGAGAGGAAACTCTGTAATGGAATTAAATGAAGACGGAAAGAATGAAAGCATGATTTTTTTTAATAGGCAAAAATAGCATAGGAAGCATGAAAGGACAGCTGGTATTTGCTCTCTGCTTTTGCCAGATCCTGTGCTCCGGGTGTGGTAGGTAGGCTTTACAATCCAGGCAAAGAGCCTTTTGCTTTTCACTTACAGGGTGGCTGACATGTTCATTGAAGTTATCGATGTGTTTTCCTCTATTTTGCACAGAAACTCAAATGTTTGCCTCTGGTTCCCAGACACTGTCCATGTGTCTGACTCTAAGTCATTAAAGCAGCCTAGGGAAAGTAATTTTGGATCTTCAGCTATTGTTGGATGAAGATGAGAAGGTGTTGCTTTCACGCTGACCCAGAGTGAATTGTCACACATGGGTTAAGTCTGCGAACCCAGGATGATCATATCTATGTTCAGTCTAGTCCAGTGTGTGATGAATCTGTTGTCAAAATAAGTTCTAGGTTGCAGATTCACTCTGTTTTATGGAAGGATAGCTGCAACTCAACATAGCTATTGTTGAATTCCCAGGGCTGGGGAATAGACCACATCTAAAACACACTCAAGTGTGTCATTGACCCTTGTGTTGCACAAATATTATGACTGCCCAGTTCTTCACGTGGGGCCGTAGCTGCTCACTAATAGATCTAGCCTACTTCCTCCTCCTCTGCTCAGATGAGTGGATGGAGGCTCAGTGGGATTAATTTGTGCAGGTCATATAGGTGGATGATACAACAAGGACTCAGACCTGAGTCTGCCTGACTCCTAGGTTTGTGCTTTTTATTGCAGAACACTTCAAGCTTCTGTGGCCGAAGGAGTAATTTGTTTTCCCCCAACCCCCTTAGTTCTGCTTTAGTGAAAGGGGCTGGGAAGCATATGTCACACTGGGAGTAAAGTTGAAAGGCTAGGAACCAAATATGTGGAAGAGTTTCCCCACCCCCTTTTTTCCGGTTGGCACATAACTTGGTGTTTAAAAATTCCCCCTAAGACAAACCTGAGTTCCAGCAGGTTGTGCTCTGATTCAGTGCACCTCGTTTTGTTGGTCTCAAGTTAGATAGGCCCACATTGCAGGAGCAACACTGTAGACATTTCTAATGTCTACAACAAAATTTACATGGGAGAGGAGTGCAGGTATCAGAACACGAATCCTGGCCGAGGTTACTCCAGACATTCTCATTAATTGAGTTGGCAGCTGGTGCTGCTAACGTACTGAAGACTGCCCTGCAGAGCAGGTGGTTGAAGCATCAGCGGCCTTATGATGAAGTTGGTATCCCTCTGCATTGTCGCTGGCTGCCGGAGGAAAGGAAGAAGACATTTTTTTAAACCCCACAAAATAGACTTTAGTATTAGTTTTATTATTTTGCCCTCAATAATGATCTTAATCTATTTTCTGTATCTATAACAATATACTTTAGACTAGGTAATTACAAAGAGTAGTTTATTGGGCGTACAGTTCTAGAGGTTGGGAAATCAAGAACATGATGCTGGCATCTGCTGAGCATCTCTTGGGGCTTCATGCTGTATGAATAAAGTGTTGGAGGGCAACATGTGGTAAGACAGAGTATGCATGCTAAATGGATCCTCCTTCCTCTTTTTATAAAGCCACTAATCCCATCACTGTGGCTACACCCTGATGAGTTCTATTTCCAATTACGTCCCCTGGCCTCCATCTCCAATACCATTACTATAATGAATTTGAGGAGTAAGTTTCTAACACAGGCATTGAGCAGGGAGGAACACATACACAACAACATATACAACACATACACCACCAGACGCAGAAATAATGAACAATTCTTAGAAAACACTGTTTCATGCTTATTAATAGCTGATTTAGTAGAGCATTTGTAGTGATTTCACATTATAAGTAATCCAAAACCTAGCATCTAATTAGGGCAGCATTTTGGGGGGGGAGGGGACATCTTTCTCCTTGCAATATTTTCCACTTTGGCATTATCCTCAGGAATAAAACCCGCGAGGCAAAAGTGTGAAAACTGCCTGTGTTAACAGAACAATTTGTTACGTGAGCCAGAATTGGTAAAATGGCACAATATGCTACCATTCGAGTCGCTCTGTCTGAAGATGTATCAATAGTGTTTTACAAGATAAAGCAAAAACTAAGATTGTCTACCATTGGCAATATGGCAGTCTCATTCGAGTGTGGCGTAGATATAGGAGAAATGAGTGAAGTTCTCCAGAGTTTTGGTGGTGATGCTGAGTGTGCCTGTGGCAGTGTAGTAGGTGTAGTCTTAAGTCTTGACTTCCATGGTTTAGATTATTTTTCTTAGAACTCCATGTTACTGGTGTCTCATGGTAGGGAAGGTTTGCATGTATAGGTGTGAAGGACTTTGACTCCTCTAACCAGCACTTCATGGCCTTGGCAAGTTAAGGACACTGTGGACTCCAGGCATTTTTTTTTTGGAGGGGGGTGTTGGTCATGGGGCCTGAACGCTGGGCCTGGGCGCTGTCCCTCAGCTCTTCAGCTCAAGGCTAGCACTCTACCACTTGAGCCACAGCGCCACTTCTAGCTTTTTCTGCTTATGTGGTGCTGAGGAATTGAATCTGGGCCTTATGCATGCAAGGCAAGCACCCTACCACAGAGCTACCTTCCCAGCCCTCCAGGCATTCTTAATTAGCTGTTCTCTTGAATTGAAATGAATTTACCAGGAAAAATGTGGAAATGCACACCTAAATGATTATGGGAATCAGTGAAAAATGGAACTTTCTTCTACTTTAATGAAAAGTAAGAAAAACAACTTCTTAATTCATAAAATCGACTTAGTAATAACTTAAGATAAAAATACTGGTATTCTGATTACTTTGGTTTGATTTTGTCTCAGTAGCTTGGTTTTGAATTTCTATAAACAAAGACAAAAATTTGAGTTCTCTCACTCACTCAAATTTGTCTTATTTATTTATTTGATAAAAATATCATTGTGCCTTGCTTTTAATATGAGGGAGAATGAGGTAGGGGTACAGTCTGTATTAAATATTTGGAATTTTTCTTCCTCCCAGCCCTCAGTATCTAAAATATGCATAAGATTTGGAAAACAAATTAGAAACAAGATCTCACACAGGTCTTTTAAAAATGCATTTTCAGATAGCAAGAGTGCTGGTTTCTGAGTAATTTCATTTAGGAACTTAAATTGCAAAGTTTTATGTCCTAGGCACCCCTCCCACCTACCTTGAGTTTTATTTTGACTTCCTGAAGAATGAAAGTCCTTTCAAAAATTAATATTAACTATTTACTTCACTTCTATGGTGTACTAGTCTAAGCTAATAATATACAAATATTGTTGGTTTTAAATCTTTTTGTGTGTGTGTGTGTGTGTGTGTGTGTGTGCACGTGTGTGCACTCTCATACTATCTGCTAAGGGAATGGTGAGTAATTAGGACTTTTGCTGCTTTGTCTCTCTAACTCAGAACTTTTGGGTTAATGGCAACATGGAGATTAGATAGATAGATAGGTAGATAGATATGAGAAATGATTCTTTGTCTTAGACATTAATTTTAAAATAAAAGCAGACTGAAAAAGCAGGCTCAGAATAATTCACCAAAAGAATGATTCACAAAAGACACAAATTTGGCCATCTTACATCAGTGTCTGTTTTATTCACTTTAGTATGAATGCTTAACATATTCTCTTTCATACACACGAGTCTAATAAGTGTTTCTGGAGCGAATCAATGAGGGAGGAAGTCATTTATAACCCCAAACCCCTCTAACTGCTTTCAGTTATGGTTGAGTACTTTGTATAGATCACCATTGTGGTTGAAGTCACCTGTATTTTCTAAACACACTTTCTCTGTTTTTATTTTGGTCAGTGTGTTGACAACAAGATTATATTCAGAAATCCAGATGCAGCTCTTCACAAATGCATACGTGCTAGAGGGATGCAGCATGGAAATAATTACAGATTGAATTTTAATCATTGAAGCCGGACATATCTTCCATTTCTCCTCTCTCCATTTTTGTTACATGTAATTACATTATTATATGGCAGTCATTTGAGAGAGGATAAACAATAATTGAAGGAAAATGGAGAATTTTTTAGTTTGAAGAAAAGAGTTGCTATTTAAGTGGAAAGGAAACATGCAAATGTGTTTGCTGATTTCTTTTGTTGTTTAGCAATTCAGGAAGGAACTTAAATTTTGCCTGCCAATGTTTGATGCTAGATTTTTTTTTAAATCAAAGGAAAGGTCCTGTTGGTTTTTCATGGGTGTCTAGTTAAGAGATTTGTTTAAGGAAACATAAGCTAGCAAGCAAAAGTCTCACTTTAGTGAGTTCTCTCATAAAAAGCTTTATGTTTCATGCTCTGTATGTAAAGAGAAAAAAATTCATATTGTTTTTTTTTTCTTTCCCTCTGGAGAGACCAACAGAGTGAATTCAGACCACCTGTGAGACTTCTAAATTGATTTTCCTGAATCTATGTCGAATTAAATGACATTTGATTATAGTATTTAAAGCAAATCAAGGACTATGCAGATGAATTGATGGATAAACACACTTAATAGTAGTATGGACTTTGCTCTTATGCAGATGGATCATTATCCAATGAAAGCATTCTTCTTTCATGTAAAAGCATTCCAGATTTCAGGAAACCAGGACAGCTGTATTTTTTTAAACCTTCCCATGTGATCCAAAAGCATCATTTCCTAGGAGAAAGGAGGATCTGTTAATTTACAGTATTTGTAAGCAATGGCTAAACTTGTTTGAAAACATCAGACATACACCTGGGGAAGGAAAGTTGTCTTGCCATACAAAATAGAATGTTCTCAATTAGCCAAGGAAGCTGTTTGGATGACACTCTTGAATCAGGTGCTTTGGAGTCTGACTCTAGTGTTCAAAAGATGTAAAGGCATTAGCCAGGCCCTGGAGTAGGGAACTATAAGAGTAAACAGCTCAACATCCACGTAGCTTGTTTTATCTTGAAGGATGTGTCCATCTTAAACGAATAGATGCGTGGATATGCAAGCTGACTGGAGTTTGGCAGAACAGGCTGCATCTGCCAGGGTAAACTCTATTCCTGAACAGGTCAGGCGTTTCTATCTGGACGACTATTGTCAGCAAGACTGGAGAGAGTTTCTGCATGTTCCAGAGACAGCTCAGAGATCGAGAAGCTCTTCCTGTTTCCGTGAATCTGAATTGTTCCCCCAGATTTGATTGTCATTTGGTTTAAGTTCTGGAAGATTGTCTTCCCATAATATTCTATATTTGATATCTCTTCACAGCCATTGGACTGTGTGTATGTGGATGTGTGTATGGATTTTTTTTCTATTGGGAGGGATATAGTATGAGTTTCATTACAGTTTCAAACTAGTATTGTAGTTTAACTAACAAGTGAGAAGAAATCTGGATTTGCACAGGATGTTGACCATAAGGGAAAGTCATGGAACCTGAAACTAGTTGGTTGGTATTGAGCAGACTCAATGGTGCCTTGGCCAGGCGACATAACATGGCACCCTGTCCCTCCCTTCAAAACCCTGAGAGTTAACAGTCCACCATCCTTGCCAAGTACAACAGGAAGTGCTCTCAGCCCCAAGGAGAGGTATCTGAGAGACCGCTGTGTCCTCTGCACTGGCCATTATAAAAGTGGGACTTTCAGTCTTGCTCAGCATTGGGATATGCGTATTTGTTTTTTATGATAATGACTCCTTCTGTGGTGGTTGGGAATATAATCTTTATTGGAAGAAATCTTCTTATGGACTATATTTTACTGAAGTCTAACTGTCCACTGTCTCTGTATAACCAGGCCACAGACTGAGGTCAAGGAGCTGGTTTATTTGCTGACAATGCTGCCAACTTCTTGCAGCCCAGTGCCTTGCTCAGTACTCTCTGTGTACTGATGATGAAGTTCTTCACCCATTCCCTATTCTTTATTAAAGTCATGGAAGGCCCAGTTGATTGAGGAGCAGTCATCGGATTGTCTGTGAACTGTAGATGCCTGCCATTGTGTGTTCTCAAGCCCCGGTGAGGTGGAATATGAGACTTTGCAATACTCCTTCAAAGCAAGGAGCACTGGAGGGCCCTGTGGAATTTTCATCTTCAAAAATATTTTTTTTGCCAATAAAAAATTACAAGTGAGGGCTGGGAAGGAGGCTCAGTGGTAGAGCTTGCTTTGCATGCATGAGGCCCTGGGCTCGATTCCCCAGTACCACATAAGCAAAAAGAAAAAAGCCGGAAAGTGGTGCTGTGGCTCAAGTGGTAGAGCCCTAGCCTTGAGCTGAAGAGCTGAGGGACAGCGCCCAGGCCCAGAGTTCAGGCCCATGACCGCCCCCCCCCAAAAAAATATTACAAGTGAAGGACTGTTTGTATTTTAGTTTTTTTAAAAAGAAAAACAGTAAAAAAATGGATTGTTACAATTAATTCTTCCTGTAAGGTATTCAAATAAAGCATTAAAGGTATGTGGAAGTTTCCGTCTGTTTGCCCACTGACCCGTATCTTTCCATGACACTTGCAAATGGAATTTAGTTAGCCTAAAAATGGAAATTAATTTTGCCCCGATGGCCTGAGATGAGAGTTTCTGTGCACTGTGGAGATGAAGGCGCTGTGGAACTTTCTATCTTGCTTCGCTATCTGTTGGTCTTGGCCGTACCTTCCCCTTCCCGGATGCTGTCTCAAAATGGTTCAGTGAAACAAACGTTCTCTTTGGAGGACTTTGGCTCTTTGTGGCAGAGATAAATATATAGTAACTTAAAGTGGGTTTTATTTTACCCTGTGAATAAATTCCTAGAGAATGTGGAGAGAATTAAACTTTCAAATACAATTGAATGAAGTTTCCTTAAAGGCTTATGGTTTGGAGCTGTAGTACCTCGAGTAATCATGCTTATACAAATCTTTCTTTTTTTTCAGAAAAAAAGTTTTTAATTTTAAAGTAGCAGTGTCACAAGAAGATTCTCTGATACAATATAAGAAACAACATAAACCCAGAAATTAAGAAGTATATGTATATATATATATATATATATTGTGAAAATACTGTACAGAGGGGTTATAATTACATGTGCAAGATAATGAGTACATTTCTTATCAAGCATTGTAGCCTCCTCCTTTGTTTCCCCTTCCCATCCCATCCTTCCCCCCTCCACCCAACCGTTCTCCCTGCCCCAAAGTTGTAAAGTTCGTTTTCGACATAACGACTTGTATGTCTTGTTGTTGCAATGGGTCCCCCTGTATCCCTATTTAAATGATTGTTTTTTCCCTTCCCCTCCACAAATTATAACAACATTAAATACAGTGAAAGCAGGGGTTATACCGTGGGGAGGGACATACAAAGCAACAAAGAAATAATGTTATAAATGTGTTAGAAACAATCGCATGAAAGAAAAAACATGCGATACCTATCAATATTCTAACCTCATTCTTCAAGGAAATAGAAGAGGCAATTCAAAAATCATATGGAACAATAAAAGACCCCGAATAGCAAAAATGATCCTAAACAGAAAGAGGAGGAGGAATATCAATACCAAATTTCAAACTCTACCAGAAAGCCATAGTACTCAAAACAGCTTGGTACTGGCACAAGAACAGGCCTCAGGACCAAGGGAATAGAATTGAAAACCCAGATCTTTCTTATCACAGGGTTGAGGGCTGCTGGTCAGCTGCATTCAAAACTATAGACAAGGAGAGCAATTCCAAACTACAGATGTCATTGGAACATGGTAGAATGAAACATGGGCATTGCTTGTGTGAAGCAGAGGTCACCTGGCGGCATGGTGGGGACAGGGATGGCGGTAGCACAGCAGGTAGAGAGAATTTCAGTTTGAATTCCTGTTTCCATTATATTCTGTGTCTAATAAGGATCCATTGTACCTGTGTTGGAACAGATGGGCTAGATCATCCACCAATAACAAAGACAATGTCTTTTTTTCTTTATTTAATATTTTTAAAAAGATTATCAGAAAGGTAATGTACAGAGAATTTACAGTTACATAAGTCAGATAAAGAGTAAATTTCTTTTTGGATAATGTTACCCCTTCTCTCACTCTCTCCCAAGTTTTTCCTCCCAGCCCTACAAGTTGTATAGTCTGACAATGTCATCTTAAGAGAAAAATATATCTTGTTAATGGACCCATTTACTCTGTGTGTGTGTGTGTGTTTGTCCTGGGCCTTGAACTCAGGGCTTGGGCATTATCTCTGAGCTTTTTTGCTCAAGACTAGTACTCTACTGCTTTAGCCATAGCTCCACTTCTAGCATTTTGGTGATTAATTAGAGATAAAAATCTTAGGGACTTGCTTGCCCAGCTGGTTTTGAACTGTGATCCTCAGGTCTCAGCCTTATGAGTAGCAGGGATTACAGAGGTGAGCTGCCATGATCTGGCTTAGAACCATTACTTTTAGAAATCAATTTTCAGAAGACAGCAAGGGTCTTTTTGGAATAAAGTAAGTTTTAAATTTAGTTCATTTTGTTTTACTTTATTTTATCTTATCTGTGTCAGTACTGACGCTTGAATTCAGGGACTGGGGGCTATATTTTAGCTTTTTTGCTCGAGATTGGCACATTGTCTTGCCTGGGCTGACTTTGAACTGCCATCCTCAGATCTCAGCCTCCTGAGTAGTTAAGGATTACAGGTTGGAGTCATTGGTGCTTGGCTGAAAGTGAGTTATTTTTCTTTTCTTTCTTTTTTTTTTTGTCGGTTGTGGGCCTTGAACTCTGGGCCTGAGCGCTGTCCCTCAACTCTTTAGCTCAAGGTTGCACTCTACCTCTTGAGCTGCGGCGCCATTCTAGTTTTCTGGTGGTTAATTGGAGATAAGAGTTTCACGGACTTTCCTGCCCGGGCTGGCTTTGAACCGGGATCCTCAGATCTCAGCCTCCCGAGTAGCTAAGATTACAGGTGTGAGCCACCGGCGCCCGGCTGAGTTATTTTTCTTTATTGATTATTCAGTGCTGGGAAGGAAACCTAGGGTCTAGCGCATATTATGCAATCACTCTACCACTGACCTATATCTTTAGCCTGTGAAGTGAGTTCTAAATGCTGATTGCTTTATTTTCATACTAGCTAAGATATGTGCTACACATGCTGCAGCCCTCTGGAGTGATGAATGATGGGGATGTGCTAAGTGAATGTGGGAAGACAAGAGCACAAACCCTTAGGCTATTAGCAACAATCTAAAGAAGAAACCATGTGCTTATGATTAAAGTAGTAAGAGCCTATAGGCTCATAAACTCATTGCTAATGCTTTACATAAAGATAACCTCACTAATATATTCTTTGATCATGCAAAATTTCTTTAAAGTAGGAAGTGGTTGCCAGTCATGGGAATTCATGCCTGGAACTCCCCAGCATTAGGGAGATTGAGGCTGCCAGGGGGAGAGTTCCCGGCCAGCCTGATCTACATAATAAGGTCCTTGTCACAAAACAAAATACTCAACCACAACAGCAATAATAACATAAGTAGGAAATAGCTTCCAAGACTGAATTATTGCTAGAGAAAAATAAGGAATGCTTGTGTGTGTGTGTGTGTGTGTGTGTGTGTGTTAAAGATGGATCTGTCTCAATAATGAAACATCAGGTACACATCCCCAACATAGGTTTACTCATTGCACTTCGGGGGAAGCCTGTGATTTCACTGAAGGTTACTGGGACCTCAGGTGAGTTGGGGTAAGTGTTGATAGCTGCTGCTTTAACAGGATCGCCATTCTTGTGTGTATCTGCAAACAGTGAAGGCAATTCTCAGACAGAGCAATGCTGTTTTTATTAGCAATGCAGTGATGTCAATCCAAACTAGATGACTGGGATTCATGGAATCTTCAAGAAAAACCAAATCCCCGGTTTTTGTTTTTTTTTTGAAATAAAGTAATAGGTTTGGAAATTGCACATCTGCTTTGAAAAATAAATCTGTTTTTCATAATATGGAACATATGTTAATGGCCACGTATTATATTAAACTGAAGGGAACCTCTTGTTGAGTGGATTAATTGTAGATTGTGGAAATGTAGAACAATGGAGAAGAACAGATTGAGATAAATCCTTGTGTGTCTCACCTCCTTAACCTCTAGAGCAGTGATTTCCAAACTGCTGGTTGTCACCCTCCTGAGGCTAGTGAGCTGAGGTTAATGTTACGAAAATGAAATAGAACGAAGCCTGTGTTTTGAGAGAAGGCTTGTAGGGACTTAGAAATTTTGGAGTACATTGATAGTAGTAAAAAGCAAGTGTATTTATCCTGTATCTGAATAGATTGCATTCTGAACTTGGTGGTTCACTTTATGTACATGGTTCTCACTCAGGGGTATATAGAAGCTGAAATATTATAAGAAAAGAGTTTGCACAGGGCATAGTGGATTAAATCCCAGCTACTTGGGAGGCAAATGTGGGAGTGTAACAGTTAGAGGCCAGGCCTGTCAAAGTTCACTAAAGATTCTGTCTGAAAAATAAACTAAAGCGAAATGAACCCCAAGATAGGGACACAAGTGGTTTTTTCTTTCTTGCTATCGTTTCTAATGTATTTATAATGTACCATGTGATTTTTTTTTGTTTCTTTGTATGTTCCTCTCCCATGGTATAACCCCTGTTTTCACTGTATTTGATGTCAGTGCCCTGCATCTTGTATATACACTTCTCTAATTTGGGGAAGGGAAGGGAAAAAACAAAATGCTTAAATAGGGATACAGGTTGATCCATTGTAACAAAGGAGGAGGTAACAATGCTTGATAGGAAATGTACTCATTACCTTGCTCATGTAACTGTAACCCCACTGTTCAGTATTTTTACAATAAACACATATAAAAAATAAACTAAAAGCAAAAGAGCTAGGAGGTGGTTTAAGGTGGGGGAGGGAGATTGCATAAACAAACTCATTATTACTAAGTTCTCCCTCCCCCCCCCCCCCGCGCCCCCTTCAGTTGTAGGGCTTGAACTCAGGGCTTGAGCATTCTCTCTGAGCTCTTCTTACTCAAGACTAGTGCTCTCTACCACTTTGAGCCAACAGTACCACTTCTGGTTTTCTGGTGGTTAATTGGAGATAAGAATCTCACTGACTTTCTTGCCTGGGCTGGCTTTGAACGGTGATCCTCAGATCTCAGCCATCTGAGTAGCTATGATTACAGGTGTGAGCCATCAGCGCCCAGTTACAAGTTCTTCTTTTCCTTCTAGTTATTATTTAGAAATACTTATATATACATAGAGAGAGGGGAGAGAATACTTGTATACATACATACATATATACATATATATGCACACATATATAAAAGATATATATATATATATAATACTTATATTCAAAATCCACACACACATTCAAGTATTTCTACCTGTCTATCCTTTTGCACTTTTTCCTCCATACTTCAGGGCTGGGGAGCCTCTGCAGGTTCACAAAGGTTCACCTGCTACTCTGCCTTCATAAGCTTTAGGGCATTGATACTGGATGATTTTGTTCTGTTTCTCTTTTGGGGATCAACTACCTCAGCCATTGGTTGACTTTTCCTCTGAGCTAGACTGTATTGCACTGAATTCCCCGCTGTCCCCCCTCACCCCCATCGAGAGTGCTTTTTTTTTTTTTTTTACCATGGCAACCACTGTCCCTCTCATCTTCGCTCTTCTTTGAAGTTACTTCATAGTTGTGAAGGTTTATTCCCATCTAGTTGTGGTGAACTAGCCTGGCCAAATACTTTTCATTGTTCCTAACCCTCCCTTGAAGGCCTGACCTTGTTTATGTTTGTAAGCCTTGATTATAGCTGTTTAGTACGTGAACTTCAAACAGATCTCTGAGTATTTCCCTTCCAGTGGCCCCTAAGGCATTTCATTGTCTCTTGACCTACCCGTGCTTCTGTGTGACTTGAAATGTACTCACCAGTTGAAAATAGCTCTTGGCTGACTTGTGGGCAATGAACATCTGTAAATGGGAACTCCTGTAGTATCTTCTAAAGAACAAACTTAAAAACATGTGAAAACTCACATTGGCAGGTTGTGAGAGTGGAAATCTTTGATTCCTCCTAACACTGGTTGAACTATGAACAGCTCTCAGGACCCGTTTTGATTTCTGCCATTAGTGTGAGTATGGCACAGGATCCCGGGAAAGCACTGTGCGTTGTCCAGGGGCTGGAGAGGAGCCTGCAGATGGCTTTTAGTGACATGGTTAGGGAATTTGGGGAATTGTAATTCCTGGCTGTCTTTGATAGTTTTTGTACTAAGTATATGTCCCAGGCTGTTCAGATATATTTGTGTGTGTGTGTGTGTGTGTGTGTGTGTGTGTGTGTGTGTGTGTGTAAGAGAGAGAGAGAGAGCAAGAAAAAGCGAATGTACTGTGGCTTGAATTCAGGGTCTCCTATGCTCTTTGGCTTGCTTGCTCACAACTGGCACTCTATTACTCAAGCCACGCCCTTCTCCAATCAAGTGGCTGGTTAATTGGAGATGAAAGTAATAAGGATTGTTTCTTATTCTTCTGGGCTGGCTTCCAACAGAGATCCTCAGATCACAGCCTCCTGAGTAGGTAGGATTATAGGGATTAGTCACTGGCAGCTGTCTGGATATTTGCAATTTTTTTTTTAACTCTAGTAGACTCAGACTGAGATCCCTCAGTGTCTGTCTTCCATGTAGTTAGGATAACAAGAGGAAGCCACATTTAATGTTTTTATCCACCACTACAATGTGAAACCCCTTCAAGGGCTGGGATATAATGTTTGGTAAATAAGGGGAGTACATTAAACAGCCCAAATGATTCTCTTAGATCACTGTTTTATTTAATAGTATACTAAAATTTGATTTCTGCTCCACAAATCTATAGGGAAATGGGTTAAAGATATTCTGAGTACTTTTATATGGTTTGCTATGGAGATGAATACAAATGGAGCTTTTCCAAAGAGATGGAGGATCAAGAAGAGAGAGCATGCGCGTCTAGGAGCTGAGCAGCTGCATTGTGTTTTTGCTAGTAGATGTTGTCAGCTGTCATTCTATGCCAGAGGCTGCCACATCCTTCTTGGCTATGGAGAAATCAGTTCCACTGGAACAGCCCTCTGAACATGGCAAAGGGGTGTATATCTAGGGGCTATGGATATTTTACAGCTATTTCTAAACTATAAGCAGAGATGCCAGGTATGCATGGCTTATAACGTGTAATGTGCCTTCTAGAAAACTCCGTGAGTCTGATCTGCTTATTTGACTATTTTCAACACAGGTTAGGTAGGTTTTCAGGGCAATCCCTAGGGTGAGACAATGGAAAATCAACTCCTAATCTTACTGGGTACCCATGTCTCATATCTGTAATTGTAGCTGGGATCTGAGGATCATGGTTTGAAGCTAGCCCTGGGCAAAAAAAAAAAAAAAAAAAATCAGTGGGATTTTTATCTCCAATTAACCAGCAAAAAGTTTGATGTGGAGCTGTGACCCAAGTGGTAGAGCACTAACTACCTTTGAATGAAAAAGCTGAAGGGCAGTGCCAAGTCCCTGAGTTCAAGTCCTAGTGCAGGCACTAAACAAACCTGAGCCTCTCTGAGTTATATACCTGTAGGTTTTGAGGCAACCTCTCTCTCTCCCTCTCTCTCTGCTCTCACTGTGTGTGTCCATTTTTTATGAAAGCATTACTGTGACTAATTACTTGGGATTATTGATATGCATTCTATAAATACAGCCATAAAATGTATTGTATTTCTCTGTGGGTTTGACCATGATAAATATTTATATGAAGTTTATTCTCTAGAATGAAGTTTTCCCAGATTAGAAGGGAAACAATAGCTAACTGCTCTGCACGATGAAGAGAAAGAGGCTGTGATCAATTATAGTGTTTAAAAGTATGGCTTTAGATAAAAGGATGGTTTGTTATTTAATATATCAAACAATACTGTGAGCAAATTCTGGTTGACTCCATCTGGGTGTGTTCCCCTTAATCCTAAAAAGAGAGGGGGTGATCCAGGAGTGAGGAGCTTGGATGTAGTCCAGGACAGAAAGGGTGGGGCTGGGTTGGATGGACTGGAGAGAGAGAGCTTGTGGAGCTTCTCACAGCTGAGAAGGGGATTGGTGAAGATTGCGTTAGTCCTGCCATGTAGTAGGCCAGCTACAGATGAGCTCATCCCATTCCTTTCATTGATTCCTCAGACTATGCCTTCAACTCATAGCTCTTTCCAGACAGTTGGCATCGTTAGCCATCCTTGTAGATTTATTTTATACATTGCCTAAATGGATTAAAAAAATCATAACAGCCACACTACAAATAAGCTGATGAAAGCTTCTGCAGTTAGTTGCTTTGACTTAACACACCTATTAGATTAATGTTTTGAGTCTGGGGAATTACTAAATCCTAAACTGTGACTACTCAACTCATGTGCAATGTCAGGAATCCTGTGAATCATTGCTGATCATTGCTGGCCACTTTTGCCAGTTTGCCAACAGAAGGATTTTTATTTATTTATTTATTTTTGGCTTCAGACAAGATGTACCCTTCTGGCTTGAACAATAAGTTTAATTACATATCTAGCTAGTAAATTTGTTTTAACATTCCTTTATTTCTAATTTTATTTAGCTGCTGGATCTTAGGCATACATTTTATTTATTTTCTTTCTACATGGGTTCTTATAATATCCATAGAACTGTATCAGTATCTTTTATTTGGCCAATATGTTTTATTTGACTTGAGCAACATGAGATTTAATAGTCACTTTTTTGGAAATGAGGCTGGGTTTATACTTCTCACACTGATTTTGCTTTAGGCTTATGTCAACTTTTGTTGTAGGATTCAGACCTTTTTACTTTTTATTTTTTTTTACTGTCTTTAAATAGTTGTACAAAAGGGTTTCCATTCAATATGTTAATTTATGGGCAGAATGTATTTTGATCAGTGTCACCCCTTGCCTCATTCTTCCCTCTAAGTGTATCATCCAATTGTTTGCCCAAGTCTGTGCCCCTCTTGCAAGTTTGCTCAATTTTGTTATGTTAATGTTTGTTTTGGGGACGTTTCCTTGCGTTACCGCCAAAAAGCAACCACAAATTCCTGGAATATAGTGCGCAGTGTGACTTTACATAAGGAAGTCATTACACAATAGTGCTTTGTTATCAGATTGATCTAGATTCATAACACTACAGTCTGCCCTTGCCTGTCTTCTTGGACCATATCATTTAATGCTTGTTTGCTCCCATGTCTGGTGATTGATGCTGGAGACCAGCTGAGATCTTCACCAGATTGTCATCCATACCATGTATGACTCTGTAGGTGGTACAGGCTTCATCGTAATATGGAAATAGGGTTTCAAGGGCAAGGCCAATATTCTGTTACTATGTAGGAAGAAGATGACAGCTGGTAGTCACTGCCAGAGAACTAAGGTGGCTGGAGCTTAGGGTACAAAGTAGGTTCCATCTGGAAAGAGGAGAGATCAACATCTCAGACTTCAGAATTTATGTTGAGTGTGTGCAGAGACAATGTGTATATGTTCTCTCCATAGGCATGATGCACCAAAGCTCTTGGGCTTGTTGGGCACATAACTCCCCATTTAGCCAAGTTTCCTGAAATATTTTAAATTTTGAATTGTTGGTTAACTCTGTCTTGCTTTCATTGTTATATTGACATTATTCTGCTTATTTATAGAAAGTTGATCACCTTGCTTTATGATTATATATTATTTGTTTTCTGGAAGTCACAGACCCAAATGAGGATAATGGATTTGGCCATTTTTACTACCCCCATGACTTAGTGAAATTAACCAGATCTATTATAACATTGAGAGATGGTATCATACTAATAAAAGCTTTTGAGTATTGAATGTTCCAGGATCTGTTGTAAGCATTTTACATAAATAACTCATTTTATCCTCCTAATAGTTCTATAGTAAGGAAGCAGTCACTGAAGGAGATTAGTAGCCTACCGCAAATCATATAACTTAATGCTGAAGCTGAGTTAAAACATAGGCAGGTAGATAATTTGGCTTTGTTCTCACATTGGCACTAACCATGGTGAAAGCAGAGAAAGAACTCAGACCAGGCCAAGGCGTTTGACTTGCGTTCATTCCTTCCAAGCAATCAGACGATGCAGCATCTATGAAGAGTTATATAAATTAATTCATCAAATATTTGCAAATGATCTAAGAGTGATTTGAGAATGCCAATCCTAGAGATTTAAAAATAGTTAAAGATACCATCTGTGTCCTCACAGTCCTTATAACTTAGTAAAAGTACTGAATAGCATAAAAGAACTAAAACAACATACGTAGAATAAAAAGCAAACGATGGGCAAATGAATGAGCGATAATGAACTGGGGCACTCTAGCGAAGGGGAAGGGCCAGGAAACACTGGGGAGTTCAGTTGGGAGGTGGGCAGGAGGCAGGAGGAGCAGGTCTGGCAGCCCAGGAAACGCTGGATGCTGTTCTTTGAGCAGCAGACTGGGGCAGTTGTGCTTTTTTCCTGTGACAATGCAGAGAAACTGACAGCGTCTGTATAGTGTACCTGAATGGCACGGATTGCCATGTACTTACGTGAACTTTGGAGGTGTGCTGAGTCACTGAGTTGCTGTTTAACCTGCAAAAGTTGTTGTCTAAGCTTCATTATTCACAGTTATAAAATGGGGATAAAAATACTGACCTTCCAGAGTTCTTTTCTTTTTCTTTATTGTGAAAATACTGTACAGAGGAGTTACAATTACATGGGCAAGATAATGAATACATTTCTTATCAGGCATTGTTGCCTCCTCCTTTGTTTCCCCCTCCTATCCCTTCCCATCTCCCCCCTCCTCCCACTCCTCCCCAATGCCAAAGTTGTAAAGTTCATTTTTCAACATAACGACTTGTACATCTCGTTGTTGCAATGGGTCCACCTGTATCCTTATTTAAATGATTTGTTATGCCCAACTCTCCATATCCTACTAGGCATACTTGTAAACTATATAAAAGATACACTTTGTGTGATTCATTATTTTGAGGAGGAGGATGGTGATTATAAGGCTGTGGCTTTTTCCTGGAAACTGTGATCAACGTTGATGTTGCCAGTGAGCTAGCTTAGGATTAAGGTGGAAAAAAATCCAGTTAGGGTGCTATATCAGCATTCAGTCGTGAAAACAAAAATCCTATTAGGTATTTTGATGGAAGGGGTATTTTATTTGGATGGAATAGGAGCTAAGAACCAGATACGGAACAGAGAAGCAACCAGGGGATTAGACATTAGCAAGAAGCTACCACTGACTGTTTTTAGGGCTAACAGTACACAGGTAGGAGACAATTTCACCTGAGCTCAGAAGCTAGGAACCATCAGTCAGAGCTAGAACCATGGTAGGAGCTGTGCGTGAGAGCTGCCAGTGTGGAGGGAGGAGCTCGCCACGGCAAGCTGCCGCTACGGAGGACAGTCAGGTCCTTCCAGAGATGCCACCTGAGACAAAGCTAGAAAGAGGGAGTTCCTGGCTTCTCCACCCCTCCTGCTCCAGTTTCACTCAGAGCCTCCCACCGACCCATGGACATCAATAAGAGCTTCTTATCTGGAGGCCCAGTGTCAGGAGAATTTAGGGACTGTCCTTCCTTTGTAATATACAGCAAAGAAGAGGGTTTGAAGTAGGAAAGGGATCTGAGAGTAAAAAGACACATGGCACCGATACAGTTATGATTGGCTGGATTTACACTGGCCAGTGTGGCAGCCACTGGCCACCATGGGTTTGAGGAGCCAAAAAGCTGTGTATGGGATCCTAGACGGCTGTGTATTTGGATGTGGTTAGAGACAGGCATTTGAAAGAGAAGTAGTAGTTGAATTTGTTTTGGAAGATACTGCCTCTCCCCTCTTCCCACCTAAGAATGTATGACTTTCTTTAAGGAGTCAGGTTCAGACAGAGGAGACACTGTCATCGGAACCTAGAGTTGCTAGCTCTGGTGTTGCTGACTCTATCTGGAATTGTCTACTTGCAAAAGTCATGGAATCCAGAGCAGAAGGGACAGGTCAGGAGACCAGTACAGCTAGAGATTTCGATGGAAGTGAAGTCGATCCAGGATCTGTGAAGAGGGTCCTGCGCACTGGAGGGGGAGAGGTGAAGTTTGAGATGAGGCAGAGATGAACAGAGGAGACTCCTTCTTGTGCAGAAGACACGCGGGGACCTAAACCCCTTTAGAACAGCAGTGGCTATTGTGAGCATTGACTATGTACCTAGTACTGATCGGCACTGGGCATATGATACTAAAGATATAGCCTGGCCCCTCCAATGGATACATGGTCTAGCCTAAGATCTTTCCCTAGAGAACAGAAGCATTGGGTGGTGGGAGGAATGAGGAAATGGGAGCAGTAAGCAGAGATGGTAGAACTGAGAGAGCAGAAGGGGTTTTAGTTGTGAGGCAAAGACACATAGAAACCCTTGCCCACACCATAATGATGTCTAATAAGGAAATAGCAGAGCCAGGGAGACAGGCGTACCACCGTCTCAAAAAGGGGCAGATCCTTCTTTCTAGAAGAATTTGCAAAGCCAGCCAGCCCTAAAGATGGGTGAAAAAATTTTCTACTTAGACCATTAAACTAAGATTAAATTTAAAAAGTTGGTTTCCTTTTCAGTGAACAGACGAAACTTAAGGCGACTCAGAACATGACCTTGAAAGGTGAGCTGGCTAGCACTTCCTGTTTGCCGCACAGCTATGGTTATCACGAGCAAGCTTTGGTGCTCCCTGGCAGCATTAGCTAATTTCAGCGCTCCATGGGCCCGGCGTTTTTGTCAGCACATCCTCTTCTATGTAATGCAGCTGCACTTGGGCCTCCAGATTTAGTAAGAGCAGTCAGCTTGGGCCCAAATTCCTCGGCCACACATCAGCTTTCTCTTGGCTCATTGGGAGCTGACAGGAGGGGCTGAGTAGGTGTGTCCCTTGAGTTTTTCCTTTTGTAGATAAGCCTTTTCTCACGTGAGTACCGCAGAGTTGACTGGTGTTCAGGGCTGGCAAGGAAATGCCTGCTAGCATGAGTTTCCTCCTGTCCTCAGATCTCCTAGGGCCTGTGGTGCCAAGGAGCTGCCCACTGGCCAATTGGAAGTTGCTGTTGGCTTTTCTCCTTTTAAATAAACAAATCTCTGGTGGTTCTCTTGTCCCTAATTTTCTTCCTGTTGTTTAATGCTCAAAATATATCAGTTTCTCTCCCAAATGGTACTTAGTGCTTCCTAAGCAACTACTTATCTGCTGAGCCTTTACAAAAAACTTTATGAAGACATTGTTGTTATCTCCAATTTACAAAGGAGGAAATGGAGGCAGAGGGGGTTTAAGTGTGACCTTTCCACTGCTAGAATGTTTCAGAGCTTGGCAATCTGGCCCTAAAATCCACACTACAAGGCTGTGTTTCTCTCACCAAAGTCCTGGCATATGGGATGTGTGTGTGTGTGTGTGTGTGTGTGTTTGTGTGCACATTTATTTCTTTGATTGTTTAAAATGATGAAGGAGATCTTGCCTTGTATGATGTATAGATCTTGTACAGTTTAAATAAAGTTTTGAAAGTATAAAATAACATTAAAGATGGTCTTTGCGAAGCACAGGCTCTTTAGTTTCATTTGAATGCACCATTAACCACTAGATCTATGATTCTATATCTCTGGATTCAACTAGCGCTAGATAGAAAATATTTGGGAAAAAGAGGCATCTTTCTTGAACATGTAAAGACTTTTTTGTCTTACAATTATTCCCTAAATATTACAATCCAATATTGTTATACCATTTACAATATATGAGGAACTATGAGTAATCTAGAGATGGGTTAAAGTATACTGGAACATTGTGTAGGTTCTATGCCAACACTATGCTGTTTTCTATAAGGAACTTGAGCATCCATGCATTTAGAACCAATCCTTCATGGAGATTAAGAGATGAACATGTTGGCACATCCTTCTGTGCCAAACCATCTGAGCAAAAGTATACAATCTTAGCTTACTGATATTTCCTTAGAATGTCTGTGACAATGTCCCATAAAAAATGGTCCAAAACAGAGGCTGAGCTCACTGGAGTAGCATTGAGGGTGGAACCTGACTTCTATTAGGTACTTGAAAGATAAGCACGTTCTTGAATTGGAAGGCCTTCAATTTTAAATGGATCTGTCTTATTTCAGGATTTGTTATATAGCCCAGGCTGTCCTCAAACTTGGCAATCCTCCTGCTTCAGCTTCCTGAATCCTGGGATTGCAGGCATGTATCACTATGCCTGACTCTAATTTGGACTTAACATCTTTTCTTTTTTGAGCATAGATTGTCAAGGCCATCACCAAGACAGCCCAAGTGGCATTTCCCCCTTACGTATTGTCCTTTAGCTTTGTATGAAACTGATTGTCGTAGTTTAAAAACATAAAGGAGTAAGGTCCTAATGAAATGAACATGTGCACCCCCCAATGCTTCACTAGGACCTCAACCATGATGGATCGTTGTGTGGGACCATCTCAGTTGGTAGCATGTTTTTGGACAGCTTGCAAGGCCTTTGCCTCTTTAGCATTTTGGCCAGTGGGGACTGCCGCTTCAGGCCGGCGAAGTTCTCTCTGTGTGATAAATAACTGCCAGGGGTACTGCTGACTGGAACATCTGGCTGATAGGACTGACTGGAAAGAATGCTGAACTTTGAGTGTGTGCAGCTCCAACATCTGGTGTGGGGGCTTGATGGGCTTTTGGGGGGGCAGTATGTTTGACATCTGTGTATTAGATCCTAGAATGTTCTTTTCAAGTTGTTTGTGTGGGTCCCCATTGACTTGTATCCTTTAGAACACAAGAAAGGCTTACTGTAAAAAGGATTAATTAGATTCCATCTCTATGGAAAAAATACCTTTATTGGGAACCTACAGTGTGAGATGAGAGTTTTCATTAACTCACAAATTTGATGCCTCTTAATTCAGAGGCTGTCTTACGAAGGAAAGTGTTTTCTTTTTTCTTTCTTTTTTTTTATCATCATGTAGATCAAGTGATAGAAGATAGAAAAGAAATCTCCTGGGAATCTTGAGGCATTTGGCATAGCAAAGCAGAAGTAATTCAAACATAAGCTGAAAAAAAATCACATAGAAAAACAGACGTAAGCCATCAATTGGTGTTGGATACATCTTGAAAATGTGAACTTTTGTCCATAACATAAACTAAAAGGAGCATAAGTTTTATACCAATGACCCCATAACCACAACGTAATTCGCTTTTATTAACATTGGAGTAAATACCAATGTTTGCTGGTTTGTGTCTTGGATATGAAACATAAAAGAGGAGAAGTCTGTTTGGCCTTCCTACCTTCCAATGCCACCCCCCAAAAAAAGCTAAATCTAGCTGGCAGAAGACAGGATTTTGCCTCTCTTATAATTGTCTGGAAATTTAAAATAGACCTTTTACTTTGGGAGAGTTTATATGGAAATTCCATCTTTCATGAAATCAGTGAACATAGGTTTACTAGCACATTGGACTCTCATGTGTAGTTTATATTGAGAAAAGCAATATTGAGCAGCCACATGGCACACGTCAGTTATCTTGGGAAGGCGGGGGTGGGACTTGGGTAGGACCCAGGATCTTATCTCACCTGTATATTGAGCCAATTGTCTTCTCCTCCTTCAGTCAGTTATTTCCTGAAGGTTCCCAAGTGCTAATTCCTTTCTTTTCCAAATTCCATTGACGTGGAGAAGATCGGAGTGGGTATTCAAGGTGTCAGGTGCTCTGGATTTAGACAGATTTGACTTTGCAGAGGTCACTCTTATTTGATAGCCCACCAATATTGGTATGCTGGCCACAGCTGGAGAGGCTCCTCTGTGATCTGTATGTAGATCCCAAGCAAGAGAAAAGGAGACAGGTGCCATGGTTTTCCCTTTGCTCATCGGTCTGGGATGCATATCTAGAACCCAGGATGTGGGCATTGTGACATTGAATCAGTAGACATCTTGGCCACTCACTGTGGCCTTGTTTCCCATAGGCATCTTCTGCGCAAGGGTCCAGTAGTTTTCTCTCTTCCCAGTGCCTTGCTTACACCACACCGTTCTCTCAATTCTTATTTTTCTTCACTACATCATTTTTTCCCCTTGTGCAGTGTTGAAGCTCTAACCGAGGGCCTCACACGAGCTAAGTACATGCAGTACCACCAAGCTCCGCCCCCGGCCCTTCCCCTCTGCGCCATCTTCTTGAAACACCTCTGCTCTTTGCTCTTTTCCTTCAAATAGTTCCTGGCTTCGTCTTTGCCCCACTCACAACTCTTCCTGCTCCTTGCTTTTCCTCCTCACGCTTCTCAGGAGCATCCTGATCTCATCTAGCCTCCGTGTTCGGAGAGAGTTTTCTTTTAATTTTAGATTTATTGCTTTAAAAAATTAGGACTCGCTGTCTGACTTTGAGGCCTCAGAGCTGTTAGGTTGGTTCAGCACTGCTGATTCATGCCTCCAGGTTTCTCATGGATTATTTTTAGGATAGGATTTTACTTCCCACCTGGCATGTGCCTAAGCCACGATCTGCCTTCTGTTAGGCTTCCCTGTGATTGCTGAGATTACAGGTGTACACAACCACATCTAGCTTCCTTCATGACAGACTTTTCTGTTTCAACTGGCCAATCTCTGTCCCCTAGCCTCCCATAGCTTTGGCTGACATAATGGTAGGTATCACTATGCTGAGCTATGGTTCAGGAGGAACCTTGAAAACTTTTCTGCCCAGATTGGCCTTGAACCATTATCCTCCTGATCTCAGCCTCCCAAGTAGTTAGGATTACAGGTGAAAGCCCACGGGCTCCTGACAGTTTTTATTACTTTTCCCCTTTACTTCCTCCTGTTTACCTCCTCTCTTCATTTTTCTTCTTTTCTTCCTTTTCTAATTTGTTTAGTAACAAAATCTTGATCAAAAATGATTATTTCATATACATATTTTGTCATAAAAGTATTGTGTTTGGTTGCTAGATGCTTCAAAGGCCTTGGAGATATTTCATAATAGACAGCAAAATCTAAGAAATTATGAATTCGCTTGAAGAGTTCTGGGCAAGGCTTGCAGCCCTGCATTGTCAAACTCTTGATTTCCTCTCATTTCACATAATATGAGAGTTGGTGATCACACGCTCTCTGGCACCTTTGGGAGCTCTGCTTACTTTCCATCAATCCTTGTATCTGTATTTGACCAGTGTGGCTTGTGGATAATACCTCCACTTTCTAACTGTGGCTTTCTTTATTCCCTGTTGGAAATAGATATAAAAACTCTGTTTAGCAGAGGTGTGTTTGTTTATTTGTTTTGGGCCATCCCTGCAGTTGGAACTCAGAACCTGAGCGCTGCCCCTGAGCTTTATTTAATGCTAGCACTCTAGCACTTGAGCCACATCTGACTTTCTCTGAGTAGTTTGTTGGAGATAAGAGTCTTATAGACTTGGTTGCCTGGGCTGTCTTGGAACCACAATCCTCAGATCTCAGCCTCCTGAGTAGCTAGGATTACAGGGGTGAACCACCAGTGCTCAGCTGAGAACGTAACTTTTAAGAAGTTGAAAAGCTACGTTATCCTAGGAAGCAGAGGCCAGGTGTGTATCCAGTTTGTAAACAAATCTTCTAAAATCTTCTAAAAAGACTCCGTAGAGGTGTCCATCATGGTGTCTCTCAGGAACAGTCAATGAGCAGCTTTTGTCATATAGTTGTGAGGATGCTACGTTTTATTTCCCATCCATCCTATGCCCCCGTTGGTTCTAAACATCATGATATGTTTTAAAGGTGGGAAGTCAGTTAGTTCTACCATTTAGTACTTGAATGTTGATTTAAAAAAAATTACCAACCCTACATTAAAATAAAGCCAACATGTTTGAATGACAGGTAGTTTTCTACCATATTCCTTCAAGGGAATGAGGTCCTTTATATTCTTCTATAATATACAATTGTTGTCATAACTCAATAACCACAGTCCACTGGTCTGTTTTCTGCCTCCCTCTTTAATCCAGTAATAGATTTTTGCAAAGTCTTTTCAAGTGTTTTTTCTCTGGAATGTTCCATCCATCAATGACTCCCATGTCCTTGTCAAGAGCAGGGAAGAAGGTGACTGGCGTGTGGGCCTCTGGCCACATCTCCAGACATGGACACTTTTCCATGGTGTTGGAGACATGGCTGGTGACATGAATTCTGGAAACGCTTTCCTTTTAGTTTTAACGATGCTTTTTGAGATTATATCATTGCTGGTTCTGCAAAGGTTACACGATTCTGTCAGGTTTTGAGTTCTTTCATTCAGGCCTCATCGTTAAGCCTAGTTCTAGGATGTGGTTTGGGTTATAGCTACAAAGCCACTGAGGTTTTGAAGGAGGACTGATGGGAGGAACGCAACACCAGCCGGGCAGCTCACTCGTCCGCACTGCCTGCATATCACTTCCTGTCTCCATACTTCCTCCTTTTCTTTCCTCAAGCCTCCCACGCATTCTCCATTTACCACTGGTGGCTGATGGCTTCTCTGAGCAACCTACAGAGAACCACTCAGCCCCTGAGCCTTAGCCCGTCCTCTGCCCTGCCCCTCTGTGCCCATGTCCTCTGCTTCCCTTGCTTCAAAGGAATGACGTCTCCCTGCTTACATCGAAGGCCAGATCTTCAGATGCCCTGGTCATTTACATCCTTCCACCTACTTGAGGTTTTATTTACGGCTCTTACAGTCATCATCCCCTTTCTATATAACGTCAGCATGCCTTTCTCTTGCATCATTTCTTACCATATGCCTAAACTGCACATCTGTCTCCAATGGCTTTTCCTCTAACTATGCAGAGGTCATTAAGTTTTCCTTCCTTCATCCAATCCAGTGAGCTTATCCCCACCATTCTATAGAAGATGCCCATGTCAAGAGTTCTGTGTCCTTTATTGCCAAACCACCGAACATACAGTTTTCAATCTACACAGCTTCTTAACTTCACTGGTCCATTGACGACTCTTTTCAGACATTAAAATAAATTCCTTGGCTTTCAGGACTCTGAGCCAAGTAATAGATAAGTGAATGAATTTGCTCAGGGTCACAGAGACAAAACAGACAAAAATTAAAGACAATTCAAGGCAATTTGCATTTCCCCTTTTTTTTTAAATTTATTTATTTATTTTTTATTTGTGAACATACTGTACAGAGGGGTTACAATTACATGGGCAGGATAATGCGTACATTTCTTACCAAGCATTGCAGCCTCCTCCTTTGTTTACCCTTCACATCCCTTCCCAGCCTCCCCCCTCCCCCCCAATCCCAACCCTTCTCCTCTCCCCCCTTCCACCCCCCAGACCGACGTTGTAAAGCTCATTTTGGACATGACAACTTATACTTCTCGTTGTTGCATCAGGTCCACCTATATCCTTAAACAACTGGTTTTTCCTCATCTCCTCCACAAGTTATACTGACATCAAATATAGTGAAAGCAGGGGTTATACTGTGGGGGAGGGACATACAAAGCAACAAAGAGATATCTTATAAATGTGTTAGAAACACATGCATGAAAGAAAAAAACACTGAAATACACATCTAATGGTTCATTTTCCTGACATCACATTATCTGACCTTTTCCGCTTGACTCATACATATACTAGATATTATAAATAAGGGAAACCATGGGACCTATGTTTCTTTGGGCCTGGCTTACTTCACTTAATATAATTTTTTCCAAGTTTTTCCATTTCCTAACAAATGGGGCAATGTCATTCTTTCTGATGGAGGCATAGAATTCCATTGTGTATATATACCACATTTTCTTGATCCATTCATCTACTGAGGGGCATCTGGGTTGGTTCCATATCTTAGCTATGGTAAATAATGCTGCAATGAACATAGTTGTGCTGGTAGCTTTAGTGTGGGCATTTCCCTTTTTGAGACAGGGTCTTGCTATGGAACTCAGACATCTTGAACTCATCATCTTCCTACCTCTGCCTCTTGAGAGTGGGATAACAGGTATGCATCACTATGCCTGACTGTCAGGTCAGACATTTTTATCTGTGAGGCCAGTACTGTCATTTTCTGTATTTAACAGGTGAGGACAGTCACAGTATGCATGTATCTACCCCAAATCACTTTCTGAGTCAATCACAAGAGTAGGCATGAAGCCCAGATCTCCTGATGATGAAACCTGTCTCATTTCACATACCAAAGATGGAGTGTTGGAGGAGTTACAGAGCAATTTGGTTTATTAGCGTATATATGGGAAAGCGGTGCAGAAAGGGCATCTTAGAGTACTTTTCTCTTGAGACATAAGCACATGGTTGGCCATTATAAAGAGCAAAGACATTCCAGATGTGACAAATGGCATGAACGAATGAGAAGAGGCACAACCATGCATGGTAGATTCTCAGAAAACAAACTCATACCGCAGATTCCTCGATCAGCAGTTTAAGAGTTGGGACTGGAGCTCTAGGTGGAAGAAAATGTTCGAGAATATTTAAATCAAGGATGCATTGAAAAGAAATATTTGTGATGATTCCTCAAGCTGATCAGTAGTGGAAAAATGGGCAGAGACTAGAGGCCAATGGCTGGCAGGACTTCCTGGGAAAGAAAGGCAGGCCTTACTTCAGGCAGGAAAGGAGGCGCACAGTTTGGGGAGGTACTGGTATTTCCCAGGAGTTTGGTGTGTAAATTTTTTGTGTTTAAGAATGACAAAGTAAGCCAGGAGCCAGTGGCTCATGCCTGTAATCCTAGTTCCTTAAGATCTTGGCTGAGATCTGAGGATCACAGTTCAAAGCCAGCCCAGGCAGGAAAGTCCATGAGACTCTTATCTCCAATTAACCACCAGAAAACCAGGAATGGCACTGTGGCTCAAGTGGTAGAGCTCTTGCCTTGAGCTGGAGAGCTCAGGGATAGCACCCAGGCCCAGAGTTCAACCATCCTACCCCCCACCAAAAAAAAAAAAGAATTACAATGCTTTCTCTTGAAACTATAGATAGAAAACCAATTGCAAGCCTTAGGGTTGGGGTTTGGGGGGATGTTAGTAAATGTATTGAAATGGTCAATGTGGATAACAATAGAAATTACAGAGAAGTGATAGATCTTAACTCAGACTAACAAATACGATTTGCTCTATCCTGTTAGCTCTCACTTTAGTAAGAAAATAGAAGTAGTCCATATGGGTAGCAATAGAAATTATACAGCAGTGACAGATTTTAACTCAGACTAACAAATACGTTTTGCTCTATTGTGAGTTAGCTCTAACTTTAGTAAGAAAACATTTATTTATATTTTCTTTTTTTCTTTTGATGCCTACATTGTGACTTCAGGAGCGTTCTTTTAGAAGCTGACTCACCTTTAGGTGGTTTTTTTTTTTTTTAATAAATGTTCTGGGATGTGGAAAAAGAAGGGTGGAACAATGCTGAATATTTCAAAGCAAGTGCTTGAACGTCTATTTCTGCTTCTTAGTAATCGGATCTCCAAGGCTCCAGAATTTATTTTTGAACGGGTTTGCTGGCTCTGGGAGGCCCTACAACCCCAGGGCTATGAAACTGGTCAGGATTTGGTTATAATTGCTTTTGTACCTGGCACTGGATGGAAATTGCTTAGGTAATGACTTAGTCATATATCTAAGCAATATTGAGTGTTTATCCTCTTAGTGATTAGATTTGATGGCCCAAAGGCCCTGTCAACCCTCCTGACCTTTGTTTTTCCCAATTAAAAATTTATATAAAAAAGTTGAATGCATGTGTTTTGTATCCATTCTTTGAGGCAGCCTTGATCTAGTTTTTATGACACGAATTCAATCACGTGCTTTTTGTCCCTGGAGCATTGCTTAGCTCTGTGCACATTTTTCTTCTCCCCAGCCCATCTGAGCTCAACCTCACATTCTGGACAGTCTTTCTTTTTTATACCCCATCTTCCTTTTCTGCTTCACTTTTCTCAACATTTTTGCCCAAGTGCTCTTGTTTTTCTGTAAGTCATAAAGTTTATGTGGTATGTTTTCAATTTCTTTAAAAATTGAAATATTCTGCACAGGGCAAGCCTGTCTGGAGTCCGGTGTGTTATTAATCCGCAATAAAACAAACCAAAACTTTGTTGTATTGCTTAAATATTAGCTCTTCTGACTTTAAAATGTTGGTAGTTGCTGAAGTCTGTTTTCTGCTGCTGTAACAAAATATCGCAGGCTGGGGAAATTATAAAGAAAAGATATTTCCCTCACTTCTGGAGATTGAGCTATCTAACAATATAGTGCAGCATTGAGTCAGGGCCTCCTGGCTGCATTACAACCTGGGGAAAGGCAAGTGAGCGTGTGTCATAGCAGGAGGAGGGTAAGAGGGAGCCGAACTTCTCACAGATCCATTCTTGTGATAATGAACCTACTCTTGTAATAATAACATTAGTCCGTTATTGGGGAGAGGAAGGGTGAGTGAATGCAGTTGTAACTTTAATCGACATATGTGAAAATGGAAGTAGAAGAATCAAGGAGATGGGTGGAGTTGGGAGAGATGGGGGAGAATGATAAAAGGGGTGGCGTTGATCAAATTGCATTGTATTCACAAACTGACAGGTTGAGTTGAATCTCCTCTGTACAGCTGCTTGAAAATAACAACAACAACAACAAGAAAATTAGTCTACTCACGAGGGCAGAGCTTTCCTGGTCTAACTCCATCTTAAAGCTCTCCCTTCTTGATATTCTTACAATGGCAATTAAATTCAGCCTGAGTTTTGGAGGAGACATTCAAACCATGACAGTTATTGACATTTTGAAAGTACCCTATGTAGTTACTATATCTGCTACCAATGAACACAGATGGGAGCCTGTCACCCCTCTGACCAAGTTTACCAACTCTGTGGCCAACCAGAGCTGCTCATTCAGGTTCCATAGCGCACTTGCCCCAACCACCCGACACCTCTTAGGAAAGGAAGTCTTGGCCAGCCAGATTGGGAAGCGTTGCATTGGATCCCACTGGAGGATCTCAGTAGCATATTGTCAGCACTGAGAAGCTCAAAGTTAAAGAAGATTTATTTTTAGACATAGCATTCCCCAAAGTTACTTGACCATGGATCCTTTCTTTCCGCATCAAATCTCTTAACATCCCGAGAGCCCGAATACTGTAGAACACATTTTGGAGAATGCTGCTCGAAGCATTTTCGCTCTTGGGCAGGCCAAAGATAGACGTGAAGGCCAACCCCACGGAAGGATCATTTAATATCCCCAAAGTCAAAATGTAAAGAACAAATATGGCCTTCGCTTCTTCACTCTCCCTAATGCCCCCAGATGACAGCGGGCGCAGGGTGGAGAGTTTGCATGGGAAAGAACCCGTGAGGACAGTAGCTGCCAGGTGGGTGGTTTGATTTTTTTTTAATTTATTGTAGTGTTTTATTGTGTTTTCACTCTAATAGTACAAAGGGATTATCATTCAGCAAGTCAGTTTATGAATAAAATTCACCTTGATCAATATCACCCCCTTCCTCTTTCTGCCCCATCCCTCTATCTCCTAGGATAATCATAGAATATTGTGGCTGCATTCGGCCCCGGCATGTGCTTCTGTACTTTGCGTCTGGTTCTTTGTCTTTCTTTAGGTTTGTTTCCATGTGGCATGACAGCCTAGCCCCAGGGCCAACGTATTTCATAATGGATGGGACAGAAGACACTCACAAGGCAGGCAGCAGTTGGAACTGTGGGTTGTTCAACAGTGTTCATCTGTCTGTCTTCTCCCTGCCTCTTTACAAACCACAAATCTCACCGTCAATCCCAGTAACATAGTAACTGATCTGCCTTACTAGATTTACTTATTACCTATATAGCAATATAATCAAGACACTAGTATAATCAAGACACCGTCTTGGAGATAGAATGTGTTCTTCTCTTTGTCCTCTACAAGTTTATTACAACTTGGTTAATGGCCTACAAACATATTCAGTTAAAAGTGATACCACTGAACTCCTAACCAGATTTGAGACGATAATTAGCTTTGCTGTAATTCTTGGCCTTCCAATCTTGGAGGAGGAAGAAATCTATCTTTAAATAAAAAAAATTTACAAGAAGAAGAAGAAACAGACCCAAGATCTAAGAGAATATGTAGTTCTTCACACTCACCTTTCAACACCTACATTCTTACATTGTTATATGCTTTTGGCTTTTAATAATTATTTGGCTAGAAGTTCCCAGTGTCATGCATATTCGAAATTGTAACACAGTTGGAACAGTACTCTGTAAATTAACTGTCCAAAAAATGTATGGAATTGCAGACTTTGAGCTTGTAATAGAGTTCCGGAGCCAGCTCAAGAGGCCCGGGAAAGAAGAGTATGCCTGCTTCTGTCCTACTCTGAATTCTTCCACGTCAGTTTGGGCTTAATTCAGCCATGGTGGGATACTTACAGCATGAAGACAGACAAGTGCTGTGTGTCGTGGGTCCTTGTCCCTTTAAGTATGGGTGTCTAAACATTTAGCACAACACCATTTGTCTTAGGCTATTTTTCAGGATGACTTGATTATAGTTTGCATAGCACTTGTCTGAAACTCTGGGGATCAGAAGATTTCAATTTTTTCAGATTTAAAATTATTTCATATGCATAATGAGGTATTTAGGGATGAGACTCAAATCTAAACAGGACATTCAGTCATAGTTCATACACATCATCTAAAGGTACTTTTGTACTATATTTTTAGTGTAACTGTAGTTTGGCTCTGATCCATGATGTGAGATTGGGTGTGAAATTTTTCACTTGAATCATGGTGGAGGGCAGAAAGTTTTGTATTTGGAAACACTTCAGATTAGGGATGTTGAGCTTATAGAGAGCATTTCTACAATAGAAGCAAGGGCCTCTTAGACCACAGTGAATGTTAAAACAGTAACCTGGTTGTCTTTGCATTTTCCCCCCTTTATTCTTCTCCCCCAATCTGATGGCTAATGAATTTTACTTTGGTATGTGGGCCCAAGGTACCATGGCTAAATGTTGTTCTTGCCTATTCAATTTATCAAGAATAGCCTGCATGATTGATTGTTTTCTAACTTCAGCATTATATTACATTCTGATCATTCTTTATGATGATCTAGAGATGAGCCTCCTTCTTCCTTAAGCAGGAAGAAAGAGATGTTTGTAGAAGTGGAGGTAAGGAGATCTAAATTCAGAACTGAGCTGATATTTACTTGGTAGAGCTAAGATGGCTGCTGTTTCATCATTGGCTAAGGAGAGGAAGGAGGGAGGGGAGAAGAGGTCGGAGTAGCACACCTCACTCATGGGTCACTGAGACCCAGTGATGGATAGCATTTTAGGAGGCTGGGATTACCACCTGCTGTCCTCATCACAAACCAACCCAAAGAACAGATTTGCTACCACAACATTATTTGTAAGTGTAAAGAGCCAGGGAAGGTTTAAGTAGGGAAATATTTTATTGGGGGAAATGACTAATTTTCATTCCATTGGGACCAAGTTTTATATAGGATTACCAAAAACCCAAAACTAGATGTGATGATTTTTTTAAGACAGATTAAAACAATTAATTACATCACAAAAATTGTTAACATTTCACTCCCATGGTGTTGAGCATGTTAGGGATGAATGTTTTAGATATCCTAATGTTTTTTTCTGGATTTGAGGGGTTATTTTCTTATTCTGTTGAGGAAACAATGCATGAAGGGGTCAGGGGTGACCTGGGCTGCAAGAAGTCAGGATTTATTTACAGGTCACCTGAGGCTGGGGGAAATTAACAAGAACACAAACATATTTGAGCAGCACAGGCCAGAAGTTAGGAGTGTGAATCAGCCACACTGCACAGCTTATTATCCTGGCTTTGCCACTTGCTAACCCCAGGAAATTGGACAGATTACTTAATGGCCTGTCCTTCAATTTCTTCATGTTAAAAGCAGGGATAATGACAGCCCTTCTACAGGGCTTCTGCTGCTCATTGAGCACTTTTGTGTGCGCTTGAGAAACACTTCTCCATGGGTGGATGCTTGGTTCAGGCAACAGCTTTATATGCATCAGGAAAACCACTATGTTGCATGGTTGACAAAAGGAACACAGGCTAAGTTTAGCCTCAATTTATCTCCTCCACTGGCCCCTATTGCCCAGAGTACAGCCCGGATAACCAGTCATGACAAGGATGCCCAGGAGTCGGTGAATCAATTAAAGTTCTTCTTCATCGTCATTATATTCATCTCAAAGTGAAAGGTGAGAGTTGCAGAGAGGGCTCAGAAGAACCTATAGCGTTCATACAGAGGAATCTTAGAGATATGAAACAATTTGCTAGCAGCAAGTTCTCACCGCTAAGTCTTTTCTGAATAAATAGAAATGGAAAAATGCCTTCTGTGACTAACGAGAAGAGTAAAATGAGGTTGAACCGTTATGGAGATTATACATCCCAAGTACCCTTTAAAACATTTTTTGGTAGTAAAATACAACACACATTGCTATGGTTTGGATATACTTTGTCCCTCCACCTCCAATTCATGTTGTAGTTAAAGAGAGTATTGTGGGGTGTTTACAGAGTAGAATCTTATCCTATGGTGTATAGAGGTGGGCCTTTAGTAGGAGTGATGGGCATAGGGTAAGACCATTTGGGTGGAGTCCCAATCATTGAATCCTGTTGACTTTATAAGAAGAGGGTGAAGCCAGGTGCCAGTGATTCCTACCTATAATCCTAGCTACTAAGGAGGCTGAGATCTGAGGATGGCAGTTTGAGGCCAGCCTGGGCAGGAAAGTCTGTGAGACTCCTATCTCCAATTAGCCACCAAAAAAGCCAGAAGTAGAACTATCTCAAGTAGGACCCAAGCCTTGAGCACAAAAGCTCAAGGACATCTCCCAGGCCCTGAGTTCACACACACATATACACACACATGTGCGCATACACATTGGAGCATTCCCCGTCTCCACATTCAGCTCCTCAGTCTTGGACTTCTGGAACTACGAACCTAAACAAAATATGTTTATTTGTAAAGGGATCTATTTTATGTATTTCAGTATAGTAACACTAAATGACTATTATGTAAGTATAGAAGATTGCAAGACAAAACAAAACCCAATACCTAGCCTGGTTAATTATGGAAAGTGAACAGTCCTATGCTGACTATCCAAATCAAGAAATAGAAATTTTCCACTTGAGAAGCATCTCTGTGTTCTTTTCCAAGAATCAATCCTTCCCTGCTTCCTAAAATTCACTTTGCTCATTTTCTGTTGATATCATTTCCTTGTTTTTCTTAAGTGCTGAGTTGTTCAGGTCAAACTTTCTCAAAAAACATTGGGCTACTTAAAATGTCATCATCCTCTCGTTAGAGTATTTCACCATGTTTTTTTTTTTTCATTTTGGTAATCTAATAACTTGTTTGGGTGAATTGGAATCTTTTTCTAACTTGACTGTGGTGCCTTTTTAAATGTTGGATACCGATGATGTGCAGTAGTTCTGTGGTTACTTTGGATTCTTAGCTAAAAATTATTCCATTATTAGAATATCAAATAGTGAAATCGATCACTTCTTCAGACAGCTTGACAATGGCTACAGGACTGTGTGTTCTTGGCAGAAACTCTTGTTTGAATTCTTTGCCCAAAATCAGGAAGCCAAGGGTTTGACCCCCTTTTCCTCTCCATCCTCAGTACTAACGTCACTTGGATTTGATGATTAGCCCCAGCCAACTCTGTGGAGCAAGCAGGTGTATGAGTGAGTTGAACATAAATCTGCCCACTAAGAATTAGCTGACCAATGATCATCAAAGCAAATTAAAAAAAAAATAAGCCAGGTGCTGGTGGCTTACATTTGTAACCCTAGCTAATTAGGAGGTTTAAATTTAAGTATCTGAAGCCAGCCTGGGCAGGAAAGTTCATGAGACTCCTATCTCCAATTCATCTTAGAAAAAGCCGGAAGTGGTACTGTAGCTCAAGTGGTAGAGTGGTAGCCTTGAGCAAAAGGAGCTTGGGGACAGTGCCAGGGCCCAGAGTTCAAGGCCCAGGACTGGCACACACCTACAGAAATACTTACAGAAACTAATGAGGAAGCACTACTTAAGTTGTTAACCTGAGTATTTTCCTGGATTACTAAGCTACCTTTTAACCCTAGTTCCTACACTGCAATGTATTTGAATATTTTGGAACATTCAGAAGGTAAGGAAGAAGGACTAGTCCCACAATTGCTAACATTTTCTATATTTGTTTCCTACATGTACATACACACTTAGTATTTTCAATCATTTAAAAATTATCCATGATTGTCAATACTTTTCTCTCAAGTATTTGTGTGTGTGTGTGTGTGTGTGTGTGTGTGTGTGTGTGTACCAATAGTCGATCTTGAACTCAGTGCCTTGCAACTTTGCTTAGCTCTTTTGTTCAAGGATGACACTGTATCATTTGAGCCACACTCTCACTTCTGGCTTTTGCTGGTTCATTGGAGATTAAGAGTCTCATGGACTTTTCTGTGTTCAAACTGTGTTCCTCAGATATCAGCCTCCTGATTAGCTATGATTGCAGATGAGAGCCACCTATGTCTGGCCTAAGTATTTGAATAAATGTATCCAGTGTCTATAAACCTTGGTCTATATAACTATTATCACTCTTCATAAAGGGAGCACTGAAAGGGGTAATATTGAGCAAGATGCATTGTACTCCTAAACTAACATGATGAATGGTAACCACTTTGTACAACTACTTTAAGATAATAAAAATGTAATTAAATGAATAAAGGAAGCAGTGATGAGCAGTGGTGCTTGATTCCACCAGATGACCAGTGCATATCTAGAATAGCCCAATGGTGTCCCAAAGTCATCTAAGTGAAGAAATGTACATTGTGATTGGTTGTGATGTCTCTTAGTCTCATCTAGAACACCAATTCCTTTCCCTCTTCTTTAGAGTATGGGCTTTTTGAAGTCTAGTTTTCTCATAAAATGTTTTTTTTTTTTTCTGGATGCTAGTCTCCTCATAGTCTCATTGAATCAAGTCAGCTGTCACTCAAGCTTTGACTTTGTGCACAGATCTCACAAACTCTGATTTACCTTTGCATGGCAGATTTGATCTGCAGTATTTGTGGATAAAATTCCAGCCACCTCACTTTAGACATTACAGTTGTGGATTTTCTTCTTCTTAATTATGAAGTTTGAAAAAAAACCCTACCATAATAGAACTACCATTTTTACACTCAATAAATTTTGAATGTCTACTGAATGATTTCTACCATGATTTCTAACCTCTCAGTCTTGTAAACCAGGCTCCTTCAACCATCTATAAAAGCCAAGGAGCAGGCTTTGAAAAAAAATGAAGCTGTTTGTCTAGTATCACTCAGCTCCTAAACACCAGATCTGGAATTTGAATCCAGACCTGCCTAATTCCGTGTTTTTATGCATCACTCTGCAACAGACTAGTTGAAAGTTGCATAAATAGATTTGCCAAAAATTAGCCCAGAACTAAAATATTTATTTAAGGAGCAACATGATAGCCAGGTAAAAATAACTGTAGCTGAAGCACATCTCTACTCGTTGAAATGCAGACAAACAAACTTAGCCCTCACAACTCAGCTGACCCGTTGTTTTTTTCTGGACTCTTTTTTTTCCCTCTTTGGTCTCAAATTGGTCCCTAAGTCTTTGGTTATGGTAGAATTCCTTGTGAGTGTTGTCTATTTTTCTTTGTGACTTCTGTTACGCCTTCTTGTAAGGCAGTGGCTGCTTGTGGATGTGCAAGCCCAGTCACACCAAACCCACGCACGTTTCTGGCCTGACCCACTTTTGATGTTGTGTGGATTGTACACTGGCTAGATCTGAGGATTTAATGCTCCCAGAGTGTTTTTGAGCATTGGCTGTATTCTTAATTAGATTTTTTTTTATAGTCGAATCTGTCAATCTGTAGCTATAAACAGCGCCTTCTGGTTTTCTGATGACATGATGAAAATATAAATGGATTCTGCAAATTGCATTTTATTCTCTTCAACATAAGTAATCAGAGCTGGTCTGATAATGTTGATTAAATAACCACCGGCCTGGACTTCTGTGCTGTTTCTTTGCCAAGACAAACTGAGTAAATATAAGGAGTGATTGTTCTTAAAGAAAGTATAGCAATATAACTGGCCCCAGAGGAAGAGCTGGACCTTCAAACCAGTGTGGAAGTCCTAGCCTTGGAAGAAAAGAGAGTTGACTCTTATGTAACCCTTGCTGCTGGTTAGCTATGTTGTGTTGGGCAAGTCACTCATTTGTAGGACATATTGTCCTTGTTTGTAAAACAAACAGAATTTTATTCTGATGTACAGAAGGGATGTGGATAACTGAATCAAAAGACCCAAGGATTCTGTGTGGGCATAGCCTGAGGAGGGACCCATGGCAGCCATGTTGATCAGTCTTGTTGACCAGTGAAGGAGGCTTATACCAGTGTCACTGGGCACAGATGGAAAGGACAGAGCTAGAATATGCTTTGGGAAGATGACCTTGATCCTCCTTGTGGATTGAATGAATCTCAGAAGTAGCTCAAAGTGGTAAAACACTGGCTTTGTGTAAAAAAGCTCAGGGACAGCACCCAGGCCCCTGAGTTCAAACCCCACAACTGGCAAAAAAGAAAAAAATATGAATATGTCTCTGTATTACTGGAGGAAGGAGAAGGTGGTACCATCATCCATGTAGGGCAGATTAACGGTAAAACAGGGCAGATGAGGGGGGCAGATCCCAGACTTTTATATTGATCTCATTAAGAGTGTATGTGGGGTGTGTATGTGGTGCCCAGGTGGAGACATTGAATGAGAAATTGGTTATCTTTGGTTCTGGACTTTTATACTGTCACATATAAAAATGTATGTGTTATTATCTTCACTGGTGAGAATGGGAAGTCAAGGTAGTACATGGAATTAGCCAGAGAGGTGAGGGTGGTGTAGAAAAAGGAGAGGAGTAAAACAAGAAGGAAAAGGCCATTTTACACAATGCAGTTAGGAGGTGAGCAAGGTAGAAATTCCCTCGCAATGGAAAAGGAGTATTTATTTAATGAAGGAAGAGGAAAACCAGGGGTGTTGGGTGGCAGGCAGCCTGGGACAGGCAAGTGACCTCAAAAGGAGGAATGGAAGACTTGTGCTTTTGAGAAGCTGGTTCCAGTCAAAAGACCAAAGTGTCATGTGTGTTGGGGCATGTGGCAATCTCAAAAATTAGAGGAGTCAGTAAGAATGGCTTCCTTTAAGATTAGGGTGAAAAGAACCACAAAGAGAACTGGGAAGAGAAAAACAGAATAAAAGAGAAAAAGAATTGTGGCATCAATGAAAACTTCATTACTATTGCCCCAGATGGAAATGAAATATATCTAGACCTTAGTCTGAGTCAGGCACCGTGATAAAGGTTTTAGGCAGATAAACCACTTATTCTTCATGCAAAGGAGCGGAGTTGGGGCTATGAGCAAGGAGACTGAAGGTTGTACACATTTATCAAGATGCCTGATGTCATGTAGCAGTTTTCTGAAGCTGTGAGTTAAGCTCAGGTCTCGCTCCTGAGCGAGAATTTTCATTGAATTCAATGAAGATGTCTGGCAGGTGCTAAGTCTTGTTGCCAGGAGAATAGATACTGGATACTCAGCTAGGAAATTTGGACTGTAGAAAGAAGAATAGGATAGTGGTGAAGGGGTGATTGAACTAGGGATTTTAAGAAAAGAGGACCAAGGAGTAGACTGAGAGGCATATGATCGGAGAGGAGCCAGAGCCTTGATGAGGAAGTCCATTTAGGGAAGCTCTGGCAGGCAGGAAGAATGAAAAGAGAGGCGTGGATGTGGCATATTGAGAGTGGTGAGGGCTGGGTGGTGATTCTAAAGGAAGTCTAGCCACCTGGCCCCCAGCTCATCCTGGTGCATGGGCTGTACATGGAATGGAGGAGTCCACCAGGATGTAATTTGGAGCATTGGGTAAAACGTTAATCTGAAACAACTCTTTAGCAGTTGGAAATGATGGAAAATGGGGAGAATCCTTGCCAAAGAACCTTTCCCTTTGCTGCTGTCTTCTGAGCCATGGGGCACTGTAACACAAAGCCCTTTACCACTAAGACTGTACCTTCTCTGACAGCTCTTGTCCTACCATTTACCCCCCACCCCACACCCCTTACCAGACCCCTGGGCTCAGCCCTTAGAGCTTTTGGTCTTTGCTCCAAGAAACCCTTGTAGAGGTCTTTGTGTATCCCTGAGAATATACTTCTCACCTTCCTTGTGAGAATCCCTCTCAACCTTCAAGGCCAATGTAAATGTCAGCTTTTCAAAGGCGTCCCTGGTCATGCCAGACAGAGGGTTTATTCTTCAGGTCTTCCATTAGTTTGTTCAAATGAGGCCTAGAAGCATGCTTAGGGCCGAGGTTCAAGTAAGGCTTTGCTGTTGATTAGCTCTATGGCCATAGGTAAATTACTTAATCTTCCTGTCTTGATTTTCTTGAAATGTTTTTTGTAGTGTGTGTGTGTGTGTGTGTGTGTGTGTGTTTCTTTTTGAGACAAGGTCTCATGTATAGGCTGGCCTCAAACTCTTGGTAATCTCCTGCCTCAGCCTCTTGAGTGAGGCCCTGTGCCTGGTTTTAGAAAATTATTTCTCTTTTATTATTTCTCTTGTTTTTCTTTCTTTCTTTCCCTTCTCTCCCTCCCTTCCTTTCCTCCCTCCCTCCCTCTCTCCCTCCTTCCCTTCCTTCCCTTCTTCCCTCCCTCCCTCCCTCCCTCCCTCCCTCCTTCCCTCCTTCCCTTCCTCCCTCCTTCTTTCCTTCCTTCCTTCCTTTCGTCCTTCCTCTTGTGGATTGAACCAGTGCTTTGCTTATATGAGGCAAGGAACTGCTGGACTGCTGGACTATATCCCAGCCATTGCTGTTTTTATATTTGAATTCACTATAACAATCAAATACACTGACATTTTATGAGGATTTCAGTAATTAATATGTGAGAGGCATTTATGTCTATGTCTATGGGAGCACTGGAGCATTTGCCAAGCAGGCACTCAACTTCTGAGCCAGGCCTCCAGCCCTTTGGCTTTAGTTACTTTTTAGAGAAAATGTCATTTGTGTCCCATCTTGTCCTATATCTCTGCATCCTCCATACCCCACCTTGGTCGTGGCTTCTGAGCATAATCCTCCTACTTAGGCCTCCTGTATAACTGTGATTATAGGCATGTGTCCCCATACTCCACTTTTATGTAGGCATTTAGAACAGAGAAGGCATATAGTAGTTTCAGCTGTGGATATGAGGTTTGTCTTTCAGCTACTTCTTCAGTCATGGGGAGTTGGGTCAAGTACTTCCTCCTTGCTCTTGACTTTCCCTGTCCACATTTTCCCTCTAGCAGCCTACTGTGTTGTAATGTCTTCCCGTTACCCCTGGATAGAGATTCCTATGGGGCAGGGTCCAGACTCTGTGGTTCTGACTTCACACATGCCTTTCACAGGGCTTGGCATGGAATAGAAACCCAGTAAATGATTGATTGGCTGATGGTGAATTTTTGCCTAAATGAGTGCAATTCATTGCTGTTTACAAAGTGTTCCTGTAGAAGTTCGGTTCGACTTTCTAAAACAATCCTTAAAAAATATGAAAGGTTTCCCAGAAAAATATGAAAAATAAGAGCAATGCTGTTCTGCTTTTTTTAGACCTAACTTTTACAAGTTAGGTCTAAAAATAGGCAGAGCGGTTCTTGTTAGTGAAGTCAGATAGGACCAGAAGGGAAGGAAACATAAGAGGTGTGATTTTTTTTTTTATTAACAGTTTACAGGAGGAAATCACAGCCTTCTGAAAAGTGTGACTGTTTTTGTGTGGTTTAAGAAAAGTACTTGTCTTTCAAAAGTTGAGTGAAGGGCTGGGAAGGTGGCTCAGTGGTAGAGCGCTTGCCTTGCATGCCTGAGACCCTGCGTTTGATTCCTCAGCACCACATAAGCAAAAAGAAAAAAGCCGGAAGTGGCATTGTGGCTTAAGTGGTAGAGCACTAGCCTTGAGCTGAAGAGCTGAGGGACAGCGCCCAGGCCCAGAGTTCAGGCCCCATGACAGGACCCCCCCAAAAAAAAAACAA
>NW_012267224.1:19947332-19947706 GCF_000151885.1 Dipodomys ordii
GAAAATTTGGGCCTGTGCCAAGGAGACCTAGGGTTTCTCCTATTCCATCCTGTAATGTTTTCAGAGTGTCTGCTTTGACTCTGAGGTCTTTGATCTATTTGCAGTTGATTCTAGTTCAGGGTGATATATAAAAATCTAGCTTTAGTTTTCTACAAGTAGTTAACCAATTTTTCCAGCACCTTTACTAAAGAGGCTGTCTTTCTTCCATTCTAAATTTTTAGCTCCCTTATGGAAGATTAGATGGCTATAAGTCTATAGGTTCATTTCTTTTTTTTTTAATTTTTTATTGTAAAGATACTATACAGAGGGTTACAGTTACATGAGTGAGGTAATGAGTATACTTCCTCTTGAACATTGTTACCCCCTCCATTGTT
>NW_012267224.1:19947916-19948786 GCF_000151885.1 Dipodomys ordii
TGGCTTACTTCACTTAATATAATTTTTTCCAAGTCTTTCCATTTCCTAACAAATGGGGCAATGTCATTCTTTCTGATGGAGGCATAGAATTCCATTGTGTATATATACCACATTTTCTTGATCCATTCATCTACTGAGGGGCACATTCATATGAACTTAAAAGAAAAAGAGTGTGTTCTCTTGTTGGTGGTGTAGTATTCTAGAAGTGTGGAGTAGCATAATTTGGATGTTGTTCCAATCTTCTATGTCCTTACTGATTTTCTTGTGTGTGTGTTTTGTTAGTTTGTTTTGGTGATACTGAGGTTTCAACTTAGGACTTCAGGTTTGGTAGGCAAGAGCTTTACCACTTGCACCACACTCCTTGTTCTCTTTGCTTTTGCTGGATTATGTCTGGATTGGACTGTATCATGATTCTCCTATTTATACTTGCCATGCAGCCTGGATAATAAGCACATACCACCATGCCCAAATGTTTATTGGTTGAGATAGGATCTTACAAATTTTTACCTGGCTGGCTCAAATCATGATCTTCCTGACCTCTGCCTTCTGAGTAGCAAGACTTTCTATTTACATATGTAAATAGACTTTTTGTTTACGTATTTTACCAATAACTGGAGAAGAAATGTTGGAATTTCTGACTGTTGTTATAAATTTGTTTATTTCTTGTAGTTCTCTTTGGCTTGTGTATTTTGAACCTTTTTCTGAGATACATTAATATTTAGGATTACTATGTTTTCCTGATTAGCTAAACTCTTTTTCATTCATTCTGAAATAAATTACATTATGAACAACTTCTTCTTCTTCTTCTTCTTCTTCTTCTTCTTCTTCTTCTTCTTCTTCTTCTTCTTCTTCTTCTTCTTCTTCTTCTTC
>NW_012267224.1:19948906-19956063 GCF_000151885.1 Dipodomys ordii
CTCCTCCTCCTCTTCCACCCCCTCCTTCTCCTTCTTCTTTCCTCTTCTTCCTCCTCCTCCTCCCTCCACTTCTCTGCTGGTACTGGGACTCAAGGCTAGCGCTCTACCACTTTAGCCACACCTCTACTTTTAGATTGGCTTTTGGTGGTTAATTGGAGATAAGAGTCTCACAGAATTTACTACCTGGGTTGGCTTTGAACCATAATTCTCAGATCTCAACCTCCTGAATAGTTCTCAGATCTCAGCTTCCTGAATAGCTAGGATTATAGGCATTTTCTTTTTCTGATATTAATCACTCCAGCATTCTGTAATTTGTGCTAGCATTGCACCCCGTGCTTCTATTGAACCTGTTTATGTCTTCATATTTAAAATTGCATATGGGTAAGCAGTGCATAGTTGGGTCTTCTCTTTTTAACCAATCTGACAGTCTCTGACTTTGAATTAGGCCTCTAAGGACCATTTATTTGTGTTTAATTCTACCCAATGGAGAGGGGAAAACTCCAAAGAAATGACCTAAATTGAACTGTAACTTATATAGGCAAAGCTACACATGGAATGAAAATTCAGGCCAACATGCTTTCCCCATCCTTAAGAATACCAGTTTCAAAAGTCTTGATTTTTTTTAATGTTAATCTTCCTGTGGATGAAACCAGAATATTTATACTCTTTTATTCTTTTTTTCTTTTCCAGCAAGTAACTGGCAGAACTTTTGGTGATAAGGATTTTCGGACAGGATTAGAAAATGGAATCCTTCTTTGTGAGTAAGTACAACTTAGATTCTGTTTGGTGTTTTTTTTTTAACCTCAGAAACATCCTCAATACTGCTCACTTTATACAACTTTTAGTATTTTAGTTTTAATTTATTCATCATTTAAATATACAACTGAAGAAAAGAAAACATCTACTGGGGTAGGCAGGAAAGACAAGTCAGAGTGACTTGGTACAAAGCTGGGAGTGGTGGAGATTCTGGAAAATAGGGGAGGAGCATCTGGTAGGGGCTACTCTGTTTCTTTTATCTTTTGCTATATAGGAATTTGAGTCCAGGTAGTTTTGAGGATGTGGATCTAACTGAAGCAGATTTCCCCCCTTTAGAATCCCAAACACAAGCAGCTTGTGCCCAGCGACTGGCTTCTGTGTGTACTCACAGCATCTTGTCACCGTGTCAAGCTAGCTTGCTCCTCCACAAGCCTACTTTATGGGTGGATTCTGAGTGCTTCATCTGCATCATTGATTAAGTATGGACGATGATAGCAGCGTTTCTTGGCATATTTTGAAGTTTGGCTGCCAGTACTGCTATGGAAGCAGAAATGAAAGCTTTCTCAGCATTGGTTCTAGACACAAAATAAGCTAGAGTGTTAAGGTTGGTGTATGGCCTAAACTCCCAAATTAGACTTCAAAATTAGAATCTATTTAAATAGATTCTATAGTTTAGGCACTGATTTTTTTTGTTTTAATTGGATGTAACATACATGCAATGAAACACCGCTTCTAGATGTATAATCTGATAGCTTTTGAAAAAATATATTTATGCATATAACTTATAACCTAATGGACACACAGAGCAGGAAGGAAGAGTTTCCCTCAGAGCCCTCCCAGTGAATCTCAGATCCCTGGCAAACACTCCATTATGGTTTTTTCACCATAGCATGCTATCTGCTTCTGTGTGAGCCTTCTGTCACTGGAATCATACAGAATAGACTTTCAAAATATTGTTTGATGAGAAAGCTTGGATTTGGGAGCCTAAAAACGAAACATTCAAATCCTTACTTCATCTCTTACATCATTTAACCTTTCCTTTTAGTTTTCAAAGAAATTTCATGTAACCTTCTTGAATCTTCTTTTTTTCTTTCTAGATGGTGATAAATGTTTTCTTTTTCCTTCCTGTTTTTGGTGATACTAAGATTTGAACTCAGGACTTCACAAACAGTTGTTCTACCACTTGAGCCACACCTCCAGCCCTATATTTCATAGGCTTTTTGTAAAATTCACCAGGATAATATGGATAAGATGCTTTCAAAGATTATAGAGTGCTTACATGTTGCTTACATTGTAAAATCCACATAGTTCTTGTCACCAATTTTTGGGGCCTTTCATTGACCTTTGTGGTTCAAAGAAAACTCATTATACCCTGCCTGCTGTTTCTCCGCCCTGCTTCTCTTGGAGTCTCTTCCTCCCCTTGTACCATGCTTCCTCAGCCACTTCCTTCCCTGTGTTACCCAGAGCCCACACACAGAGATGCTGTAGTGAATCTGCACCTCCCCAGACAGTGGGCCAGGGCAGCTCCAAATGCTGCCCTGCACTGCTACCACTTGCTCTCCAGGGATCTGATGCTCAGCCAACTCCTGCTGTTCACAGACTCACCAGGAGCTGATCTCATGTATGTGGATAATGCTGTGCTAATACAAATGAAGTGGGTCCTTGGTACCCATACCTATTCATTCAGAATGTACTCTGGAGATTCCTATAGACAACCAACTTTCTACTATATTCCCTGAAGAAAGTCTATCAGGTGAGCTTTGGATTCTCAGTGGGCTAGTCTGGTGACAAGGCTGTGGGTCTGGAGACATTAAGCACTGAATCTGTCTCTAATCTAGCCAAAGATGCTGAGTTAGAGGATGGAGGTATGCAGGTTTGCAGGCACACTATCCATTGATAGGTCCTCTACAAACACTTTGGTGATGGCAGGGTGTTGGAGTGGAGAGATGGGCGATCCAGCCGTGATTAGGCAATGCGTGGTGAGAACAACACAGAAGTGTATGCCATAGTCATTCTGGATGGAGAACTGGTTTTTGGATGAGGAGAGGGAAGGAAACAGCTTGGGGAGTGAGAAGAGGGAGGGATGCCAGTCAGTGGTCCTCAAAGGAACCTTGTCTTTGGAGATTATAAGAGAATGCCTAAGGCTGCGCCATCCTGTAGAGCCGGAGCTCTGTGCTGTGGAGGAGTCCTAAACATGTAAGAATGCTATAGTTTCAACTTCAGAAGCCTAAGCAGTTTGGCTCTCCTTAGAACAGGGGCCTCATGCCATGTAGTTGTCTTTTGAGATTTAGCCAGAGCTTTCCATATTTTTTGTGTTTTTTAAAAAAATTTTTATTGTGAAAAATAAAATAAAATGAGGCCAACTAAGGTAAAAAAAATTTTTTTTTATTGTGAAAATACCGAGAGGTTACAATTACATGGGCAAGGTAATGAGTACATTTCTTATTTTGTGTTCTTTAAAATTAAAGCTCAGTGAGTGTCTCGTGTGAGTGTTAGGCTATAAATACAACTGTGGCCAACATGCAAACAGCATTGACGTTTCCTTTTGTTCTAAACCCTCTCGTCTTTTTGTATGGGTTGGATCTAGCCTCATGAGACCTCATGTCTTTTGTTCACCTAAAATGCCCTAGGTTGTCTGTGAGCCGATAGGCAGCCTGGTTCTCACCAAGTGGAACAGCATCTTCTGGGTCTAGGACCTGTCTCAAACTTATCTGTGGCCTACATAAGGTACAATGACAAACCCATTTTATAGAGGAAGACACTGAGGCTTGGCCAAAGTCACACAAAAAAGTTTAAGAGAAAATTTTAAATTCAGGAAGTTTGATTCCATAGCTTTGGCTCTTACCCTTGTGCTGTTAATAGAATTGAGTTGTTTTTGGTTTGTTTGTTTGTTTTTCTGGTCAGTCATGGGGCTTGAACTCTGGGCCTGGGGCTGTCCCCTGAGCTCTTCAACTCAAGGCTAGCACTCTACCAGTTGAGCCAAAGCACCGCTTCTGGTTTTCTGGTGGTTTGTTGGAGATAAGAGTCACATGGACTTTCCTGCCTGGGCTGGATTTGAACCGTGATCCTCAGATCTGAATAGCTAGGATTACAAGTGTGAGCCACCAGTGCCTGGCATGAGATTTTTTTTTTAATGAGAGAAAAGAATAAGAGGTTGCAGGTGAGGGTTGGAGTGAGAGATCAATGTCAGAATGTCCAAACACGAGAGAACACTGGGTCTCAGGTAGGAAGGACTGGTTGGGGCAGGCGGTTTTGAAGAATGAAAGCACAGTGTACTTAAGTAGGCTCTGTTGACATGAGAAGTCAAGTTCAGAGGGTGAGGCAGTCAGGGAGGAGAAAAAATAAGGGGAGGGTAATTGGGGTACACAGAGGTTTTAGCCTTTCTCAGTAGGGCTATCCAGACCAGATAAAGGCAAGTGAGAGCAGAGAACTGGACCAAAGATTAAAGATGAGAGAGAAAAGATGGACACCTACCTGATAGCCATACGCAAGAAGGGAAATGATTAGCATCAAACCACGGTGAGACATCTTTAACTTCACATGGCTTTGCATACTTTGCATGGTGATCCTCAGTGTGTCACTACAGCAGAAACCTGTGACTTACAAGTAAGCCACAGTCAGTATAAAATAAAGACAGGAACTCCATGGAATTATAATAGATGGGTTTTGCTCTCAGCATCTTCCTCTTTCCCTGTCCTTTCTGCAAGTGGTGAGTAGTGGCAGTTTGGGGTGTTAAATGCTTGCATACTGTGAGTCCTCTGTTGAGAGTTTCATAAAAGGTCTAAGGTCCAAGTGTAATGGAGCCACAAACGTGTCACAAGTGTGATGAGGTCAGAAATAGTCATCAAATACTGCTCCCGGCCTTTGAGGACGCAAGGTTAAAAAGAAAAGATTGTGAATAACCAGTCGCTGAAAAGGTGGTTCCCAGAGTGGCATGGGCTATGAACCTGTCTGTTTCTGATACCCACATCAGACTGCCTCAAAATAATTCCAGAAACACAGCTCTCTGCCCGACTCTGATTCTATTATTTAACTATAACCCGGTGTAAGCTCATCTAGATGAGAGGGAGGCAAATTATAGTCTTCAGACTATTTTTGTACAGGCCTTTTTATTTTATTTTTATTGTTTGTACTAGTACTGGGGCTTGAACTCATGGCCTGGGTGCCGTCCCTTAGCGTTTTCACTCAAGGCTGGCACATTTCCACTTCTATCTTTCCTTTCTTGTGATTAATTGGAGATGAGAGTCTCATGAACTTTTCCTGCTTGGGCTGGCCTTGAGCTGTAATCCTCATATCTTAGCCTTCTGAGTAGCTAGGATTACAAGCATGAGCGACCAGCTTCTGGCTATACTGATCTTGCTAGCAGTGTTTTTTAAAAAATATTTTTAAAGGATTGTAAAGGAAAGTCAATGAAACATAGGCCCATATGTGGCTTATAAAACCTACAATGTTTATTATCTGGCTCTTTACAGAGAAATTTGACCAGGCTAAAAGGACTGTGGAATTAATTTTAAATGTCAATTGTTTATTCTTGTTAAGTATTTGAGTTTGGTCAGTGCAAGCTGCTATGTGAGCAAAGCGAATAACTTTTTGTACAAATTTTGCTGAGGAATTTCTTTACAAATACTTTCCAGCCCCTCAGGCTATTACTTTGAACAATTTTAAATTTAAAGTTCTAGAATAATATAAATGTTATAATAAAAGGGTAATAGCATGGTTCAAGTGGTAGACAAGTGCCTAACAAGTGCTAGGCCCTGAATTCAAACTCTAATACTGCTTAAATATAATAATTTAGTAATAATAAAATGAATAACTGCATTGCTATACCAAGCATATTAGTAGTAATATCCTCATATCCATAGTTAGTACTAATTATCCTCATTTTGCTATACCTGAGTGATTTATTTATGTATGTATTATGTGCATCTCTTTTTTTCCTGAACTAGTTGAAAATAGGATGCAAATATGAAATTTAATTCCTAAATGCTGCAATCTATCTTGTAACTACAGGAACATGCATCCATCTGCATAACTTTTTAAGACACTTAATAATGGCACAGTAATGTCTAATACATAGATAGTACAGAGTTAAGGTGTCTAGTAATATCTTTTCTACTCTTTTTTTTTGATGTCAGTACTGGGGCTTGAACTCAGGGCCTTATATTCTTGCTCAGTTTATTTGCCCATGGCTGATACTCTAGCACTTGAGCAACACTTCCAGTCTGACATTTTGCAGTTAATTGAAATGGAATTTCAGTGACTTTCCTACCTTGAACCTCTACCCTCTAGGTCTCAGCATCTTGAGTAGCTAGGATTGCAGGCATGAGTCACTGGTGCTTTTCTTTAAAATGTAGGATATAGAATAAGGAAGTACAGAAGGACAAAACAATGAGGAAATGAGGATGAGACAACAAATCTTTGGCATCACAACCTTACAAGAAACAGAAAAGGGCTCCACCCATCAGAATCCACCAGTTTTCACTCTTCAATCCTAGAGCAAGCACTGTCATGAGAAAGATAGCCAAGCTGTTGGAGATAGACTATGATGCTCGTGACACATCTATGCCACGTGCTAGCTTTCTGTCATATTTCTTTTTTTTCCTTTTTTATTGTGAAAATACTGTACAGAGGGGTTACAATTACATGGGCAAGATAATGAGTACATTTCTTTTTAAAAAATTTTTAATTTAAAAATTTTTTTAAATGAGTACATTTCTTATCAAGCATTGCAGCCTCCTCCTTTGTTTCCCCTTCCAATTCTTTCCCATCCCCCTCCACCCCTTCCCACCAATCCTCCCCCCCCACCCCCTGACCAAAGTTGTAAAGGTCGTTTTCTACATAACGACTTGTACATCTCATTGTTGCAATGGGTCCACCTGTATCCCTAGTTAAACGATTTGTTTTTTTACCTTCCCCTCCATAAATTATGCCAACATCAAATATAGTGAAAGCAAGGGTTATACCATGGGGGAGGGACATACAAAGCAACAAAGAAATAATCTTATAAATATGTTAGAAACAATCGCATAAAAAACATTTGAATACATATCTTAGGGTTCATTTCCCTAATATCAACTTATCTGACCTTTTCTGCTTGACTCAGACATATACTAGTTATTGCAAATAAGGGAAACCATGGGACCTATGTTTCTTCGGGCCTGGCTTACTTCACTTAATATAATTTTTTCCAAGTCTTTCCATTTCCTAACAAATGGGCCAATGTCATTCTTTCTGACGGAGGCATAGCATTCCATTGTGTATATATACCACATTTTCTTGATCCATTCATCTACTGAGGGACATCTGGGTTGGTTCTGTATCTTAGCTATGGTAAATAATGCTGCAATAAACATAGTCATGCTATTAGCTTTAGTGTGGTCTTGTTTGTGAACATTTGGGTA
>NW_012267224.1:19958472-19973257 GCF_000151885.1 Dipodomys ordii
TCTTTTTGCTTATGTGGTGCTAAGGAATCGAACCCAGGGCCTTGAGCATGCAAAGTAAGTGCTCTACCACTGAGCCACCTTCCCAGCCCCCCAGAGCAGTTTTTTTTTAAGAAATGTCTCCAAATTGAGTTCTTCTAATTGTTTCATCATAGGATTCAGATTAGACCAGTTTAGGCTGAGAACCACATGGTGATGGTATCAAATTCTTTGCCTACCTCACAGAACCGTACCATAAGCACTGCTGGTTATCGTGAGGATATCTGGTTGTCATGATGTCCCTTAAACTTCTGCATTGTTCCCATGCCTCTTTTCCCCTTTGAGATCTCTGAAAGACACTCTAAGACATGGAGTAACTTGATACCCTCCAAATCTGTCACCAATGAGTCTAATAGCTATTGTTGATCCCTCCTCAACTAACCTTGTATTAGTATAGCAAAATATTGTTTTTTCTGATTTTATTTCACCTCCATTTGTTACTTGGCATTTTTGTTTGTCTTCTTTAGAGAACAGCCTTTCTTCCTCTTTTTATTTTTTTGAATTTATCTCTGTGGAGTCATGGAATCCTTTGTATTCAATATACAATAACCCACTCAAATCCCTGCTTTTCATGTTCCCCTTAGCTTAAAAAAAATCTCTATAGAGCATGAATGAGGTAAGTGATAACAACTATAACCTCATTATAGGGTTTCTATAAATTGTGCTTTTAAAGTCAGCACAACAGAAAATGGATTTTAAAGCCTTTGTGTGTTTGTACGTATGGTGGTTCATTCATGTTTGGATTGCTTTTCTAGTATCTTTCCATTCTTGATTTATCTCAGTGTTTACCTTAAGAGTGTCAAGTAGTCTGGACTGGCCATTGTTGGAGCACATTCACCAATGTTATTCCATTGGGCAAACCTCCTGAGAAAAGGGCTTCCAATGAAGATAGAAAGACTCAGGCTACTTTTAGAAACTCAACTTCTAGGGATGTCACTAGTGAGATTTGAGTAGTAAGTGTATAGAAAGGACTATGAATGGCCACAGTGGTTTTCTTAAACCCTTGAGGAAAATACAGACCTGGGTTAGATATACATAAATTAATACTACAAAGACATTTTAACATTTGGGTTACTTGTATTGTTATTATTATTGTTATTATTTGGTGGGCTGTATGTTTGCTTCTCTGGCATGTTTTTGTCTTGAATTTCCTACACTCCACTTAAGTATGTCTTCCACGGGGTTTAGGGGAGTCCCCAGGTGAGGGGTCCCCTGTGAGACTGTCCAAACATTCTAGAGTCTCTCAGGTGGGTTTGAGCTGATAAGCTCCTGTGTTTCCTAGGAATACTGTTGACATTCTTTCTAGACAGTTCCGCCCACTGCAGACGTTTTGCCTCCTTGGCTCTGTGTACCTCCTCCCACTTACAGGAGCCAGGCTCAAATTCAGATTTCCAAGTACTTTCCTGCCTGGGAGCGTGCACATAGTCTCCCTGTGGCCTGTACAGAAGTGTGAGGCTGAGTATCAGTATATGTCTGATTTTTTTTCTTTCTTTCTTTAGGTGATGTTGCTATTGTTTGTTTTTGTTTTGTTTTTGAGACATCTTCCTTTACTCACAATACTCCTGCTTCAGCCTTTTGACTGCTGAGATGACAGTCCTGCACCACCATACCCAGCTCCTACCCTGCTTCCTTACAGATATGCTCTCCATTTTTTTTCTAGCTTGATTTTTATCCTTTCCTTGCTCCCTACTTCCCTCTGTTTCTCCCTCCCTCCCTCCATCCCTTCCTACCTACTTTCCTCCCTTCCTCTCTCCCTCTCTTTCTTAATCTTTTTCCTTCCTTCCTTCCTTCCTTCCTTCCTTCCTTCCTTCCTCTTTCCCTCCCTCCCTCCCTCTCTTTCTTTCTTCTTTCTTTCTCTGTCTCTTTTCTTTTCTTCCAAGAATATATATTTAATAAAACCAATGCAAGCCCTTTGATGAGACAACACAAGCTCTTTGATGAGAAAGTGAATATGAATAGACTTTGGAAGCCTTCCATCCAATCCCATAACATGATTATGCTATCTGAAAAATTATATAGTCTATTTATTCATTAATAGTGTGATTTCCATTTAACCTAACAGATGGTCTAGATCCTAGACTGGCCTTCTATGTGTCCTGAAGCAAGGAGCTGGACTTTGCAGAGTCTGAAGTTATCCGTCTGTAAAAACAGATAAGAATTGTGCTGTTGGTTGTAAAGATGAAAGGACTTACGCCTCTGCTTAGTGCCTGGAACATGGTAGACACTTCGTTTTAACTTTTTTCCCTTTCTCTGTGTGATGGGGTTGGTACTGCATCATCGGTTCCCCAGCAAGCTCGGGGAGGAGCAGTAAAGCAGTCGGCATTGTGTCATGTCTGCTGTTTGCTTGGCACTCGGCATCACTCGCTGTTCTCATTATTGTCATTGGATCGAGGCCAGAAGTCAATTATGACTATGACATAGTCAGTGCCATTCTGTGTCATTGTGTACACATCGCCTCTGTCCCTCAGGCTGCCAGCAAGCCCCGGGATGATAGAGTTTGTATTTTACTTTCTAGCTTTTCTGGTCTCACTTGTGATCAAAAACTGGGCAAGCCATTTGAGTCCCTTACAAACTTGATCATCTGTGAATAATGAACTTTGGCTGGCAGACCTTGGAACCCAGAGTGATTGTTGTGCAAACAGTAACCTTGACCTCTGAGCTGATGTCATTTCCTCCTGCCCGTTCCAGTCTGGTGTGGTTTCTGTCCCTGGGAAGCTGTTTCTGAACCCTCTAGGCAGAATTAGTGGGTTCCTCTGTAGTGTCTTAAGTATTTGTACCCAAACAAAGTGACAGAACTCTAGCTCTGTCCATGTTTGCTTCCTGTAGGAGGTAAGGATTTTCTGGATGACCCTTTGATTTATCTTGTATTTTTTCTCACTGAGCAGTGGCATGACACATAATACAATAATATAAATGATATCTAGAAATACAATTTATTATAAACACTTGCTTAATAGAGACATGCTAGTGAGCCGTCTGCCAAGCCTCCTAATCGTCAGCAACGACCTTCGACTTTCTCCCCAGCCAGGCCAATGTTATCCTGTCTCATCATCTCTACATCGTTCTTTGCTCCTCTCTTCTCTATCTCTACCTCTCTCAGTCTCTGTCTCCTCTCTTTCTATCTCCATCTCAGACTCTGTTTCTCTCCTCTGTCTCTTTCAGTCTCTCTTTTCCGTCTCTATCTTTTTGCTGTCTCTCTATCTCAATCTTATTTTTCTATCTCTTTCTGTCTCAAAGTCTCTCTTCTTTCTCTCATATCTCTCATTTTTGTCTTTCCTTAATCTCGGTCTGTCTGTCTGTCCCTATGTCGGTTTGCTTGTGTCTCTTTCACACAGAGATTCACACAAAGAGAGAGAAAGCAAGAGATTTTATATTTTAAAAAATGAACCTTGAGATAAGGAATAGGTGAGAATGAGCAATAGATGATACTATGCAGTAGAAAATGTACTTATCACCTGCTGTATGTAAAGGTAACTCTTCTGTATATCACCTTTAAAACAGCAATAAAGTCATTTTAAAAAATGAACATATCCTTGAAGTTCAGGAAGCATAGGATGGAGGTATGTGCTTGCTTTAACTATAAGATCCTCCATTCCTGGCAATCAGAGAGTTCCACTGCAGGCTTCATTTTACAGACATATTTTCATGGAATGCCAAGCTTGAGTCAGTTGGTCTATAAATAAGTGACCAATAAAGAATGTCTTAGTGGATTTTTGGTCTCAGTTCTTATGTTGTTGAAATAATTTTCTGAAGATAAGAGATCAGTTGGCCAACACTTGTTTATATCATCATTGAGAAATGAGCTGCTTGTTCTGAGAAGAAGGGTTTGTCTTGGATTCTTGTCATGATTTCAGCATGAGCTGTGTTGTGTACAGCCATGGCCTCGTCCATAAGACGGGTTTGGGGTCAGTGGTATTGCTCTGCTCAGAGATATCTGATCCCATACAGGACTTGTTGGATACTGTCCATGTCAGCACAGCACTAAATTAGACACCAAGGGCTATTTTAAAAAAAAAAGGGAATGTAAGACATGGTCTTCAAACATTATAAAATGTCCTTGGGGGTTGAATACACATCAAATGTAGTGAAGTTACAGTGTAAGCTGAAATATGAAGAAATACAAAAATGAACAAGATTGAATTCCCAAGACTTAAATCAGAAGTTAACCAGGGAGAGATTGTGGTTTGGGGAGAGGTTTTATGAGGTAGATTTTACTTTAGAAGAGAATCGGCTGAGGGAAAGAGAAAGTTTAGGAGAATTTAGGAAAAACAAAACTCCGTTTTCCTTCTGTATGCCCTCAAGATACTTCTGGTCACCAAAAATATGTGCTCCCCCACAAATATTAACAAATTCTCTAATACCAGTGGGGTGTGCTATAGTATAACTCAATCTTCATACTACTCACAACAACTACAGGCCCTATAGACTGAACGGTTAGTCCCACCTGACTGTACCCCACTTCAGATGCCACTTGCAAGAAATAGCTCCCCAGTTACCCACAACTTCTATCCAATTTGACTCCAAATCATGGGCTCTCACAGACTCTTTCTTGGGTTTGATCAATTGCTAGTCTTGCCCACAGACCTCAGAAACATGTTCTTTTTATTTACTGGTTTGTTGCAGAGGTTATAGATGAAGAGCCGAGCAGAAGCAATCTGCAGGGCAGTGGAGCTCTGGCAAGCGTCTGTGGAACTGGGGCTGCCCTCTTAACACCTCTGCATCTGGCAGCTCAAATTTCTCTGAACTCTACAGTGCACAGATGTTATGGAATCTTTCTTGATTATTAACTCCTTTTCTAAATCTCTCTTCTTTTCTCAGATGATTGGTTGGGCTGAAAGTGTCAAATTCAAATCAAGCTTGGTCTCTTTGGTTAGTGGCCTCCATCTAGATATCCACCATTTCTTAGCCCATTAGAAAAAAAATGATATTCCTATCATCCAGGTGGTGTGTGTGTGTGTGTTTGTGTGTGTTTGTACTGTGGCTTGAATTCAGAGCTTTGTACTGTCACTTGGCTTTTTCACTCTAGGCTGGTACTCTACTACGTGAACCACACATCTATTTCTGGATTTTTACTGGTTAATTGGGGATAAGAGTCTCAGACTTTACTGTCCAGGCTGGCCTTGAACTTTGATCCTCAGATCTTAGCCTCCTAAGTAGCTACAATTATAGGTGTAAGCCATCAGCCCACAGTTGGATTTGGAACTTGGAGTCCGCAACCAGGGTCACAAAAACGTGTCTTGTTTTAAATCCCAACATCATGGCATTCTACGTGGGGAAAGGTGGGGTAGGAGGAGGGAGGTTTGGCGTCCGGAATGAGAGCTCTGTGCTTGGTGAACAAAGAGGCAAGTAGTGTGGCTTGTCTTGCTTTGCTCACAAGCCAGTCTAGAACCCGCTTAGCATGATGAGTCACTATAAAGACTGTACACTTAGGCTGGGAATGTGGCTTAGTGATAGAGTGCTTGCCTAGCATGCATGAAGCCCTAGGTTCTATTCCTCAGTACCACATAAACAGAAAAGGCTGAAAGGGGTGCTGTGGTTCTAGTGGTAGAGTACTGAAGCTCAGGGACAGTGCCCAGGTCCTGAGTTCAAGCCCCAGAACTGGCAATAAATAAGACTGTGCAGTGTAATAAGGAAGACTGATCAGATCTGAGCTCTGAATCCTGACTCTGTGCAAGTTATAAACATAAGGTTCTCTTGAGAAATTAAAATTTAGCTGAAGACATGAACTAAGAATAGAAATTCTTCTCTTTTCCTGGGAGAGAGATGGCTGAAAGGGGATGTGTTCTATGATGAAAGACTACCATGCTTGAAATCCTAAGACAGGAAAAAGTAGTGTGAAGTGGAGGAATTGCTGGTAGACATGTTGGACTAAACAATGGGAAATGAGGTATGTGATCAGGATCCGTGCAGAGGAGAGGGAACAGGGGACAAGAAAGCCTACAAGTCATGTACGAGTTTGGAGGTTTGGTCCTTGGGGCAAATGAGATGAGAATTTTGAAGAAATCAGAGCATATTGATGACTGAAAGGCTAAAATATGGCTTGAGTATTTCTGTTAATGATGAGCTTGTCATTGACAAGCTACAGGGTTGGGCTCCTTAGAAAAGCCAGGAAAGATCCCCTGTTTGTGGAGAGAGGCCAGCATTTCGGTTTGGGCAGGTCAAATTTAAGACACAGACAGTGCACACAAGGCAGAGACTATAGGCTGTGGAAGATGATGCTCTGGAATTTTGAGTCACTGTTGAGCATCATTGGTCAAGCCATGAGATATATAATAAGGGCCTCTCAGTGCCTTAAAGAGCACATTAGGAAGGGTGGTGAGGGAGAGAGCCAGAGACAGAGAGACAGAGTGAAAAATGAGGTCTAAGTTTTGAAGTCTCTCTTGTGAGTCAGGGGTCTGAGAAAGAAGCTCATAAAAGAGCAATTGGAGAGCCAAGGTGAAATCAGGAAGGCTTGATCCCATGGAGGCTAAGGCTGCTGAGGAGACTTTTAAGAAGATGTATGACTCCTGTGTTTCATGGCCTGAGCAAGCCCTGCCTCACTTTGAGTAGACGCTGGAGACCTTTGTCAATGAATTCTCATCTCTAGGAAGTCAGCTCTGCCTGTCCGCTGATCATGAGTCTACCAAATGTCGTCGAGTCTGGGTAATACTTTTGTACCATCTTAATTAGCTGTTAGACATTACGTAACATGAACTATCTATGCAATACTTTCCTGACCCTTTAAAAAGAAATAGATTATTAGGGGAGTGGCCATTTAGCTTGCTGTTTACCAAGACAAAATTGAGAATGGAAGGGGATGTTCACTAGAATCCATGGCACTGAGAGTCTCTTCTGCTGACAGGCATGGAGTCACCACAGCAAGAACATTCTGGTCATCACTGGCTTGGGATAGTACTCACAGCCCATCTCTTACATAATTTTTATACAGCCCTGGTCGGTGAGCAGCCTGGGTCTTTGTAGATGACTGGATAGATACCTGAAGGTGCTGATGCTCGGCAAAGCCTGTAAACTCATTTGTCTACAGCTTTTCTCCAACCCGGATTCTCACTCAAATCTCAGCACATGTGGGTCCTTTTATTCTATTCCTGATATTGGCTGGTGACAATTCGATAGGCCTTCTGTGTAGGTTTCTCTCTTGTCTTTCTGCCAAATCACAATTGGCCCCTCTGATTTGGTCTGTCTCCAGCTTTTTTGGCACCAAAACTCATTAAATGTTCAAGTTCAAGTGAGGACATTTTGACCCTTCCCTCCCCCCTTTTGAAAAGCATCTCCAATGAAAAGCTGCTTTTTTGTTTGAAGATTGGCCTGGCTTAGGTGGTTCACCCAACAACCTTCTGTTAGGAAAGAGGCAAACATACAGGGACTGTGGAAGGCCCTTACTCATAGCCTTTGGTTCTTTCTCAAAAGAGGGACTCAGCACAGTGGGGGTGACTGTTCCCATTCAATCTGTCCTGCAGGCATCAATTACAGGGAGTTCTTCTCAGGGAGTTCTTGTGAGCATCTCACATTTGCAACAGTCTCAAACGCCTCCATCTTTGTTAATATTCTGTCCATTTAAAATGGTGTACTCCTGGTCTCAACTTCATTTCTCTTCGTACAGAGTTTTTACATGTCCCAGACCCAGTAGGCCGTATTTGGAAAGCTCATGATAATGCCTCCCAAAAGTATGTTTGACATTTATTTTAGTGTAATTATCATCCAGGAACCGATTTCTCCAAAATGTGGTGATTTCCTCTACCCTAACATTATTTGCCTTAAGTAAGTAGGAGACCTGGGCTGACTTAAATCTCCACTTAATCTCTCTCCTCCTGAACAACACTTAGAACGATCAATTGACTTTACAGCAACATTCAATAGCAGACTTAACTATGGTCCACTTGTATGACAGAGGAAACTGGCTTACTCCATTACCTGCCTAGGGCAGGGGTTACATGCTAGATTAGGTTTTGTTGGGACTTAAGAGGATTTAGTCGCTCCCTAATTGCATTTCCTTAATAATTTAGTTTTTTGATTGCCTCTCTTGGGCCCACGGGCTGGGTGGGCTGGCTTCCCACAGTGGAGCCTATGAAATTCCTGCCTCAACCCTTTTCAGTGTTTTCCTCAGCTTACCCGCAGGACACGGCTCTCTCTTAAATAGCCTACCAAGGGTCCAGGCTTTAAGTGATTTCCTTTTAAAGTATGCAGAAATAGACTTCATTCTGTTCTGAGGAAGAAAGGAAGAAGGAGAAGAACAAGCTAAGCCTTCATGTCTGAGTGATCGGCTGTAATGCCGCCTTCCCGTAGCTGCTGTGGGCCATGCCCAAAGTCTAGCCTTCCCAAGCATGGCTTCCTTGTGTTTCTTTTCTCCATCCCACAAAACAGGATGTGATTCAGATTCCTTTACTGGGCACCTTATATCCCTCACTGACTGGGTGCAATGTTTCTGTTTGGCTTGTTTGTCCCTATGCCTGGCCCCAGAGGTTGACCTAGTGTCCCTACCACTCTGTGTTCTCTTACACCACACCATCGCTGTACTTCATTCCAGTAACACGAGATGTCCTCTTCCCCGTCCATTTCCATCTCCCTAAGTCCTGAACACATCGGACACCTTTCCTTCCACTTTCGATCGCTACAACCTGCATTCACTTGGCTGTGATCACCACACTTACTGGTGTGAAGATGGCAACCCTGATTTCAAGTGCTCTTTCTCTTGTTTCTTTTTTTGAAAGGCACTGGGCTCTGTGTAGACCTGGTTAATTTGACTCGTCTATGAGACTATTCAGAAGGTCTTACGTGTTAACTATTTTTCAGTTAGATTATAATGTCCTTGAAGTAGCATTGCTGGCTATCTATAAACTTTCATCTACTGTAACAAGAATACTTGATATAGTCAACTTGAAAATAATACAGGTTTTGGCTTATAGTCTTAAAAGGTTCAGTCCACCATTGGTTGGCCCTGTTGTTTTTGAGACTTTATCAAGGCTCAAGCTCAATTAAAAATAAATGAATACCATGATGGAAGAAGTGTATTCATCTCATAGCTGCTGAAAGTCAAACAGAGAGGAAAAGGAAGGGCTTAGGTCCTAATATCTAATATTTTCCTCAGGACAGTTTCCCATTAACAAGAAGATTCTTGTACAAGGCCTTATCTCTTCATGTTTCCACCACCTTCCCATGGTACCAAGCTGTCCACTAAGCCTTGAACATCTGAACTATTGGGAATACTTCTAGACCCCCAACTGTAGCACCAACTCAGCCATCTCTGCTTGTCTAGTGGTTCTTGCACATGCCAGTTGTGTGGGAGAATGGGAAGAAGGATGACTATTCCAAAATCCATCTGCCTATAATTGGTCAGTAAATGTCTATTAAAACTATGCTATATGAACTCATAGGCCTAAATGTAAAAGCTAAAACTATAAAACCCTTACAATAAAATATAGGAATGAGCTTTTGGATTAGTTTTTTAGGTGTAAAATAAAAAAATACAAGTGATTTTTATAAAGGATAGGCAAATAATACTCTACTAAAATGTTATGTATGTATTTATGTATGTATCCCAGGCTGGCCTTGAACTCATGTTCCTCCTCCTTCAGCCATAAGTTCCAGGATTACAGGCATGCATCATTGTGACTGGATTCACATGAAAAATTTTAGCCATACAATATAACAAAAACTATTTGCAAATAGTATATCTGATCATGGACTTATTCTCAGATTGTATAAAGAAGGCTTATGTCCCAATGGCAACAACAACAAAAAAACAACTCCCACTTTAAAAAATGATCAGAGTCTCAATAGGAAGCTCTTCAAAGTAGTTTATACAAATGGAATTATGACTCCTTGATGACTGCAGAGGCCAACGGCCACTGGGCTCAGAAACACATACTTCATTCTTCCATATAAAATCACACTTTACACTTCTGCTGCATACCCTGTCATGTAGAATGCCGTCTGCTGCCCATGGGGGAGGTGGTTATGGGTTTTCCATACCCTCCCTTCCTCATGGTACATGAAAAAGGAAGAATCTAGAGACTCTACTTCTTCCTTTGGGGTCCGCTGGCTCCCAACTGTCCTCTGGAGAGAGGACAGATGATGACTCCATTGATCCCATCCCTTCATTATTCATGAAATAACCACTGGTGGTCATGAACTAGAACCCTATCATTGGATCCTTCTAGGATGTGGGTGCATGAACCCAGCTTTGACTTTTGGTCTTTGGAGAATGATTCCAACATGATCATCAACAAAACTTGTGAAGTCGTTCATGAATCTAGTTTATGGTAGTTTTGAAAGTTAGTGTTTCAGACTCTCCCCATACTTTGTAGTTCATACTTTATAGTTCATCACTCATTGGCAAACAGAAATTGAGCCCTTGCCAAGGACTCCTGGTTCTTCCACTAGACCTGGGGTTACAAAGAGGAGGAAATCTTTGCTTGACAAGACAGGTGGATGATTTCAATGTTTTCTGATAAATAGGGAAGCCAAAAAGTGTAAGAATTTGGAGAGCGGAATGGCTCAGTGAGGAGGTAACGTTTCACCTGGATTTTAAAGGATGAGTAGGAATTTGCTTGGCCCGATAGGAGCGTGGGGACACCAATAGAAGCAACAAGTGCATGAAAGGACTCAGTTATGAAGGATCTTGGTGTGTTCTGTACCAGAGCCTCGGACAGGTATAAAGTCAAAAAGACTGGAGGTGATAGGTGAGTACTGGATCAGTTTATAAAGGGCCTTGCATCACATGATAAGGAGTTTGGCCACATCCAGAGAGTACCAGGCAGCCAGCACTGTCTCTATGCAGAAGGACTTCTGGTGGTAGTGGAGATTTTGTTTTTCTACTGTGCATTAAGCACAACCATGTTAAATTAACTCCTCCCCCTCCCAGTAGAAATACAAATGTTCCCTTCGCTTGTTAGCTATATCTACCTTCAGTTTGCCCTCTCCTTTGTCCACAAGTTCTCTTCCTCATCATTCTTTTAGCACACATGTCACTTCCCTACAGATCAAAGTGTGCCTCACAGTGTGTTTTGTGATTGCCTCCCTACCTCATGGAATCTGGGACAATCCCAGAGTCTGGTGAGGGTGTCTGGGCTTAGGTAGAGTGGTGAAAAATGTGTAAAAATGACATGCAGAATGGATACGAAGTACAGTCACAATTCTAACAGGCCATGAGAGTAGACCTCCCAGGACAGCCAAGGGCTTTGGTAACCTTTTCCTTGCCCCTGTCATCCTCAGGACAGCAGATGAGATGGGGGGACTGGAAGGGGTTAAAACTCAGCAAGACTTTGGCCTAAAGCAGGGCCTGCACTAGCTGTGGGAACAGTTGCAGCCTAACTGTTTGTTCTTGGGTCTCCATACTGCCGACCCTCCGTGAGCACCCTCCCTTCCTTCCTCTCCAAGTGTCAGCTTTTCTGTTTTCTTCCGCTGGTCCAGAGACAACGCCTATGTTGGTGTAAAAGTGATCTCATTTCTTATTCTATTCTTCCATCTTTCCCAACGTAACCCCAGCCCAGGCCGGATGCTTGTGAGGAGAAATGAGCCAGTGGCTGACACATCAGACTTCCACCTGTGGGAGAGCTGGGTGGGAACCTGCTTGGAGGAAATGATAACAGCGCCTGCCCTTTAAAGGTGGATGCTGAATAGATCCATGCCAAGGGGATTACATGTGTTGCCACACTTTTAGATTATGACCAGTAGGTATTTTTTGTCCCTGTTTGGTTGGGGAAACTGAGGCTCCTAGATGTTGACTGTTAAATAATTTGCTTAGTGAGCTACAGAATTGATTTGAACCTAAATCTTTATCTTTAGAGGCTCCTGCCACTCCTGGAATTTTATGGATGCCAACTCTGAAGCGACCTCCCCCCCTCCCTCTCTCCCTCCTTCCCTCCCTCCCTCCCTCCCTTCCTTTCTTAATTTCTTTTTTATTTCCTCCTTCTCCTCCTCTTCCTCCTCCTCCTCTTCCTCCTCCTCTTCCTTCTCCTCTTCTTCCTTTTTGGTACCATTACTGCTTTTTTTTTTAAAAAAAAAAAAGCTCAGGGCCTTTTGTTCTTGCTTGACTCTTTTGATCATGGCTGATGCTCTACTCCTTGAGCTATACCTCTAGTTCTGGACTTTTGCTGGTTAATTGGACATAAAAGTCTTGCACATTGGTCCATCCAGGCTGGCTTTGAACCATGATTCTCAGATCTCAGCCTCCTAAGTAATCAGGATTACAGGCCTGAGCCTCAGGTGTCTGGCTCCAGTTCTGGATCTCTTGTACAGCTTCTCAAAACTTCTTGCTGAAGGGAGTTTGGGTGCCAGGACCAGGCTGGTTATCTGATCCAAGACTGGACACAGTGCTTTTAGAGTTGTATCACAATAATTTCACTTTCCAAACTTCCTTTCCATCCTCCTAATTGTAAGCCCAGCAAGAACTGAGAGCTGTGCAAAAAAAAAAAGAAATGCTAATTACCATCATTTATCTATAATAATGACCTAGCGCAATGGTGATTACATGTATCATTGCCTGGGTCACAATGACTACAGTTCTGTGCATGCTGCCATCTTTCACAGTTTATTGATCACACATGTCATTGTACCCTTGTAACTTATAAAAGCAAGGGGATCCTCAGTGGGAGATATGATAGGAAAGATAGTTTGGGGGTGAAGGGGTTTGATTACTCAGTAAAAGCATTTGTAGTGTGTCCTGTGCCCCCTAGGAACCTGAGAGTCATTGGAAGACAGAAGGAGGTTGACCTAAGGTAGCTTTTAGAAGCAATCAGTGTCGGTACTTGGTCAGGTCAGGTGAGATGGCTGAAAGTGGGGATGGAAGACGCTTTGTTGAAATGCAGAGAGGAAGAATGATAACAAAGTGTTCTGCTGAGAACTAGTGATCTGCATTTTTAACTCCAGGTCCCACACTAGGAGCTCTGACCTCAGGCATGAGTCACCATTTTAAGCATCTTCAGATTCTCACAATCTATAATTTCCAGAGAGCAGGAGTAGTCATGTAAGGGACAGACAGTGGGAGAGACTGAAAGCAGATCAGAAGGACTCTAAGGTCTCCAGACAGATAAATGTTTTTTTGCTCCCTTTGGTGCTTACAGATTATTTTACTAATGTTATAAACAACAGAAGTATTAGGTAAGAAGTATTTCTTCTTGAGTGGGAGACGGGGTGAGGAAGGTACTTTAGGGATGAAGGAGTTTAATTACTAGGTAAAAGCACTCAGAGGTGCTTGTGAGAACAGAGTGTATATAACAAGGCTCCAGATTTTACCTCTGCTTTCGGCTCTCATTCTTCCAACATCTAGGGGAAGAGACACAGCTAGGTTATTCACTTTTGCATTTGGAGATAGGATGTATTTTTGAGACAGATGCTGAGGTAGGATTCTTGTTATTGATAAAGGCTTCTTGGACAGCTGTGAGAGGTCGTATTTGGTTCTATAATGACAATCCCCTTCCAGTCTCAGTGGTTCATTACAATAGAAATGTATTTCTATACTTGTATAACTTAAGTGTGGCAGCAGAAAACGGTGGGTATGACTCTGTACTAAGGGGTGACTCAGGGACCCTACCTAATCCCCTCAACCCAGTACTCATGATTTCCAAGGACTTTCTATTCTAGGTACCAAGATCTAATCAGTTTGTGGGCAGGACAGAAACTGAAGAATTGGTTGGGAGAGATTTTAGGGTCAGGACCACACCCCCCCAACACACAAAACACACATAAACATACATACACACTGACGCACACACACATGTATATAAACTTCTGCCCATTTTCCATAATAATTCTGCTACACGAAGGGCACTAGGAAATACAGCCTCACTGTGAAGAGGAATTGGAGGAAATCTAGTTGATGAGTTTGGTGAGCCATCTTGGCCCTGGGAACTGCTTTAGAATAAGGGCAGCATTGATGGGCTTAGGTCCATCTGCCTAGAATTGAAAGTTTATAAAGACTCTTTAAAGTACCTAATGATGTCTTCCCAATATTCACCAGTGTGGTTCACCCATAACCCAATTTGGATACACATAGCGCACCACAAACATTTGGTAGGTATTAATGTCTGGCAATTTACATTCCATCAGTGTGCTGTTCATTTGAAACTCCTCTGTGGTTCAGGTTGCAATTCCCCGCACAACCCCTCCCCCCATTGTTCAGTCAGTTTTTCTTGACCTCAATCGTGTGTTAATTTTCCAGGTTTTGTCAAGGCAACTTCAAAACATTCTTTAAAAATGACATGTGTAACAGGCTTATGGTCGAGGTTAAATTGATTGCATGCTTAAGTTAAAAAATAGATGCCATATTAGATTAAACGAAAGTGAATATTCCTTCATCCAGGGCCCATGCACAATCCCAGAGAGTGAACAAGAGAACCACATAGAAAAATCCCATTGAGCCAAATTCAAAGGGACACAAAGTGGGTAATTTTGCCATCATAGTTGCCTATTGCAGCTGTACAAATCAAGATAATGGAATGATGGCATAATCTCTTGTCATAAACAACAAAATGATTCCCCTTGAGATTAAGCAGGAACTTCCCAACCCCAAATTTAAGATCAAAATAGCAACTCTGCTTTCTCTCAAACTCAAACTTAGGATAATGGTTTAAATTGAATTTCTGAAGTGAATGATTAGTGAAGTAAACCACATCCCTTAAAAATCTGTAATCAAAAAAAAAAAGAAGAAGAAGAAAGGATCCTTAACAGAAAGAACAGTGCTGGAGGAATATCAATACCAAATTTCAAACTCTACTACAAAGCCATAGTAATCAAAACAGCTTGGTACTGG